>NC_061119.1:37138751-37458015 GCF_002878395.1 Capsicum annuum | reverse complement strand
TCATGGTAATTACACGATCAACTAAGTATGTTTGTCCTGAGTAGAGTGATCAATTGACCAATTTTATTTGAAATGATTCAAACTAAGTCATCATTAGAAATAACTATATTGATTTAACTAAAATTAAAGATGAATTAGTAAGTTCAATTACGATTTCAATTAATCTCATAGTAATTGCATGATCAATTAAGTGTTTCGTACTGAGTAGAATGATTAATTGACCAATTTTATGTGAAATAATTCAAATTTAACCATTATTAGAAATAATTAATCTCGGTAATTACATGATCAATTAAGTGTTTCATCCTTAGTAGAATATTTAATTGATCAATTTTATTTTAAATGATTCAAATTAAGCCATTATTAGTAATAACTATGCTTATTTAACTAAAATTAAATATGAATTAATGAGTTCACTTACAATTTCAATTAATCTCATCGTAATTACATGATTATCTAAGTCTATTCATTCCGAGTAGAGTGATCAATCGACTAATTTTATTTGAAATAATTCAAATTAAGTCATTATTAGTAATAACTAAATTGATTTAACTAAAATTAAAGATAAACTTGCTATTTCAATTAATCTCATAGTAATTAAATGATCAACTAAATGTATTCGTCATGAGTAGAGTGATCAATTGACAAATTTTATTTGAAATGGATCAAATTAAGCCATTATTCGTAATAACTAAATTGATATAACTAAATTAAAGATGAATTAATAAGTTCACTTACAATTTCAATTAATCTAATAGTAATTACATGATCAACTATGTGTATTCATCTCGAGGAGAGTTATCAATCGACCAATTTTATTTGAAATGATTCAAATTAAGTCATTATTAGTAATAACTAAATTGATTTTGACTAAATTAAAGATGAATTGATAAGTCCACTTACAATTTCAATTAATGTATTCCTTAATAGAATGATCAATTGATAAATTTTATTTAAAATGATTCAAATTAAGCAATTATTAGTAATAACTAAATTGATTTAACTAAAATTAAAGACAAGACCTCAGACAAGGGGACAAATATTTGAGTTCTCTTAAAAACATATGAGCTTTAGTATTTTAAATTATTTTCAATATATGTCCAATATGTTTGATAATTTTCAACAAATGAGTCATCTGATGCAACAACTTAGTTCTCTGTTGCAACAGATGTCTATATTTTTTATTAATTTTCAATAGATGAGTCATTTATTGCAATAGGTTAGTCATCTGTTGCAACATATGTCTATATTTGTTTGGTTATTTCCAACAGATGTCTTTATCTGTTTGGTTATTTCCAACAGATGTCTTTAGTTGTTTAGTCATTTTTAACAGATTACTCATCTTTTGCAACATGTTAGTCATCTATTGATTCATAATAAGCCATTATATTAGTAATAAATAAATTTATTTAAATAGAATTAAACATGAATTAATAAGTTCAATTACAGTTTCAATTAATCTCATGGTTATTACACTATCAACTAAGTGTGTTCATCCTTAGTAGAGTGATCAATTGATTAATTTTATTTGGAATGATTAAAACCAAACCATAATTAGAAATAACTATATTGATTTAACTAAAATTAAAGATGAATTAATAAGTTGACTTACAATTTCAATTAATTTTATAGTAATTACATGATCAACTAAGTGTTTCGTCTTAAGTAGAATGATCAATTGACCAAAGGCTACACTTCCGCAAGTTGAATTGCTTGAGGCTTGAATTATTACTGTGATTAATAAAGCAATGAGATATGTAAATCTAAACCTCCCCTTTCCGTTAAGGCACCACCCCACGTCATGTGCTCCTTCTTGTTAACGTTGATATAACCGAGAGTAGAATCTTTATATTGCCTTACATATCCTTCCCTCGTTGTACTATCAAGCTTATAGGTACTTATCTTTCCCTCTTTGTGTTATGTTTTCATGAAACTTCCATATTATTATAAGTTCCTCTACTTGAAGCCTTTAGGAAACAATATATATATATATATATATATATATATCACACGTTAGGAGTAAAAGTAAATAGTAATAGCATAGTTGTACTTGTATATATTAGGTAGACAACCATTATCTTAATTCACATGTTATAGGCCTTCAAGGCATTAATTGATAAGCATTGCGATGGGAGGGTACATAGGTTTGGCTTGGCATACTGCTCGACGTGATTCTGTGCACAAGATCGAGACCATACCATTATAGTGAGCCCATATACTGGGGCGTACCCATTTTTGTGGAATCATTTGTATTTGGAGTCAGCTGGAATGTCATGTACTAGTTTCCCCTGACTCGAGCCAATATATGGCATATATGGCCTGCGGGCAGGCCCTCATAGTGAGCCCCTGGGTGGAGCATACCTAGTTACAGACTGTGATTACAATTATACATATGGGATCATAGCAATAATTATTTGAGTAGCATATGCTTTATACTTGCCTCAGATTGCCTTAGGTAGGCCATTTTGTGATTATTTGTATTACTTATAGGATGCTTACATCACCTAGATAAATTATAGTCGCTATATTATTATGAACACCTTTCTAAACATTACACAAAAATTCCTGTAAGATTGGTGCATAGGTTACCAGTTCATATCTTATATGTGTTATTATTGGCTCTTAATTTTCACTTTAATGTTTGACTCGTATGAGATTTTGTACTTGTTCAACTGTTATTCTGTCTACTTTCATACTAGTACATGTTATTTTATGTACTGACATTCTAGGGGCACTATATTTTATTGATGCAGGCTTAGGCCCTCAGGATAGAAGACGTCCACATTAGGCCCTGTTGTCGTTTTCAGCTGGTATTTTGGTGAGCTCCTTCTCTTTTTGGAGCTGGCCTATGTATAGTATTTTTTATTACATGTACGGGTTCTTAGTTGCGCATGAAGGGCCCTATACTGACTAGTCACTTGTATTATAGCGTGTTAAACTGACTCGAGGCTTCATGGACATCGTGTAAGATTGTATTGTATAGTTTTGTTAATGTAACTCCCTCGTGTATATATGCAACTCTTATTGAATATTTTGCCCGTTATTATCTCATAACCTTGTGTATGTCTTAAAGTGATTGTAGATTAAGTGTATATGGTTCTTGTCCATCATTATCGTCTTGGGGCATGACAACAACGAATGAAGAAATCTAAAATCATTAAGGATTATTCTAACAGGTTGCTTGTGATTTCAAATAAGGTAAGAATACTTAGAACTGAATTTAATGACAATAGAATAGTTCAAAAGATGCTTGTAACCTTACCTGAGAGAAATAACGTAACTATTGCTTCATTGGACAATACTAAAGATCTATCAAAGCTTAGCTTGGCAGAGTTATTCAGTGCTCTGTAGGCACAAGAACAATGAAGGATGATGAGGCAAGAGGGATCCATCGAGGTAGCCCTACAAGAAAAGTTTCTACTTTGTTCAAGTGCTGCCATAGAGCATAAAGGAAAAAAAAAGAGAAGAAATTATGGAAACTACGAAGCTACATCTGCAAAAAAATGCTACTGCCACCGGTAACAAAAAAAAGAAAAATATCCTCCTTGTAAACATTGGGGGGGGGGGGGGGGGAGATCATCCACACTTCAAGTGTTGGAGAAAGCCTGATATGAAACACTGTAAGTGTCAAGAATTTGGTCATGCCGAGATTATCTTCAAAGAGAATGGTGTACAACAACAAAATGAAACACACATTGCAGACCAAGAACGTTAAGAACAATTGTTTGTGGCTACCTATTTCACAAGAAAAAGTTCAAGTGAAAGCTGGCTTATTGATAGTGATTGTACGAACCACATGACCAGTGATGAAAATCTTTTTAGAGAGCTTAAAAATCAATTAATCAAGAGTTGGGATCGAAAATGGGGAATACCTTCCAGCAATAGAAAAAGGGACTATAGCATTTGGGAGTTATAAAGGTACAAAATTATTTATAAAGTTTTATTTGTTCCTGAACTTGATCAGAATTTATTAAGTGTTGGACAACTTCTGAAAAATGAATTCAAATTATTATTTGAATACAAAGCATGTCTAATCAGTGATCCTAGTGATCAGGAAAGGTTCAAAATTAAAATACAGGGATAAAGTTTTTCCTTGAATCCATTAGATGAGGAACACATAGCTTTCAAGTCAGTCCTTAGTTGCAAAAATGTGGCATAAAAGGTTGGGGCATTTTCATAACAAAGATTAGTTGTTTATGTAAAGGATCAAAGTGGTAAATGGTTACCAAACTTAGAGGAGCATATTTCAAGATGTAAGGCTTATTTGATTGGCAAGCGGACTAGATTTCCATTTAAAATTTCCACATGGAGAGATACATAGAAGTTGCAACTCATTCATACCGATCTTTGTGGTCCACAAAGAACTCTATCGCTTAATGGCAGCAGATATTATATTATCTTCATTGATTGTCTAACAAGAATGTTTTGAATTTATTTTATGAAGTTTAAGTCCGAAGTTGCTGAAAATTTCATGAAGTTAGATGCTTGGATAGAGAATCATAGTAGCTGTAAGATTAAGATCACTAGATCAGATAATAGGACTGAATATACATCTGATAGGTTCAATTTTTTTTTGTGAAGAAGCTGGAATAGAGCACTAGATCACTGTCCCTTACTCTCCACAACAAAATAAAGTTAGTTAGAGAAAGAATAGAACAATCATGGAGATATCAACATGCTTGTTGCATGAGAAAAATCTGTCGAAAAAGTTTTGGGCAGAAGCAACAAACACAGTTCTTTTCTTGCTGAATAGACTGCCTACATACGTAGTGGAAGGAAAGACTCCATTCAAGGCATGGTATGGTTTCAAACCTGAATTGAAAAACCTTAAGCTATATAGATGTCTATATTTCTCTTATGTTCCACAGGTTAAGAGAGAAAACTTAGCTAAGACAGTAGATTTAGGAATATTCATTGGCTATAGTTTATTGTCTAAAGCATACAAGATCTTTCAAGCTCAATCAGATAAGATTATGGTAAGTAGAGACGTTCAATTCATCAAAGATAAGCAATGGAACTGGAATGAGGAGTCTCGAGTTCTGAACGATAGTTCAATATTTGATTATGATGAATTGGTGGATGATCAACCTATTAAGGGAATGAGGTCACTCTCTAATATTTATCATAGGTGCGATGTTGCTATCTTTGAACCTGTAGGATATGAGAAAGAAAAAATTGATCAAAAATAGATTGATTCTAAGAAGGAGAAACTGGTCATGATAGGAAAAAACCAAACTTGGAAGCTAGTGGAAAGACCGTAAGACAGAAAAGTGATTGGAGTTAAATGGATTTTTTTAACAAAGCTAAATCCAGATGGCTCGGTAAACAAGTATAAAGCTAGACTGGTGGTGAAAGGATATGCATAAGTTTCCGGAGTAGATTTTTCTGATACTTTTGTCCTAGTATCTAGATTGGATATAATTCGAATGCTTTTGGCTATGGCAGCACAAAAAATTTGACAAATTTTTCAAGTGGATGTGAAGTCAACTTTCTTGAATGGTCTACTACATGAGAAAATATATGTTGAGCATCCAGAAGGATTCGTTGTACTCGGACATGAATATATGGTTTATCTGTTAAAGAAAGCTCTATACGGTTTAAAGCATGCTCCTAGAGCTTGGTATAGCCGAATGGATAACCATTTGCTAGACTTAGGTTTCGAAAGAAACTTAAGAGAATTGACTCTTTATGTCAACAAAGTTGGATTTAACATTGTTATTATTTCTCTGTATGTTGATAATTTACTTGTGACAGGAAACAATATAGTATTGATTGAAGAATTGAAGGATGAGATGCTGAAAGTCTTTGAAATGATTGATCTTGGAGAGATGACTTATTTTCTGGGAATGGAGAATAAGAAAAATGAAGTCTTTTTTATCAAAAGAAATACATAAAGGAGATTCTATAAAGATTTAAAATGGAAGAATACAAGAGTATAAGCACAGATATGAATCAAAGAGAGGATCTAATGAATGATAATAGCCTTGAACGAGTACAAGAAGAAAGCTACAGAAGCTGGATACAAGGCCAGATATATTGTATATTGTAAGTGTACTATCCCATTTTTGAATTCTCCAATTGAATTGCATATTAAAGTTGCAAAAAGAGTGCTCAGATATGTCAAAGGCCCAATAAATTATGGAGTCAAATTTAGCAAGTGTCAGAATTTTAAACTTCAAGAATTTTCTGACAGTGATTGGGGTGGTTCTCTGATGATATGAAAAGTACTTCAGGGTAATATTTTATTTTTGGCGCTCAATGTTTTTCTTGGTGTTTGAAAAAATAAACGATTATTGCTCAATCAACTGTAGAGGTAGAACTTATTGTTGCGACAACTGTGTACACTCAATCTTTATGGATAAGAAAAATCGTTTGCAATCTTGATTTGCAGATGAAGGAAAACACTGAGATATTTGTGGACAACCAAGATCCAAGCACTTTAATGTGAAGATATATTTTATTATAGAAGAGCAAAAGGATGGTTTAGTAAATTTGGTATACTGCAGAACGGAAGAGCGGTTGGCTGATATTTTTTACAAAAGTTCTTCTAGAAGAAAATTTGAGTTCTTGAGAAGCCAACTTGGAATTTGCAGCTCTTGATGCAAGGAGGAGTGTTGAAAGCTGCCTCATGAGCTGTTAACTAATGTTGGGTTGACATGATTACATGGCTGCTGATGTGTCTTTTGTTTTCAGAAGATAAATATTTTATGTATTAGTTTTTCCAGTTGCGAGTTTTCTAATATTTAGACATGTAACTGTTGGTAGATTTAGTTTCTAGTTATTAGGAAGTTTTGTTTTTGAGTTACTGCATTACTTATTGCAGATTTGTTAGGATTTTTTGTATTTAAACAACTTTTTTCAACTTAATAACAGACCTCTCTTTTCCTCTTCTTTTGTTGTATGTTTTTCATCAGTAAACATCAACAAAAACTAATTAGATTTACCCCTCACTGATTAAAACTTCATTTTCAATTTTAAAAAGTCATTCTTACAATTGGTAATGTAAATTTAAATTCTTACATAATAACGTTCTTACAAAATAACGTTAATAAAAGATGAGAAAGAGCTAATTTTCAGATACCATCTTTTATAATCTACACAATTCTCTTATTTCTACAGTCTTAATTTATGTGATATAGTTTAATTGAGCACGAAGTTTAAAAAATATGAAAAGACTTTGTTAGGACCAAAATAATCAGGTATCATGCGGAAGATATCAAAGCAAACCTCGAAAGACCATGAGTAAGAAGATAAATGAGAAATACACCAAAAGAGACACAATAATTTAATGTGGTTTGATTAATCGACCTACATCCACAAAAGGAGATGAGCAATCCACTATATAAAAAAGAGTCCAAAATATAGAAAGAAAAACAGCCTCACACAAATTCAACCAGAATAAAAAGAGGTTCACACAAGTGATACCGTAATACTTGTGTATCACAAATTCTCCCCCAAACGAAACTCTCAAAATCCTAGGACTACATTGTGGATGCTACCAAGCAAGAAGAAAGGAGTCTCTATTTATAGAGTCGGTGACCTTTTCCTACAAGAACAAGAATTAGCCAAATATGGAGAATATGTTTTCCTTCTCCTAAAACGAAACCCAATTATATTAAAGTGTGAAAGATTTTTGAAAACTGATTTGAACTTTTACACTTTATTAAAAATCTCCGCAATAGACAAAATTATTTAATTTTGAATAATCAAATGTTACACGTGCGAGGTATGTGCGGGTGCGGGTTAAA
Organism: Capsicum annuum; assembly: GCF_002878395.1. Classification (NCBI taxonomy): domain Eukaryota; kingdom Viridiplantae; phylum Streptophyta; class Magnoliopsida; order Solanales; family Solanaceae; genus Capsicum; species Capsicum annuum. The sequence continues at coordinate 37,450,267 of NC_061119.1, read as the reverse complement.
CTAGTTATAAATAAAACTATATATAATCGAATAAAGTTATTAAAAATAGCAATTGATATTAAAATAAATGCTAAAAATATGAAAGGTTTTCTTTTAACCGTTAGTGATAAAATATTAGGAAAATTAATAACATTTTTACGTGGAAAAACTTCCTAAAAATATGGTACATGATTGAACATTTCTTTTCGTATATGTTGGTTTGGTGAATTTAACTTTTGTCCTTTTTGTGATCTTGTAATGTATATTTAGACGAGTTAGTGCCTATGTATTACTATTCTTTGATGCTTTATGTTGTGTTGGGATTCACATGATTTTCATCTGCTAGTTTAGATTAGAACCAAAAAATTTTGATGGACCTTAAAGTAAAGTTTGGTCTTTATTTCACAAAGATTATTTATGGTGAAAGATCCTATTTTCAGGATTCTTCAAGCTAATATTGATCTATAAGATCACTTATCGATAATTTTGTATTTAATATGCAGAAATTGTTTGAGATATTTCTAAAAATATATATATATACTTTAATACAAGAATAATATGTAGATATCAATTGAGTTATTTCATAAAAAATAAAATATAAAATAAATGGTTATGGATCCGAATCCGTTAGTATGGAACATTTTCTTTTCCAAGTGAAATAAATAAATTTAATTCAGACGTCAAAATCGATCAATTTAAATTATCCAATCACTTCTCTATTGATTTGTTTCATATAATAAATAATGACCAATTTGTTTACCAAACAAAAGCATTAAAAGAAATTGTAACTCAACTCTTGTCATCTTTCCACCAATTCATAGGGACGTCACCATGAGAAAGAAAAATTCAAATTTGCAAATTCAACAAATAAACAGTGTGCCTTCATTAGACAAAGACAAGAGAGGTGGAGCTATAAAGTTTTTCATTGAAGTAGAAGACTCATAAACCAAACAGGATACTAATTAATATTTTAGGAGAATTTTTCATATAATGCTATTTATTATTTATTATAGTTTAGTAGAATTTTATTTTAGGGTCGTACCATATATTTTAGGACTCCTTAAATATTAATTAGACTCTTTAATTTTTGAAAATATATTTTTCTCTTATCGTATATTTTAGGACTCCTTAATTTTAAATATTATAAAAATAATTAAAATAAATGAAAAGATAATTTTGTCTATTGCAAAAATTTAAGAGAAAAAAGTTCAAATCAGTTTTTTAAGGGTTTTCACACTTTTAATATATTACTAGTTTGGTGTACACGCCTCACGCAGGTACCTTACTTTAATGAGTTCAAATGTTACACTAAATACGATATTCATTTAAATAATAAAAATAAATACAATAATTAAATTCAACATCTTTTGAATATGCAAAGATGGAGAATTTATTTAATTAGTTATATAGTATTTGTAAGTAAAGTAGGTGACTACATTGACAATTTCTTAAATTATTGTTGGTTTCTTCAGTAAGTCGATGTTAGTCCTTAATAATCCATAAAGTTGTTCAATTTGATTTGATTTTATCATAGAAATACAAAATTTGATCTGTAAATTTCATGTCACTTCAATCCCTCTTCGTGATCATCGAAAAGAAGACCACTAAAATTAATCAGCCTCCAAAATTTTAATCATCAACTCTCATTATTCATCATTATTCATTATCAAAATATCTACAAAATCAATTCATCTAAAATTAAATCAAATATTGCAAAAAAAAATATATTTATTGATATAAAAAGAAAAGAAAATCTAAATCAAACAATAAAGAACGATATAAGACCAAAAATAAATAAATCTTGTTTCATGTATTCATTGTAGATGTCATTGTGTTATTGTAGAGAGAAATTATCTAAATATGATAAATTTTTATTTTTTCTAGAAATTATTTATCAATATTAGAATATTATGAATTTCAACTAAACTAAACTAATACAAATAGCAGTTTTAGCTTTAGTCCCTTTTAGACGTTTATCGTGTCTTTTAAAATTTTTTGAAGACTTTTGCTTTCCTTTTATTTAATCGATGCAAAATAGAGTTCATGTTTTTTTTAAAAAAAAAACAAAAAGCAAAAACAAACAATGCAAATGTGATTCCTCGTGTCAAAATATTTGTTGATTTTGAACTTTTAAAATTAGAAAAATAAAATAACATGTGCTATACCTATATTTTTAAAGTCCTTAAATAGATCTACAAATCCAATTTAAAGTAGAAAATAAAATATTTTTCATATATTTATAACTGGAGGAACATGGTGAAAAGAAGATTTTGTCTAAAGCAGAATCTTTTAATGAAGGAAAAAAAATTTGAATCATTTTCTAAGAGTCTTTACACCTTTAATACATCACAAATTATAGATAATTGAGACCCAACATGGATAAAATATTGATATTGTTATTAAATATTCACCAAATAAGTAAATGTGTCTTTTTCTTCAGATGAACTAAAAAGAAAAGTCATATAAATGGGGATAGATGAGATTCTCGACAATATCAATTTACTTATCGTCCTTACTAAAATGAGATGATTCAAAGTAGTTATGAAACACCCTAAATTTGACCCTTGGGAATTTCCTGGGGTTTGCACTCTCTAGTCATTATACGATTTGAGCTTACTAGTCGTATGATGTGGGTACGACTTAGGAGCAAGTCGTATGGTAAACATTGTGTCCTATGTCACTTACTATCCAAGGTATGACTAGACTCCATACAAGTCGTATGGAGATGCTACAAGAAGAGTAGGACAATCGTATGATTAAAAGTGTCAAGCCCTTGAGGTAATATCTAGGGTACTAGTTAGGGGTACCACTCGTGTGATTGGGTACGAGTGCGGTGCCCAAACCGTACCCAGTGCGTTCATTTTTTAGTTTTTAAGCTGAGGATATTCCAAATATTTTTCACCCGAAAACCCTTAAGACCTCGTGTCTTAAAACACATTGTAGCCTCTCATAGCACACTTTGAAAAATCAAAAAACTCGTAAAACTCTCTCTAAACTCTCTCAAGAAGATTGGGCAAGAGTTTCTACAAGGTGTTCATCTAGAGGCTCAAGAGTCAAGTTCTTTCCGTGAATCTTCGGAATAAGGCACGTGACTCTTCCCTCATTATTAGATCATGAAAATCATGTGTTTAAAGCTTCGATTATGAATCATTAATGGTGGTTTTGAAAACCAATGTTGAGGATTTTGTTGCATATTGTTGAGTATTGTTTACTCTTGGTTTTATTGTATTTATACATATTTTAATGATGATTTTGCACATGTGGGTGCTTGGTAATTATGGTTTAACAATTGGATCATGGTTAACCCTAAACTTGATGGTTTTTAATTTGGTTTTGGTCTTGGTGATGGTATGCCTTCAATGAATTTGTGAAAATGTCTAAGAGAACAAATTAGTCACATGTTGAATTGTGTTTTGAACTAAGGCATTGACTAAAGATTGTGAATCATTGGTAAATGATTTTATGAAGGCCTTATTGGCTATATATTGATTTAAATGGTAACCTTGGTGGTTTAATTGGCTAAATGAGTTCGAGTCCCAACACAATGAATTGAATTAATGTCTTTGTTAGACAATGGGTGAGTCCGAAATGAGCAATTGGTTATTAGTGGTTATGTCATGTTGTACGCTTGCAAGTGGTGTTAGTATGATGATACCAACGAAATGCCTTTGTAAGTAATTGGTTTAATGATTGCGTATATGTGTAATGGATGTTTTAATTAGGTTTTAAAGCGGGGTGTGTAGCCAGATCATGAAAGTGGAAGTATAAAAGACTAACAATGAAAATCGCGCTAGCCAGTGCGATTTTCTTTGTGACCGGATGATTTGAGTACCCCAAATGAATATATGAATGGGAGGTTCGAGTCCCCCATGATAAATATAATGGTGCTTAAGTCACTTTGATTGTGCCGGGAGTTTATAGGCATATACAATTATGGATATTTTCTATTTCGTGCGGCTACATGTACTGGGCCCTTTCAACTAGGGGAGAGCTGGGCCCATATAGCCCGTAAGTGCCTTGATATATGATGGTTATGCTGCACAACCTAGGTTAAGGTTTTCAAAGTTCATGCTAAACTTGTTTCCTATCCCGGGATGGTATATATATGTGTGTATGTATTGCATTGGTTACATGCATTGGTTGATTGGTTTTGAACTGTTGACGTTATATTATCCTTATCCTTGAGTTACATGCTAGCACTGCAACCGCTAATTATCTTTAGATGTTGTATCCCTACGCGATGCAGGGACTGGTCATACTATTACACCTCCTGCATAGTGACTTGGATTCATAGACAACTTGTGTTGACTTGAAGAGGTGAGCATCCATACTTCGAAAGGCTCCATGTCTTGCTTTGAGTTTTCTTATGTTTATATTGGTTTAGACTTAGATATTGGTTTTGGCTATGGTCAGGGGTATGTCCCGACCGTATATTCTTGAATTATTTTAGAGGCTTTGTATGAACAAACTGTGGACTTGGGTATGTTATGGAATAGATATGGATTTTGTTGTTATTTTTTGGTTGTTGGTTTTGTATTGGATGGTTTGACTTGTTTGGATTGGTCATGGTCATGAACCTATCCCAAAGTCTTTGAGTTGTAAATTACTCTATGTTGTTATATAGTTGGAACTCACCCAACCCAAGGTATATATGTTGGTTGGTTGGATTGGGTAGCGAGATGATCTCCATTCCTTGTTGGACTTGAGATGCCCATTACGACAAGGCTCTGGTTCGAGTCGTATCAAGTTATCATTTTACAAAAATCAAGATAAAGTTAGTTGTTTGTTTTCATCTTTACCTTTAGTCATAAATATGAAAAAATATTTGCCTAATTCTTTCTCATATAGCTACTAGGAACAAATCTTGGACCCTTTATATTGAGGCTCCTTGTTTCTCATTTGATAGCATTCACATTACTCCTTACGTTTCTAAATAAATGAAGTTTTAGCCTTTTCATTTTGTTTTTAAATATGTGATTCACGCTTTTTAAATGTTTTATAAAAAGAATGATATCTTTTTATATATAAAAACAATGTAAATTTAAAAATTACATAATATTTATTGCTTGTATTTAGTCTACCACAAATTTCAAAGGATTTTGTTAAATCCTTTCTCCCATTAAGTGCATCACAGAAATATAATTGAGACAAGAAAAGAAAAGTGTAGTCAAATTTCATTTTTTTAAAAAAAATAAAAGGAACCCCATCAAAATCTTTTGTAAGGTCTTACATGGAAAAAATAACTAAAAAACTTACTAGAATGTTGAGCTTTCCCTGGAAATAAACGATAACTTTCTCCATTAGCATCTCCTTTGGGGTCTCAAAGTCAAGTCACATACACATCCTTCTACTTTGTAACCTTTGCCTCTCCATTTCTCTAAACATTGATCAAGTTGATCTTGGTTTCGACATGTATAAACTGTAGTACCAAATCCAGCCAATTCTTCTACTATGGCATGCCTATTTTTCGACCCAAGAAAAAGAAAAATAATGTCAATGGCAGCAACAATAACAAAAAATGATAATGTCAACAAGAATAATAAATTCAGTATAATTTTGTATGTGAGATTTGGGGATCGGATAGTGACTTGTAAGTCTTACCCCTTGTAAATAAATTATTTTTAATAGACTTTTAACTTTAGTAATAAAGCACTGAATTAAGTACAAAAAGAAAACAGAGTAATAAAAGTAGAAAAACAATAGCACCATTTCAAAATTACTACTATATAGAAAAGTGAGTCCCTGGATGATCAGGGGTAATTTAGTCCAACAAAAAAAGGAGCAGCTTAAAAGTATTTGTACATTGTGTAGCAAAATGTTCCATTGATGAAAAATCAGACAACTTCATTAGAATTATTGGAGTACTCACTACCAATTACATGCATGTCATTGTCAAAGTAGAGTGACCACCACGTGTAATTGTCTTCACATAATCAAAATGAACTCCTGTTCATTTCTGAATGTGGGGCCATCCATTTGTTGCTAGTGCACTTGCTAGGAGGTTTTCCAAAAGTAGCAGCAAGACCATTCAATTTTTTCTCTTAAAATTAGCCTCAATCTAATTTAATTATTATATTTAAGTATTCACTAAATATATAATAGTAATATTTTTTCAGTTTCAATTTAGTGTTTCTATTAAAGCAAACATGAAATTTAACAAATTACAACTATGATCTTAAATTAAAGATTGTTTAATATATTAAAATTTTTTTTTAATTATTATTATTATTATTATTATTATTATTATATAGAAGAGTGAGATAAAGGACGATCAAAGATATATTTGTCATTTCACATCTAAATAATACAATCATTAGTTAATAATAATATCAACAAAGAACTTTATTAGCCACTTTTTTTCTAGTTTATGTATCTACATTTTCTAAGTGGACCCATTATGTGACTAACAACGTTTTCACTTCTAAGTCCCAACTTATTCAACCACATTATTTATGAAGTAATATTTTAAATAAATTTAAATTTATAATCTAAATCTCCCTTCACAAAATATTAGATTTTTTATATAGAACTAAAATTATTTTTTATTTTTATGTGGTAAGTGTTGAATTTTTTCTTCATATATTTATTTTCTTATATTTTAAACTTTCTAAGTGAAAAATTTGACCCCATCCAAAATTTCAATACTCCAAACTTTTAATATTTTAATTCTTGCTCAAAAATTACTATCGTGCATTAATTTGGTGGGTTAAAATTTAAATTTTTTAATCTATTTAAAGATTTTTTTTGTTCATTGTCAAATAATTATACAAAAAAAAATCATTAAATCATTCTATAAATATTTACTAGAAATAAAAAAATTACGTATGTAATATCCATATAAGGGTTTAAACGCACAATTTTTGTATTCACTTAGGGATTGTAGGTGTAATCACAATTGATGTGCATGTCAATTCGCAAAATAAATATTTAAAAGATAAATTTATAAAAAAGGATTGAAGCACATTAAATGGTCAGTTTAAAAAACTTTTATTATTGAAAAAGTTATGAATTACGAAGGCTTAAGCTTTCATAAAAGTTGAGATTTGTAATCTTAAAAATAAGATATATAATACTTCATTCATTCTTTTTTATTTGCTCAATTTGGGTTGTCTTATATTCCTAAAGCTTCTTTAATATTTCAAGAATAATTTGAGCAAAATCTTTCTATTATGTCTTTGTTAATAAATGTAATCATTATTGATTTGGAAAGAGGCATAACATTTAATTAAGGGTATAATAGTGAAATTACTTTTTTTGGTGAAACAGATTGCATTGAAATTAAATAAACATACTGTTTAGGGCCATCCCGTTACAATCAGTCTAGATTTAATACAAAAGAGAGTCCATTTCCCCTACCAGGGTTTGGATTACAAAAGTTTGTTGATTTAACTGATCTTGCAAAAATATTTCCCACCATGTCTGCCCACAGGGTTTGTTGCGCACACATCGGCAGAACTTCAAAAAGACTGGTACTGATTTGGATATCTAGCTGTGACCCCATCTTTTCCATAGCATCTGCTATTCCATTTTGATCCCTATAGCAATGGGCCACCTGTGGACTTCCTAACCTTCTTAGTTTTGACCTGCACTCATCAATAATAGAGTTATATAGTAATTTTTCATTTGTAAGCCAAGAAATAACTTTAGTCGAATCAATATTAATCTCAGCAGGGAGGAGGTTTTAATGCTCTATAAGAGTAAGGCCTTCATTGAGAGCTTGCAGCTCCATTTGGTTATTAGTATCTCAAGGAAAATCTTTAGCAAATCCTATCACCCAACTGCCATCAGCAGTGCGCACAACCCCGCCAATTTCCTCCTTCCTTGGGTTTCTTTACAGGCCCTATCAGTGTCAAGCATGAAGCATCCCATGTGAGGTTTGACCCACCTAATATTAAGGTCAATTCTAGGGTGGTGGCTCTGGTTGGGTGAGATAAGGAAGGTAAACTCCAGGGCTTCATTGTAAACTTGGCTGTGACTGAGGTGGCCACTCTTATTATTAAAAGTATTCCGATTCCTGTTTCTCCAGATAGACCAAAGGCTAAAGGTGAGGATATTTTGCCTAGACAGCAGCTTCTCGAAAGCTTTATGTTTAAGGAATTTCCAAGTGGAAATCCAATTGCTAGGGTGGAGGCTAGTAATGTTGAGCCCCTTGATCCCGTAACCTTTCTCCAAAAAGGTAGCCCAATTAGGTTTTATGATGGGGTATTCAAAGAAGAAATGGGTTATGTCTTCTGTGGGGTGGTTATAGATATTGCATCCTGGATTGATATCCAAACCAATCCTATCCAGGTAAGAAGAGGTAGGAAGCTTATTGTGGTACTCTAGCCAAAGAAAGGTCTTGATTCTAGGAGGGCAATTGGTGGTCTATATCCATTTAAAATATGGTTTAGCGAGCCGATTGGGGTTATATGACTTATTGGAAAGCAGGTTGTCAATTGAATTAGATTTATGAAGCTTTGATCTGTCGATCACTGGTTTAGCTTTGGAATTCACTTTACAGATTATTACAGTTTACAAATCTCAGATTAGCTTTATTTATAGATTTACTCATATAAATGCATGATTGGTTTTCCATATGAACCTTTATGTTAGTTCTAAAAGTGGATTTCCAATGGTTTGAGCATACAAATTTAAGAGGGAGTAGTATTTAGCATCGAGCGGAAAGTATGGGATTAACGTGCCCTATCTTCCACAGAACTACTTAGCCAACGTAGTTACAGATTATCAGATATTTCTATTTCTATATGGATGATAGTTTTAGCTTGTGATCGATCACCTGGATTAGGTTATAGTCCCTAGCAAGAGTATGGCACCTCTCCCCAACGTGAGATTTCTTTCTTAGGAGGTCAAGACGTTAGACTCTTGTAGCTCACATGGTTTATGTCGGTTAGGAGAACCTCCCTAACAGTAAAGATTTTCAGAATAAGTTTTCATATTTTACTTAGCCTATATGATTTAAGAATAAGAACAAAATACATAATTAAGAACTAAGCGTTGTGACTCACAAGAATTGTATTGTATGCTTAATTCATGATTTATGGTCTTCAGGTTTCAGATTTACTCAAGCCTATGTGAGTCATTTACATTTAGCATGCATGATTTTATAAATTGTGATGACATTGTTCACTTATTTCATTCATCGCCTTATACTCAGTACATCCTCAAAGTACTGATCCACATATAAGTCTATATGCTACATTATCTCATAATGTAGGTTCAAGTGTCAATCCGTAGCAGCACGAGTAATTTCTGAGCATCTTATCTACATCTCTGCAGTTGGTAAGTCCTCATAGTTCGGGAACTTAGCTATTCATGTTTTTAGTTTATTAATAGATGTTTCCATATTCATTTCAGATAGTTTAGGTCAGCTAGGGCCTGTCCTAGTGACTCTCTAGATTTAGTCAGTAGAGGTTTATCAAACTAGTAGATTCAGTTTTAGATCTCAATTACAGTATTCATATTTTCAGTATTTGATTTATTAGACTTTTAAGATTAGTATGATTCAGATATACCCAGATAATTCAGATAGTTTCTACATTTATTATTATTTTTCATTCATACCTTCCCAAATTTGAGATTCAAACTTAGAAAAGGCAGCCAGGGTTATCTCAGAACTACTTGTAGTTTGGAGCACCGTGTGGCATCTCGGGAATCAGATTTTGGGGCGTTACAAACTTGGTATCAGAGCCTAAGGTTTAGAGAGTCCTAGGGAGTCAGACAACCCACGTTACGTAGAGTCTTAATCATCGGTGTGTAGTGCCCCACATCTACGAGCAAGAGGCTATGGAGCATTTTAGGAAATCAACTCTTCTTTCGTGATCTATTGTGCATTCAGTATCTTTATCTGCTGCTAACTTGTACTTTCACGTGACAGAAAATGCCTCCTCAGCGAGCTAACGTACATAGAAATAATAACCAACCACCTCAGCCTACAGATCCTTTGAATAAGAATGTGTCACATGCAAAGTTTTAGGCTGCCTTTCAGGCGCTAGCCTAAGCTGTGACAGCTAATATTCAGGGAAATCATCAGGCTGCAGCCCTACCTCAACAAGATAGGGACTTAGTCGCAGCCAAAATTCAAGATTTTATGAGGATGAATCCACCGGAGTTCTTTGGGTTGAAGACAAGTGAGGACCCACAGCTCTATCTAGATGAGATAAAGAAAATCACCTGAATTATGCATGTTTCTGAAGAGGAGAGTGTAGAATTAGCATCCTATAGGCTGAAGAAAGATGTTTATGATTGGGTAGTGATATGGAAGAAGAGTAGAGGGGAGAATACAGCTCCCATAACTTAGTAGATTTTTCAAGATGCATTCCTAGATAAGTTCTTCCCATGTGAGATGAAAAAAGATAAGATAGAAGAGTTCATGAACCTGAGGTAAGGCTTAATGACAGTGAAAGAGTATTGCCTCAAGTTCAACCAGTTGTCTAAGTATGCCCTTAATCAGATGGCTGACCCTAGGCCAAGCATGAGTAAATTTATGACCAGTATGTCTGGGTTGATAGTTAAGGAGTGTAGGACTGCTATGCTCATTGGAGACATGGATATCCCTAGATTGATAATGCATGCCCAGCAGATTGAGGCAGAGAAGATGAGAGAAAGAGAGAAAGTAAATAAGAAGGCAAGAATAGGGTAGTTTAATTATGGTTAGAATAGGTCTGGAGGAGGAAATCATTCGTAGTTTCAGAGTCATTTATCTATGCCAACACCTTCTTCAGCAGTGTTTCAGCACTTAGAAACAAACAAGAACAGTGAGGTAAGTCTTCTATGTCCAAATCTCAAAATTACATGAGTAATAGGCCCAGTTATCCTTAGTGTGCTAGGTGTGGTAAGAATCATCTTGGTGAATGTTTAGTTAGTTGGAGAGGTTGCTATGGTTGTGGCCACCTGGTCCATAAAATCAAAGAGTGCCTACATATTAGGCAGGAAAATAAGGATGTTTGTCCTCGGACTCAGGCTACTAGTACACCAGCCCCTCTAGGTTGCCCAGCTCCTCATCCAGATGCATCATCTAGTACCGATGGCAGTCAGCGCCAGAATTGGTTTTATGCTACCATCTGCCAGGAGTAGCAGGATTTGCCAGACATTGTTACTGGTATCTTCATGTCTTCAATTTTGATGTTTATGTGTTGTTATTCCCCAGGTCGAGTTTCTCTTATGTGACCTCGCTAGTTGCTATGAATTTTGAGATAAATCCTGAAAAGATCTCCGAGCCCTTCTTGGTTTATACTCTAGTAGGTGAGTCAGTTATTACTAAGAAAATCTATAAGAAATGTCTTATCACTGTCCTTCATAAAGTCATGTTAGCAGACTTGATAGAGTTAGATATGGTTGATTTTGATCTTATTGTTGGTATGGTTTGGCGCTATTTTTGGTATGCTTTTATAGATTGTTGCACCCATGTGATGAAGTTCAATTCCCAGATAAGCCAGATTTCGAGAGGTCAGGTAATTCAGTGTCTCTTAAGAGTCATTTCATATCTTATCTTAAGGCCAGAAAGTTGATATCCAAAGGTTGCATTTACCACGTAGTTCGAGTCAAAGACACAAAGTCTAAGACTCCAACACTTTAGTCTGTTCGAGTGGTCAATGAATTTCCTGATGTTTTTCTATAAGATCTCCCAGGCGTACCTCCCGATAGGGAAATAGAATTTGGTATTGACCTTTTCCCATATAATCAGCCTATTTCTATCCCTCCATATCGCATGTCTCCCGCAGAACTTAAGGAGTTGAAAGAGTAACTCAAAGATCTTTTAGATAAAGGTTTTATAAGGCCTAGTGTTTCTTCATGGGACGCTTCTGTCCTATTCGTGCGAAAGAAAAATGGTTCTTTGCGAATGTGCATTGACTATCATCAGCTAAATAAGGTCACAGTCAAGAACAAATACCCTCTTCCAAGAATTGATTACTTGTTTGACCAACTCCAAGGTGCAAGTTATTTCTCAAAGATAGACCTTAGATCCGGCTATCATTAGCTTAAAGTAAGGGAGTGTGACATTCTAAAGACAACCTTTAGAACCTATTATGGTCATTTTGAGTTTCTAGTCATGTCCTTCGGGCTAACCAATGCTTCAGCAACTTTTATGGACCTCATGAACCGAGTGTTCAAACAGTATCTAGACATGTTTGTCATAGTATTCATAGATGATATCCTTGATACTTTCATAATGAGGATGACCATGTAGATCATCTTAGAATTGTCTTGAAAAATCTTAGAGATCATTAATTATTTGCGAAATTCAGCAAGTGTGAATTCTTGCTAAGATCAGTAGCATTTCTCGGTCATATTATTTCCGCCGATGACATTAAAGTTGATCCCTAAAAGACTGAAGTTGTAAAATATTAGCCTATACCTATCTCGTCGTCAGACATTAGAAGTTTCTTTGGTCTAGCTAGTTATTACATATCTTTTGTTGAGGGTTTCTCATCTATTGCATCCCCTATGTATGGATTGACCCAAAAGAAAGTTAAGTTCCAGTGGTTAGATTTCTGTGAGAAGATTTTTTAGTAGTTGAAGACTTGACTCATTACGGTCCTAGTCTTAGCGTTACTCGGTGGTACGGATGGTTTTGTGGTGTATTGCGATGCCTCTAGAGTTGGTTTGCATCAATGGTAAGGTCATAGCCTATTCTTCTAGACAGCTTAAGCCTCATGAAAATAATTACTCAACCCATGACCTTGAATTAGCTACTGTGGTGTTTGCGTTGAAAATCTGGAGACACTATTTATATGGTGTACATATTGGTGTGTTCACGGACCAGAAAAAGTTTGCAGTATGTGTTTACCTAAAGAGAGTTAAATCTTCGTCAGAGGAGATGGTTAGAATTGTTAAAGGATTATGACATGAGCATGTTATATCATTCGGGAAAGGCAAATGTAGTGGCATACACCCTTAGTAGATTGTCTATGGGCAGTATTGTCCATATGGAGAATAATAAGAAAGAGCCAGTGCAAAAAGTTCATCGTTTGGCTAGATTGGGTGTTAGCTTGGTTGATTCAGTTGAAGGAAATTTTTGGGTTCAGAGTATTTCTGAATCTTCCCTAGTTTCAGAAGTGAAGGAGAAGCAAAATATGGATTCTAGTTTGGTCAAACTGAAAGAGTCAGTGAGAGACTAAAGGGTAAAGGTTTTCTCCCAAGGGGGATATGACATGTTAAGATACTAGAGTAAATTATGTGTGCCATGTGTTGATGAGTTTAGACAATGGATTATGGTTGAAGCTCATACCGCGCGTTATTCTATTTACCCAAGTGCTACCAAGATATACCATGACTTGCGGAAAATCTATTGATGGAATGGTATAAAGAGAGATATAACAAAGTTCGTAGCTAAATCTGCAACTTGTCAATAGGTTAGGGTATAACACCAAAGACCTGGTGGTACATTGCAAGAGTTTGGTATCCCTACTTGGAAGTGGGAAGAGGTGAATATTAATTTTATGATTGGTTTACCCCATTCGCGTCATCAACATGATTTGGTTTGGGTTATTGTAGATAGATGACTAAATCAACCCATTTCTTACCAGTTCACACGTCCTATGCAATTGAAGATTATGCTAAGATGTACATCAGAGAGTTGGTCAGATTGCATGGAGTTCTTTTGTCTATTATCTCAGATAGGGGTACTCAATTTACATCTAAATTTTGGAGAGCCTTTTAGAAGGGTCTTGGTACCCAAGTCAATCTTAGTTCATCTTTTTACCCTCAAATATATGGTCAAGCAAGGAGGACCATCCAAACTTTAGAAGATATGTTTAGGGCATGTGCTCTTGATTTTAAAGGTAGTTGGGATGAGCATTTGCCGTTGATTGAGTTTGCTTATAATAATAGTTACCATTCTAACATTCAGATGACCCTGTTTAAGGATCTTTATAGAAGGAGATCTAGATCACCCATAGATTGGTTTGAAGTAGGTGAGGCCGCTTTGCTTGGGCCGATGCAGTGTTTGAAGATATGGAGAAAGTTAAGTTGATTAGAGAAAGATTGAAAACAGTCCAGAGTCATCAGAAATCATATGTAGATGTGAGAAGAAGGGACCTCAAGTTTGAGGTTGGTGATTTAGTATATTTGAAGATTTCACCCATGAAAGGGGCGAAGAGATTTGGCAAGAAGGGGAAACTTAGTCCCCAATATATTGGCCCTCATAGAATTTTGTGTAGCGTTAGGAAGTAGCTTATGAGCTTAAGTTGCCAGCAGACTTGCTAGCTGTTCATCCTGTATTTCACGTCTATATGCTTAAGAAGTGCATCGGTAACTCCATAATTATAGTTCCTTTAAAAAGATCAGATATCTAGAACAACCTCTCATACTAAGAGAATTTAGTTGAGATTTTAGATAATCAGATCCGTATGCGAGCCAAGTACCCTCACCTCTTCTTCACAAACTCTGATTTAGCTGAAGGTAATACTGTTTCTTAATTCAGTTCGTTTCTAATCTCAGATTCAGCTATGTAGCTATTTTCATGTGAACTAATGCACTTATAGATCAGTTCAGTAAGCTCAAGATGTTGAGAATCCATCATTTAGTTAATTTAGTTTTGCATGATAACTTATAGCCCCAGATTCCCCAATATTCTCAACTTAACCAGCCACATTTGAGGACGAATGTACCCAAGAGGGAGATATTGTAATACCCCAAACTTTCCTAGCTTAAATTTGTCCCCAAAATGTCAAGGATTAGTTTCTAAAGTGAATGATAATTATTTCGTGTGGAATTTTCCATATTTAGACCTTCCATTGTGTGGAAAATTTAGTAAGCTTTCCAATGATATAAGATTTGCCCAAATCCGATAACCAGGTAAGAAGTTATGGCTATTTTAAGTTCCAATCGCAAAACACCATCATTTCGGTCATTAGAGCATTGCATAGAGGGTTTAAATGACGATTGTCAATTTCCAGTGGCCCTCCACGATATTCGCTAACCACGGAGAGGGCCAATTTCCCATTCATCAATTTCCAGAGGTCCAGTGCGATAATGGAGTATCGCGCCATGTGCTAAAATGGCATTCCAAAAGGGCACCACGACTGCCCAGTTTTATTTATCAATTTCCAGCAAGCCATCGCAATAGTGGCACGTCAAGGTGGCCACCCAGTTTGGGAAAATGTGTATTTTTCAATCCGTTTAATTATTAAAAAAGGGGTACTTTGGTCATTCTCCTAGCCCCTAATCCGTCTTAAACAGTGAATTAAACTCCTTCAAAGCACTTTACTTCCATTATTCATCAAATCTCTCTCAAGCAAAACCCTAGTTCATCAAACTTTCTCCCCAAGGAATCGAAATTCCTTCATTTATTTCTCCAAAGAAATTCAAGATTGAAGATTCCCAACACAAGGGCTCTAAGAATTTATCATCAAAGCATCAATAGGAATCCAAGATTCAAGTTTTTCATCAAAGATCACCAATTAAGGTATGCGGGGTTATGAAAAAGGATACCTCTTTCATCCTTGAGCCCAAAGCTTATTTTAATTATGAATTTACTGAATTTTATATGAGTTTCCATGAAATTGAAGTTAGGGTTTATGCCCATTAATGTTGTTTACAAGCTCATGAGATTTCCAATGATTTAGAAGTTGAATTACATGATTATGTTCATATTTTCATGCATATTGCTGAAATTTCTAGATTTTAAGTTGAGTTATGAATGTTTACATTACCAAGCATGAATATTATGATGTTTTAATATGAGATTGAAGCATGGATTATTTTCCCAAGACTGATTTTATTATTTTAAGAAAGATGATGCTTTAAGCATATTATAAGCAGGTTATTTATAGTTTTTTAGTAAAGTTTTGATATTTCGATCACTGGTTTAGCTTTGGAATCCACTTTACAGATTATTGCAGTTTACAAAACTTAGATTAGCTTTATTTACAGATTTACTTATATAAATGCATGATTGGTTTTCCCTATGAACCCTTATGTTAGTTTTAAAAGTGGATTTTCAATGGTTTGAGCATACAGATAGAAGAAGGAGTAGTATTTAGCACCGAGCGAGAAGTGTGGGATTAGCGCATCCTATCTTTTATAGAACTACGTAGCCAACATTGGTACAGATTATCAGATTTTTCCATTTCTATATGGATGACAGTTTTAGTTTGTGATCGATCACATGGATTAGGTTATACTCCCTGGAAAGAGTATGACACCTCTCCCCAACGTGAGGTTTCTTCCTTAGGAGGTTAAGACGTTGGACTCCATGTAGCTCATATGATTTATCTCGGTTAAGAATACCTCCCCAACAGTAAAGATTTTTAGAATAAGTTTTCAGATTTCACTTAGCCTATATGATTTAAGAATAAGAACAAAATATAGATTTCAGAACTAAGTGTTGTGCCTCACAAGAATTGTATTGCATGCTTTACTCTTCATTATTTATGATCTTCAGGTTTCAGATTTACTCAAGCTTATGTGAGTCATTTACATTTAGCATGCATTATTTTATAAACTGTGATGACATTGTTTACTTGTTTCATTCACCCCTATATACTCAGTACATTCTCAAAGTACTGATCCACATATAAGTCTATGTGCTATATTGTCTCATAATATAGGTTCAGGTGCTTAGCCGCCGCAGCAGCGCGAGTGATTTTTGAGCATTTCATCTATATCTCTGCAGTTTGTGAGTCCTCATAGTTCGGGGACTTAGCTATTCATGTTTTCAATTTATTAATAGATGTTTCCATATTCAATTCAGGCAGTTTGAGTCAGCTGGGGCATATCCCAGTGACTCTAGATTTAGTTAGTAGAGGTTTGTTGGACTAGTAGATTCAGTTTTAGATCTCAGTTATATTATTCAGATTTTCACTATTTGCTTTATTAGACTTTTAATATTAGTATGATTTAGACATACCTAGATAATTCAGATAGTTTTCATATTTATAATGATTTTTTATGCATACCTTCCCGATTTTGAGATTCATACTTAGAAAAGGCAGTTAGGGTTAACTCAGAACTACTTGTATTTCAGAGCACCGTGTGGCATCTCGAGCATCAGATTTTAGGGAGTTATATTGCATCATATGAGAGGGTATGCTATTAAGAGAGGATTTGGCTAAGGTGATTTTACCACCCAAGCTGAGCTGTTTGACATTTTTGCTAGCCAACTTGGCATTAAGATTGTCCAGAATGTAGTTGAAGTTCCTGTTAGTGGGTTTTCCATAGAGGATGGAAAAGACTAGGTACTGACCAAAAGAGTCAACTGCTTTAATGAAAAGGAGACTGGACAGGTGATCCCTAGTTTGAGAAGTGCAATTCTTGTCAAAGATGACTTTGGATTTGGTATAGTTGATCCTTTAACCAGAGTGGGAGCTAAAAACCTGCATTACCTAACAGATAGTTCTATAGTTGACTTTAGTGGCTTTAACAAATAGGGTTAAGTCATTAGCAAAGAAGAGATGAGAGGTATTGGGTCCTTTCTTAGTGATGGTGATGGGACTCCACTTAAGGATATCTATCTCATAGTCAATCCTTCTGGAAAGGAGTTTCATCCACATTATGAACAAGTAAGGGGAGATAGGACCTCCCTGCTTAATTTCTCTAGCGGGTTTAAAAAACTCATTTTTCTCTCCATTAATAAGAATAGAGATGAAAGGGGAGAAAATACAAGACATGATAAGGGAATAAAGCCTATGAGGACATTGAACAAGTGAAGGTCTTGCTTGATGAAGGACCACTCCAATCTATCAAAGGCCTTTACAAGATCAATCTTGAGGATTATGTCAGCCAGGTTTCCCTTTTTCTTTTAAAAATAGGAGATAACCTCTTAGAAAATGATGGCATTATTAGAGGTTCTTCTACCAGGAAGGAATCTAGCCTGCCTATGACTGATGATATTAGCCAGGTGAGGCTTGAGTCTTCTGGCAATGATTTTTATGATGAGCTTATACCAAGTGTTACAAAGCCCAATAGGTCTAAAATTTTTAATAGTGGAAGGATTGTTACATATGAGGATGAGATAGATATAAGTGGTGTTGACTTTAGAATCCAAGACATAGGTTCTAAAAGTGTTTTCACAATACTTGGAGATGCGGGTCCCTAAAACTTGCTAATATTTTTGGTAGACGAAGAGATGGTGATCATCTGGCCCACGGGCCTTATCTGGATTGAAGGAGAAGATTGTGCTTTTGATCTCTTCTATGGAAGGAATATTGTCCAAGAATTCATGGTCCTCAAACAAGATAAAGCCCCTAGTTGAGGGATTAGACTGGCACTTCTCCAAGGAAGAGGTATGGTCAATATTTAAAAAAGAGGTGTAAAAGGATATTATATAGTTCTTTATATCCTGATCCGCAGTAATCTAGTTCCCACAATCATCTTTAAGGGCACTAATTCTATTGGATCTTCTTTTGTTAAGGGTAAAGGTGTGGAAGAACTTTGTATTAGAGTCACCCTTAGCCAGCCAGGAAATTCTAGATTTGAGTCTTCAGAACTCTTGCTCTTATCTAAGAACAAGGCTGAACTCCCTTATCAGATTTCTTTCCATGTCATGGAGGAAAAAACTGGTAAGGTAGTGGGGAGATTTCTGAATGCCAGAGAGTCTGGCAAGGAGCTTCCTTTTCCTCTTGAAAATATTCCCAAAGATTTGAATGTTCCAGGCCTTTGCCTATCCTTGAAAATGGGCAGTAGCATCAGTTAGAGGAACATTACTACCAAAAGAATCCTAAATTACCTGAATGAAACTAGGGTGAGAGCACTACATTGGCTCTACCCTAAAAGGTTTATCAAGTATAGGAGGGAGCCTTTAGAGATTGACTAGGATGGGGCAGTGGTCAGAGTGAGTTCTAGGCAGGTGAGTAACAGTGGCATCAGGGAAAAGGTGAATCCAGCCATTATTAGCAAGATATCTATCCAGTCTTTCTAGGGTGAGGTTCCTCTTATTTTTATATCTTTTATTGGTCCAGGTAAACTTACTGCCTTTAAAACCTAGATCATTTAAACCACAATGATTGATTCAATTCTAAAACAAGTTGACTTTGTTCCTATTAATACTGTTGCCTCCAAACTTTCCTAATGCTCTAAGGACCTTATTGAAGTCGTCTCCAATAAGCCAAGGTTTGTGGGGGTAGTTACTAATAGTTTGAGCAAAGTCCATAAGGTTGGACCAAAGGGTTTACCTAGTATTAAAATCAGTACTGGCATAGATAGAACTGAAGAATCAGTTGGAAGGGGGGTTACTAACCTTAAAATTGATATATATGCCTTGGGGGGAAACAGATATGTCCTGGATAGATAGAGCAACACTGTCCCACATGATAACAATACCCATCGAAGACCCGACAACAGAGAATTGGATTTGACTGTTGAATCCTAGGGTCTAGGTGATGTTCTTGTGATCCTCCATGTGAGTCTCAAGAAGAGCTAAAAAGGTGGGCTTGTGAGTACTGATCATATTTTAGAACTGTATCTTAAATTCTGGGTTGGTAGCCTTTCTAACATTCCATAGAATGAAGTTCATCATGAGAGTGAGTGGTGGTTGTTGGAGACTTTCCAGTAAGCCCTTACCATTGTTCAAGGAGGGAGTAGAAGCATTAAATGGCTCCTTCCTCTTCATTGAGATAGGTTTCATCTTTGAAGAATAGAAGATGCTTGTTCTGGTAGCTTTAGCTCTAGTTTAAATTTGCTGACTTCTGTAAGGATGAGGATCAGGAGAAGCTCCCTGATAAGATCTTTGAAGATATGAGAGGGGATTGTTTAGTTCTAACACCTCTGCCTAGGGAGATTTCATGGAGGCCAGGATATTCTCTATTTCTCTGTTACTTTCCCTCAAAGCTTCTAAAGTTTTCTTTCTTTCAAATATTTCCAAGCTTTTTGTGAGAGGGTCCTATAAAAGAGTGTATGTTTGAGGCATTGTCTGGGGCCCCCAAGACCTTAGCATAAAAAGAGGGCCCTCCATTATTAACTCTGATATTTTGGGTGGAAAGAATGGAAGACTCTGGCTCATGTTGGACAGTTCCACAAAGATCAACTCCGTTGACCAGCTGGTCGCCAGTCCCTGACTAAAGATATTTCTCATCGTTATCATCCATATATTTTGACTATAGTTGGTCAGAACTTGGTTTACCCCTTCCCGTACTAGCCGTGCTAGATAGTGGGGTCCTGTATTAGAAAAGTAATGTTCTTTCCTTCCACATTCAGTTTCATTGGAATGGAGAGTTGGGATAGGCATATCGTTAGCCAAGATGCTGAAAAGTGAATTGGCTCCAGAGGTTTGATGGTAAAGATTAGAGTTTGGAGAGAATTCTGAATCGAAGAAGCCATTGAGGGGAAGAGAGTGAGTTAGAGTGTGTATTGAGGTGACACTAGGGCTTTCAGACTTAAGGGTATCCTTTTGGACTTTGTCTGAGAGAGTGTCTTTTGGGTTTACGTCTCGACAAAATGGAAGAGCAGTAAATGAGTGTTTGTTGGAAGTAACACTCTTTTTTTTATTGATGTGCATCGACAGAGCACAATCATAGGGGAAGCCAAGAGTTTGGAGAGAGAGAGTAGAGCTGGAAGGGGTGTCCAACTTAACAATAATTTGAGGATTTTCTAGAGATGTATCTTGTTGGGGGAGGGGGGGGAGGGGCTGGGTCAGAGTACTGGTTTGGCCTAAATTAATAGGCCTTTTCCTGATATTAGGTCGTTCCTGGAGAGTAGGCCCAGGGGCAAATTTAGCAGTTGGCCAGGCTTGCTGGAAAGGCCTATGTGAGGATCCAGGCCTGTCCTCTTTGGACCTAACTTTATGGTTGGGCTTAGGGGAACCCTATCCATTAGGGTAGTGAGGGGAGAGGACTTGGTTCTTACTTTTCGCTGCTATGGAGAGATCCACCTTGGTCGGCGATCCCGGGTCAGTCGGAGTTTTAGTTTTGAAGAACTTGCCAATAGTGGCGTCAAATGTCTTCTCCTTGATATTTTGGTGATATATGTTACCTACTTAGGAATATTTTCTATGATCTTTCCTCCTTCGGTTGAAGTGTCTGTCTTCCATCTGTCTTTTGTTGGTTGGTACCGCTCCATGTTGCTTTGGGGATTTTTGTCTGCTCTATCCTGTATTTGTTGATACTTACTCGAGGTGTGTCCCAAGCATCCACACATTATGTAGAGGAATCCTTCTCCTTCGTAGTGAATTGGATGGGAGTGATTCCCAATTCTGACAGTAGATTTTAATGGAGTGTTCAGGGGGGGGACCTGTATGTAGATCCTGGTGTACCTACCCCTAATTGTAGCGGATGTGCATGCATCTATATTTAGTAGTGTAACGATATTCCTCCCCACCCTATGTAAGATGGAATTATCATAGTATTCGGTTGATAATTGAGACAGGCGAATCCAAATTGCCGTCGATTTGATTTGCAACTTATGAGTGATAAAGTTCGAATCCTATAATCTGAAGGAGAGATAAGCTCGAGACACAAACCAAGGCCCCTCCTACAAAATTCTCTTCTGTGAGTCGCCCTCCATCAACTTGACGGTATAGAATTCATGGCCCAAATCAATTAGTGAAAATAACTCTTTCAATTTCCATAAATCGATCAATTTCTTCTTTAGATATTGGTAGTGGAATTTCTTCCCTATCAAATTGATGATGATAGAGAATCGCCAAGGGGAATAGAATCGCTGTTTGTCCTCGGTGGATAATGAGATGAGGTCGTCTGAATCTTTCCCAGGGAAAGACGATCCAAGGAAATCTGCTATTTCTGAGGTTATCTGCGTATTTGATAGATTTTTTTGTTTAACTACTTCACTAAAGAGAAGTTTACATGGGGGATCTATTGCCATGTGGCCCTCCTTGGTATCGACGGGGGAGGGGGGGGCAGGGGGAGTCCGAGGTGGAGAAGAGGGGTTGGTCATTTTCGGTTGGTGAAGGGAGGTTATTTTAGAGAGAAGACAGTCTTTCTCTCTCTGATCTGGAAAAATTTTGATATAGTGAAATTATTTTTAATTTCATAGGAATAAGATATTAAGATGTGTATCTAACCCAAATAAATTAAATAAAAAGAAATGAAGAGAGTAATGGATAAATTAATGTGCGTGTAAAATAACTTTAAACTAACATTAAATAGCATATATATTTTTAATCCCTTTTATAAAATTTTTAACTCAACCAATATTAATTTAATTAGTGCTCTATCTTTTTATAGATAATTTTCAACTATCAATAATGGACCTATAGTATTTTTATATTATTTTATTATGAAAATGAATGTATGATATATTTATATTGATAAGAACTATCTCTTACCTCCTTAATCTAAATACGTTATTTATGTTTATTTATATAGTATATTAGGTAAAAGGATCATATTTTAAGAAAATATTGCTCATAAGATTTTATAAAATATGCTATTATATTGACACTTATAATTTAAATTTATCCTATTGAATAATTTTTAAATAAAATTGAAAAATAAAAATATTAAAATTACTTTAATTTAAGAAAATTTGTTTGACTTGATGTTAAAATAAGCATTGAAGAATACTATATTTTAATTTTAATTATAAAGATTTTAAAAAGTTGTAAGTTATTATTTGATTTTATAAAAAAAAAAATATAGTTTTTTTTTTAAATGTGATCTCTATTACCATTTTCTATCGTATTTATTTCAAAATATTAATTTAATTTTTTTAATAAATTAATTAAATATCGATAAGTATATTTAAAAATATAATAGTGGGCCCGTAAAATGGGCTCTTCATTATCTAGTAATATAATTACTAAAAATATACAAATACACTATTTATGTTTCCAATATTACAAAAAATTTCAACTCCCTAAACATATTACAAAAATCCCAACATATACATAGAATGTTATGTATATGTCGACTATGTTGTGTATATTAATAGGGGAGAGAGAGTAAAGTAATTAAAAAAGTGGAAGAGAGTGTAATTAGTTCCAAAAGGATTGATATTTATGTTATTTAAACATATAATTATGATGTGGTCCAAGTAAAGAATTTAACTTTTATATATTTAACACTATAGAAGAAGGAGTTTTACATTTATAGAAAACTGTTCATAACAATTGAAACTAGTTTCTTGAAAAATAAAACAAATAATAACTTGCGCTATTAACAATAAAAGGAATTGAGAGATATATTTTTCTCTTTATTTTTCATTTTGATTGACCCTTATACTGAAAATAAAATTTTCTTTTTTTATTTATTATTTATGCAAATAAGGAGAGGTTTATTATTTTTTTTAATATTAGCCTTATCATTAAGTAACTATACAACATAATAGTTGTCAACAAAATTCTTTCAAAATATAATTAGTAGCTTTCTAAGGGAAGTATCAAATCAACAAATGTAAAACAAAATAAAATTGATAAAGTACATTATGAGTTATTGTACATTTTAGTAAAATTTGTGCAATTTTGAAGTTACAATTTGATTTTTAATCAGAACATTTATAATGTCTTACTAATAATATCCCACATTCTCTTTTTGGATGTGTTTGGTATAAACATGTTTTTTTTTTATCAAAAAATAAAAAATTATTTTAAAAATATTTTTCAGAAACATTTTTTATTTATTTTCTTGTATTCAATAAGTAATAAAAAGTATTATTCAAAAATTATTTTTATATAATTTAGATTACTATAAGAGGTAGGAGTATGGGGTGGCAGAGTGAGAGCTACGGGGGTAGGGTTAAGACAAGGAGGACCCAATGATAAAATATAATTTTTCTATTTTCACAAAGTCATTTTCCAAAATTTTAAAAACTTATTTTTCAAAAGAATACGTTTTTAAAAAATTTAACCTGTCAAATGTGAAAAAAGAACATAGTGAACACATCATTTGTTTGTTTAAACTTGAATTCTATATCCTTTGTGTTTGCTAATTCTCCTTCATAATTCTTTCTCATAAATAAATTCCTTTAAAGTTGTCCAATTATATGACCAAAAAACTTAATAATTATGAGACTTACCAAAGAAGACTAATTAATGTATCACTAAATTAAATTAATTATGCAATAATAAAAACATTACGTAAGTCATATTTTTTAAAAAAAATTGCTATTTTTATATCATGAGTTTGGGCCGGGCTTAGCGCAAGCCTTATGCAACTAGTCTAGAATATAAATTATGATTCCACCTCCAATTACTCTAAGTATAAGATATAATAGTCCCGAAATAAA
Source organism: Capsicum annuum (assembly GCF_002878395.1). NCBI lineage: Eukaryota > Viridiplantae > Streptophyta > Magnoliopsida > Solanales > Solanaceae > Capsicum > Capsicum annuum. The sequence goes on along the minus strand of NC_061119.1, from coordinate 37,426,171 downwards.
ATACAGAATTAATTTATCTCATGTTTAGTTGGAGTACTAGCTAGTTATGAAATTAGTTATTTCATCATTTGTATCTTAATGATGAGATAAGTTATCTTATATACATAATGGGATAACTAATTTTGAAATAACTTGTTTCCAATCAAACGACCCATAATGGCATGAGTACTATTTATACGAGTATGTATATGTAAGTACAATCGGTAGTTATATGAAACACTCAAACCAAAATAAGCTCATACCCTATGCCTTTAGTGCCTCCAGTAACAAGGGCATTTTTCCCTTGAAGAGTCCACCTTCCATCTTCACTACTATTAGATTTCTTTTCTGCCATTGATGATTCTTGGTATAGTTAACTGCAACTGAATAGGAATTTATAAGCAATAAATCTGTGTTAAATAGGTGAGAAAATGTATTAAGGCCACGTGAAAGAGTGGTTCAGTTACAACTATAATATTGTCCTTGTAAGTTTGTGACATATATACACTTATTATAGTCCCTCCTTTTGGCAAATAATTGGGATAATATAAATAGGCTAGCTAGTATGTCTTTTCAATTATATTTTTTGTGGCCGTCCTGGTACCACAATGGACCTCTAGCTCTTTATTATCTTCTTGTTTTTTCTGTCCTTCCACTGCAACAAGAATTAATATTGTTATATGTCAAATATCATGGACAGTTCTTTAACTGATATTGGTTAAATGTCAAACATCAATTTTAAAAAATCTATATTTGGGAGAAGGTTGGGGAGATATCTGAAAAAACAATTCATTTGAAAATTAATTTGAATTGGGCTTCTATTAATGTTTATAGTGCAGAGTAACCTACCCATCTTGACCAAATTACCTCGTTTAACACGTTATGTTATTACTTGTTCATTGACACGAACACTTTTTCACCTGTCAAAATATGAGTCTGGAACTAAATGACGTGTAAAACAATAAAGCGGACAAAAAATTTGAGTGCAAAACTAAATTTTCTATTTTTCTACATATGCAATGTAAGATATTACACAGCAATAGCGCAACAGAAATATAGATCGGCATATTGATTGTTATAAAGTTATCGCAGTGTTGACGTTGTCGTCGTTCACTTTCCACTTCTGATGAGTTTTATATGTACTCAAAATATCTCAGCAGATAGTGTGGTGTTTTAAGAGATGAATTTCTGTAGTTTGGGATCCAATCTGTGCATTCACATTTATAGTGTTCTCCATCAAAAAACTGTTACTAAAGTAGCTTCTTTCGGACAACAATTTCTTTCTAGGGCAGTTTGAAATGAAGAGAAAGAGTTGCAACTGATCCAGATAAGAGGGATCATTAACACACGTTAAAAAAAAAACGTAAACTTACATGCAATCCTATTTTTTTTTACCTTGGATTGGTCAAAATATTCGAAATTAAAGACTAGCTAATTAATTTAAACAGATATATATCACCTCCATAAACAACATTGTCTTTAACAATTGTTAGGCCTATGGACTCATATAACACACTAAATTAGTGTGATACACGAGTCTTTAAATTAGAGTAGATATCTGATTTCCATCAACCATTTACCAGATCTAGAGCCTGTTTCGAAAGTTACCTTGAGAACTGAATTGGGTGTAATTACATAGTTTGACATGTTTGGTTGGTCCATTAATTCTTTGACTAGTAGGTAATTGGATATAATTAGGAGTGGGTAATTGCACTCTCCAATTCACCAAGAAATCTGTGAATTATTGGTAGTGCATGGTGTAATTACAAGCTAGTTACTTGAGAAAATTGAAGGAAAAGTGTCTTTTAAGTCTTGAATGAAGGATTAATGACATTGACCAACTTAAAGGGTCAAACATAATTAGGAAATTTTATCAAGTTAATTGTGGACTTGATTAATATTTTCAAAACTTTCTAATCTTTTTAAAAATACAAATCAACCTAACCCACACCCCCTCTTCAATCCATATCATCAACCATCTCTTTTCTCTCTCTTAACAGCTTCTCTCAACTAACAATTCTGCAAATTTCTCCTTTCAATCCCCGGCGACTGCAACCTCCGACAATAAATAGTTGGGCTTCGAGTTTCTTTTTGACTTCAACCGTCAATCGACGTGACAGCCTTGCTCTCCGGCCACAACAGCTTTGAATTCTTCATCATTCCTTTTTTTCTTTCACAGGTAAAAAATTATGGCCTTTTAAGTTTTGAAGAAAATGAGGAACTTGAGTCAACTTCTCTTATAGTATTGGTTAATAATTTCAAAATTTATTTCTTTAATTTGAAATACGGTCTGAATAAAATCCTAATTTCTGGTATTTCTTCTCTTCTCTTTTCGAAGTGAATTATGATTTTTTGTTGTTTGTTGCATTTTTTTGAAGTTTGATTTTTGTTGTTTGTGTTTATACAAACAAAACAATAATTTTGGTGTTTTTCGTGTTGTGCCCATTGCTGGGTTGTTTTGTTCTTGGTAAAAAATGTGATATTGCTATTGTTCTGTTGAACAAAATCGTTCTACTATTTTTTTTCTTCAGTAGATTATCTATTTGGTGCAACATATTAACCATCTCATGCAATAGATTTAACATATGATGCAACAGATCAACCATTTGATGCAATAGAGGAACCTTCAAATTAAATTCTAATGCAACAGATTAACCATCTTATGCAACAGATTAATCATCTAATGCAATAGAGGAACCATCAGATAAAAAATTTGATGCAATATTTTAACTATCTGATGTAACAGTTTAACTATCTGATACAACAGATTAACCATATGTTGGAATAGATTAACCATCTGATGCAACGAATTTACTATCAGATGCAACAGAGGAAAAATCGCATTAAAAATCTGATGCGACAGATTAACCATTTGATGCAACGAAGAAACCATTGGATTAAAGATCTGATGCAACAGATGAACCATATATTAGGTAAAATCATATCAACTCTTCCAACAGGATATGTTCAAGACTTAATTTTTCCAACTGATCATTCATCTATCGCAATAGACGATTCTTCTATTGGAAGAAATCTAAACAATATTGACCGTTGATAACTGTTCCAATAGATCACTCATATGTTGCAACAGATGTGTGACCTATTGCATAGACCATTCATCTTTCTCAGCAGATAATTGATATGTTTTATATTGTCGCAATAGATTACTCAATCGTTTCTACAGGTTAGTTAACTGGTCTAATAGATTACTCATATATTGCAACCGATGTATGATCTGTTGCACAGACCATTTATCTTTCTTAACAGATGAGTAACATATTTTGTATTATCACAACAGATTAGCAGTTATTGCTACAGGTTATTTAACTATTCTAATTGATCATTCATATATTACAACAGATGTGTGATTTGTTGTATAGACCATTTATCTTTCTCAATAAATGAGTGATATATTTTGTATTATTACATCAGATTACTCATCTGTTGCAATAGGTTATTTAACTATTCCAACAGATCACTCATATGTTGTGACAGATGTGTGATCTGTTGCACAGACCATTCATCTGTCTTAAAGGATGAGTGATATGTTTTGTATTGTTGCAACAGATAACTCATTCATTACAACAGGTTAGTTATTTGGTGCAGCAAATAACCTACCTAGTGCAACAGATGTGTAATTTGTTACAACTGTTATTTTACTGTTTTGCATGTTAGATTTACTGTTATCCTTTTTTAACGATATCAACTATAATATGTTTTTTTATGTTCCTATTAATTTTAGATAATATGGCTCTGAAAAGAGCAGAAACCAAATCAAGTCCAAGTAAAGGAATAAGTGAAGTACCTAGGCTACATCCACCACTCTATGAGCTTTCTTTAATAGCATTATCTCAATCAGGAGCAGAATATGATGAACACGGGAGGAGGAATGTTTCAAAAGAGATGATTCAAATGCTAATAGCCCTTTCACCGAAGAGTTGGTCAAAACTTTCAGCATTGATCGTTATCTTATGAGAATGCAGTACGATGGTACCACATATTTAATGGGTGAATTCGTGGTTAAGTCAGCCATGAAAAAATCATTTGACGCCTTCAGAAAAATACTTCAAGAATAAAAATAGGATGCTTATTTTTGGGACAACTGATTTGGAAAATATCTTGATTTGTTGGAGGACAGCAATGCTCGTTTCCAAATGAAAATGGTACATGAACTTCTCAAGTGTAGGTTTATGTATGAATACAATAAAATAAAATAGATGAGGTGTGGATAAATTACTGTGTCATGCCTGTTTGTTTTAGTTGGAAGGAGTTTGCCATAGTTACTGGACTAAAATTTTATCCTCCTTCTCCTTCTCATGTTATACCTATTCTAACCCCCCAAAAAATACCCCGCACACCTAAAAAAGGCAAAGACAAGTCATGTGATCATGATGACCTAGTGTCCATTGTTGGTCCAAGCTTCAAAATTTTTTTTTGATAGAATCGTTGAAAGGTAAAAGAATTTCAAAGAAGCACAAGTAGTCATTGTGCTTGGTTTGGTTTGTACATAATATTCTTTGGTAAAGAGACGTTAACAACAATATAAGCGTTGGTTTAATAAAGCTCTCTGAGGTTCTTGAGGCTTTTAATAGCTATCCTTGGGGTTATGAAATCTGTAAAATGACTATCAAATATTTGTTGACTTCGTTAGTGCCAAAGACATTCAACTTATACGGATTTCCATAGGCTTTCATGCTAAATGTTTCTTTCTTTTATTATGATATCATTAATTTTTTACTCAATAATGGTTTTGATTTATTGGCGTTATTTTATAGGCTTAGGCGTTTGAAGTCATTCCTTATTTGAGACAACAAGTGAACTACCAGAAATTTTTTTTCTATCCAAGAATCTTGAGATGGTTGTCAGCCAAAATTGATTAAAATGCAAAGTTTTTTGATCTCTTCAACCCCTCGAAGGATGCAGTAAGTATAATTATAATTAAGTTTTTATTTTAATTAATAATTTTTCTGAATGATCTAATCATTATTCTAATATATGTAATGATTTATGTTAGATTGTGCATCCGTCGCTAGTTCCGACCAATCGAGAGTTGAATATGTCATTTTTTCTTACTTTACGACCTGTGTAAATTGTATCAGACCCTAAGATCATTGACAGAATAAAAATGGAATTATTTGGAGCAATAACCATTACAAGAAAAATAATTTTGGAGGGTGGGCTTATTGTTGTTAATGGTCTTAGTGATAATAGAGCTATTGGTGGTGGTAGTGGTGTTTCTGTTGGTGCTAATGATGCTCCTCTTATAGTATTTAAAACAAATTATTGTGAGTATGATCATTCTGGTTATACAGATTTTGCCTCTCTTAGCGAATGTTCTGCATGCAAATGTCAAGACTGTAAGGCGAAACATGATGTAGTGATTAATGTTATTAATGCATTAACTGCTTCCATAAAGAAATTGATATGTAAGATGGGTGTCATTTCATCAAAGAGGATTTCATATTCATTTACTCCATTAGAGATTAAGGCTAAGAGGAGAAGAAAAATAATTTCCAAGGCATTATCAAGCATAAAAAAAATGAAATTGCCACTCCGCTGTCCGTGTGTTGTATTGAGCAATGTACAATGGACAAAGGAGATCAATACGAGCTGAAGAAGGTAAATATATATATGTCTGTTTCAAATAACAAACAGACACATATCTTTTTCAACAGATGACACATTTGTTGAAAATTATCAAACAAATATACATATTTGTTGCAACAGTTGACTAACTTGTTGCATTAGATAAAGTATCTATTGCAACATATGTCTCGTCTGTTTTAGCAAATCAAACAGCTCTTCGTACCACTGTTATTTGTACCAACAGACAACCTATCTGATGCAACAGATGAGTCATATGTTGCAATAGATGGTTCATCCATTGGAAATAATCATACAGGTTTTCCTCATGTAGACATTTATCTCAACAGTTGATTCATCTGTTGTAATAGAAATATAATCTATTTGGGATAATTTAAAACAGGAGGAAGACCTGTTTGATTTGCTAGAATAGATGAGTTATTCTTTTCTATTTTCTTATATCTCTATGATTAACATTGACCAATTCTAGCTTTTCAGGTGGATGTAAAAGCTACTGTTGAATAACATTGATAATATGTTACTCTTTTTATGGAAATACAGGGAACAGCAAGCGCAGAAATCATATGTAAGCAAAAATAAAGATCCATGATGAACAAAGCCGAATTTCATAGCACCGGATGAAGAATAACTTGTCCATATTGAGTAGATCTTTATAGCTTAAGTCTGTCAAAGTAATAACCTCATCCCTCCTTAGGAATTCTTGGCATTAATACTTAAATTATTGATGTATTTGTTGAGATCTGTACCCATAATAATTTTTTTACATTTCATTATTTGTTGATTTAGTTCAGCTAATTTCTGAAGGCTTCGATTTATATTATTTTGTCTATGAATTTTTTTTCTTAGATTTGAACTTATTAACTGAAGTGGAATACTAGATTCAAATATTACAACAGATAATGTATCTGTTGCAACAGACGACACATCTGTTGGAAAATATCAAATAGATTTAGAAATATGTTGCAGTAGGTAGGTAATCTGCTGGAAATTATCAAACAAGTCTTTCCACTGTTGCAATAGATAGACTTAGGTAAAAACATCGACATAATGCAACAGATGACCAACCTATTGCAACAGATAAACTATATATCAGAACAGGTACAATATCTATTACAACAGATGGACAATCTGTTGCATTATAAAAATTCAACTTTCATTAGACATAAAAAAATTGCCACTACATGTAAAAAGTGAAAGTGACTTGAAACAAAAAAAGGCGAAACACATTGACAGTGTTCAGTTTAAACACCTAAAATAAAATAGGCATCAAGTAGACAAAGTTTATTTTAAACATGTAAAATAAAATAGGCATCAAATGTGTCAGTTTGTCACTCTTTGCCCTGTTGGCTGCTCGCGTGTAATTCACATAGTGAAGGCTTGTAGAACCCTCATTTTTGCTGATTTGGCCCCCAATGGTTATTTTTCTCACATTGTCTTATATATTAATCTTTTTCCTAAAATTTAACCATAACTTCTCAAATCTTCTTTTTCTTCTTCATTTTTTTTCTATCCAAATTCATCTCGATTATTTGTATTTTTTCTCCATATTTTTTTTCATTTTTTCCAACTGAGCTTAATAATGTCGAGCTCATCTTCAACTATTATTTGTGATAAAGATTTTTGAAATTGTAAGTATGGTCATGAAGCTCTATTGAAGACTTCTTGGACTCAACAAAATCCAGGTCGTAGGTTTTTTACTTGTAAGATTTCAAAGGTGATATTTTTTTATTTAATTAGTTGATTACTTATTGACTTGTAGTTATTTTGTAATTGTGGTCTTATTTTTGTAGAAGTTGGGTGGATATAATTACTTTAATTGGTATGAAGAATGACACTTTTCATAAGCAAATCATGTAATCTGGGGTTTGTTGAAGAAAGTTAAGGCTTTTGAAGAGAAACAAAATCGAGCAAGGAGATACTACATTGTTGGCATTATTGCTACTGATTTGGTGGTATTGGGCACATAGATATTCAAGACTAATTGCATAAATTTTCATGGTGTTGTATTGCATTTGCTACTAGTTTGGTGTCGTTGAGCACATTGATAATCAACCGTAATTGTTAGAAAATATCAAATATATTTGGACATATGTTGCAACATATAGGTCGTCTGTTGGAAATTATCAAACAGGTCTTCTCACTGTTGCTACAGATAAGACTATATCAGCATAATGCAACAGAGGACCAACCCATTGCAATAGATAAACTATCTTTCAGAACAGATAGAATATATTTTACAACAGCTGGACAATCTATTGCATTATGAAAAATTCAACTATCATCAAACAAAAAAAATTACCCCTACATGTATGGATGTATGTAACGTAATGTAATGTAAAGTATATAAAGTGAAGTGACTTGAAATAAAAAAGTTGTTATTTCACAGGATCTTCTTTATAAACAAGCTCCAAGCGTCCAGTTAGTACCCCATGAGCCCAGACCTCTTGCATGTTTCCCACAACTTTGTCGCATAAAAAGGTCATTGGCTCAGCTAATTCTGTGCTGGCTAGCAAACATTTGATGTGTACAAGAGCATACAACCCGCACGCAGCAGCAATTTTATTTTTTGGAAGGTCCATGTTCTTATTTCGACCTTCAAAATCTTATGGCTGCTTCATCAACACTTTCGTAGGAAAACGATCCATCAGTTTACTCTGCCTCAACAAGATGGGGAACAACTCCAACAGTGGCTGCATCTAGATAAAAAAAATTGACCTTGTCCAAGGCAAGTAAGTTGCAGTCATAAACATTGATCTTTCCCTCCTCGAGAAGTATCTCAACAGCCTGATAATGTATGTTGTCCACGTTCATAACTCCAATAATCCTCTTTGTCGTGTGGATTTAGCCTCTCCTCTCCAACATATTTTATCATTTCCTTATCCCATTGGGTTAGTAACGAATGAAATCCCTCGCCACCGGGAGTTGATGCTAGGTTACTGAGATAATCGTACCTATCCTTGAGATTCCTGTAGATGTCAAGGTCCATTATCCTATCGCAGCATCATAAGCTTCTAGGTAGGCTAATTGTCTGCCCCTCATGAGGCAGAGGATTTTTTCAACATACTGTGATATAAGAAGTCAATTTTTAAATAGGTTAGTAATTGTAAAGAAGGAAAACATAGTGAAAGATACAACGGATGGTCCATCTATTGCAGAGGGTTCTCTGAATCTATTCACAGATTACCCTTCTAATATAACTTATGTAAGAGATGGGTAATATGTTGTAACAGAACCACCACAAGTTGCACTAGAATACACATATGTTGCAATAGATGACAATTAGATTAAAAGTCTAGGTTAGGAAAAGTAAAATTACCCTGCCCACACATTACGTACACATATCTGTGATACTTTTAAAGTCTTCGGTGGAAAAGGTACAGATGGGTTAATCTTTTACGCCTTGCTTGGCCCGTTGTAGATCCCTCTTCTCTTTGGCATCAAGTTCCATATATATGTCCACCTTCTTGAATGTCCCCTGAACTTCAATAGTTTTTGAAAAGGAAGGATTTGTAATTTTTTTAGATTTTCGATTAGAGAATACTTAGCTAATTGTTCTTTTCTTCCTCCTAACTGCTGCTATAAGAGTGTATGGGCCCCTCACCTTCTTGGATGGTATGACACCCCTTTTGGATTTTAATTCCTCAATAGCTTTAGCGATAACCTCTACTTTTTCAAAGAGTTTATCCTGGCTGTCCTTGCATTTTTCGCATTTGTAATGAGAACATGAGGGTGAAGAGGGGTAAGAGGGACCGATGTAACGGTGAGAGGGACCTTTGTAATAGGGAGAGAGACCTATGAGAGGTGTGTTTTCAAACATATTTATATTATATCGAGCATCAACATGCTCAACATCTCGACTGGGAGTAGCATCGGCATGCCTAGCACGAACATCAACTCCACCAATAACACTTCTAGAAGACGCACCCAGATTTATTGTAGTAGTTTGGTTATGAAGATCCACAATACTAGGTTGATCTTGCCTAATTGCTCTTTTTAGTGCTGTTGCTCCAGCCAATTCTTTCTTTATTAACTCCATCATTGGGTCTGCTATATTATCAACATGATCTAGATTAATAAAAGAAGTCATCCCCAACTCCTGCTCAGTAGGCACAATCCATGGATGCACAACCAATAAAAAAAGACAGATATATTTAAATCATATAATATAATAATTTTCACAGTTGAGTTACATGTTAACACAAACAACTTATGCAATAGATGATCTGTATGTCACAATAGATTAACAATATGTTGCATTAGATTACCCGTCTATTGGATAATTTGCAGTGGATGGTTAATCTATTAAGAGTCTGTTTCAGAGAACCAAAGCAACAGATAGGTAATCTGATGCAAAATATCAATCATCTATTGTAACAGATATAACATCTATTGTAAAAGATATAATATATGTAGTAACAGAACTAACAAATGTTAAATCAGATATAACATCTTTTGCACCAGATATAACATCTGTTTAATATCTTTAATTGAGTCAAATTATTTTACTTGAAATAAGGCGTACTGCATCATCTGGAGGGTTAAAGAGATCAGTCTCCTTAATTCTTATATTATTATTTACAACCAACCACCTAAATATCCTTAGATGAGAAACCTCATTCGAGTAATCCATTACCTGCTTTCGGAGGGGAGGAACGGCTTCAAATGCCCAAGACTAAAAAATATATACAGGAAGCAAGAAAAAAAGTCATATTAACTATATTCAATATAAATTAATGGATAAGTAAAAATAGTGATTAATTTTACCAGGAAAGTCGTATAATATAATCGTCCCTGGGCATAGCTTTATTAGTAAATATTTGACAGTTAAGTAGAAGCTGTCATATCCCCAGGGATAATTATTGAATTTATCAAAATCCTCAGCACGCGCTAGCAAATCATCTTCTATGACCTTGTTGATGTCTCTTTCCAATATAACAGAATAGGAAAACCAAGCTAAGCATAATTTCTCCTTGTACTGCTTTGTATGGTTTTATCCTTGAGATATGTCATCAAATTCAATGCTTTGTAGCCACGTCCAGCAATTTCCAACAACCCATCTATTTTTTTCTTGCGTTTGTTGGTTTTACTGGGTGGTTGCTGGGACAATGTCTTCCCTCTATTTGTTTGTGGTAGTTTGGATATCCTGCTTGCCTTGGCGATAGGTTCTTCTAGACAATCGCATCTCAAGCCCATCACTGTGGCAAACTCTTGCAACCCAAAACAAATCGACATGCCATAGTAGTTGATCCAGTTTCATCCATCTTTTTGCCCCTTCCTTCGAATATTTATCATCACCGACATACTTGATCCTGCGCTTTAGAAGACCATATACCATCCTCATTTGGAAATGGGCAGGGTGGTCGTCAGGAAGCTCAAGAAAGCATCCAAAGCAGCTCCTCTTAAAAAGTTCGTTTATGTTTTCATTCTTCCTAATATTCCTAAAATAATTAAATTTTTTCCCCAACTGACATTTGAGTACAAGTTCACAAGTTATTTCTACAGGGTCATCTACCGGCATCGCAACTTGAAACCTATCAATAATAATAGATTTGACAGGATTATTCTGGGATGTCGGTATTAATTCATGCCCCATTGGTGATCCATTATCATCATGTTGATGATCATTCTTTTTCTCACTCTATAATTCCTCCTCTTTCTCACTTTCATTATTTTCATCACTATCTATAGACCCTTGTCCACCTCCCTCAATGTTATTTTCATATCTCTTCTCAGCTTCATTTTTTCCTGACTGAGACTATTCAGGAAGCTCCTCCGAATCTCTTTGTACTGTAGCCTTTGTTGTCAGATGGTCAAAAGTTGATCTACTTTCACTTTTTTTTTCTTTTGGGAGATATGTTTTACCTACAAACAATAGAAAAACAAAAATTATATTACAATTAATGTATGCATAAATTTTAAAAAATACATTACAAACACCACCAATACCGACACATCAACAGCCACCACCACAAACACCATTAACCAATGCCACAAATACCATGAATACCAACAACACCAACAACTACTAAAAACACCACCAACCAATGCCACCAACAGCCACTACAAACATCACTAGTGCTACCATGATGACCACCACCACCACCACCACCACCACGACCACCAATACCACAAACACCATCCAACAATACCACGATAGTCAATGAAACACTGCAACAAAAACTAAGATTTTCTCGAGTTCTTTCTATGATTTTACAATAAAAACTCAAAATTGTAAACCCATTCTCGAAGATAATACAACTAAAAGTCTTCTTTAACATCATTCACTTAAAATCCCTTATTATTTAAAAAAAATAACAATTATAGAACTCTTCTCGAACTCTGTTACCTATGAAAATGGAGAAAACGACTGATACAAGCAAGAATGAAGTAAAAAATAACACCTACGTGGTAAAAAATGAGAAGAAAATAAATCTTTTGTGAAGGGTTAAGAAATTTGTTGAGTAGTTGTTATTTGTATTGTTGAGAGAGAGAAAAGAGCGAGAACTCAAGATTTGAAATGATGAAACGTTTTTCTCAAAAATGGATGATTTGTATGGGTTGATTTATATTTTGGAAAAGTATGACAAGTTTTGAAAATGTTAATTTTGTCTGAATTGATCTTAATTATTTTTTAAAATTATAAAAGATAAGCACAATTTTTAACCCTCTCATCATGCAATTGCCAAAAGACATAATTGAAGTTGTAGTTGACCCTATGAACTCACCCCTAGTCCTAGATTAATCAATTTAGGTATTAGCTGAACATATGAACTCAATTAAAATTTTATAAAAATAAATGTTCAACCTGTTGTAACAGATGACTTATCTGTTGGAATTAATAAAACAGATTAAGTCATTTGTTGTAATAGATTACCCATCTGTTGTAAATTATCAAACAAATTAAGTCATCTATTGCAACAGATTAGCCATCTATTGTAAATTATCAAACAGATTAAGTCATCTGTTGCAACAGACTACCCATCAGTTATAAATTATCAAATAGGTGCTACCATCTGTTGTAGTTGACCCTATGAGAACTCATCCCTAGTCCTAGATTAATCAATTAAGGTATTAGTTAAATATATTAGGTAATAAGAATTGCTTCAGCTTAGAGTGATCGATTGACGACTCTGGTCGGGAGGAACGTAATACCGTCTTATCATTCATTACCAAAAGACTCAATTAAAGTTGTAGTTGACCCTATGAAAATTCATCCCTAGTCCTAGATTAGTTCATTAAGGGATTATTTGAACATATAAGGTAATAAGAATCACTTTATATCAGAGTGATCGATCGACGAATCTGGTCAGAAGGAATGCAATACCGTCTCATCGTACAATTGCTAAAAGGCTCAATTAAAATTGTAGTTGATCCATTGAGAACTCACCCCTAGTCCTAGATTAATCAATTAATGTATTAGTTGAACATATAAGGAAATAATAATCGATTTAGCTCAGAGCGATCGATGGATGACTCTGGTCGAGAGGAATGCAATACTGTCTCATCATGCTATTGCCAAAAGACTTAATTAAAGCTGTAGTTGAACCTATGAGAACTTACCCCTAGTTCTAGATTAATCAATTAAGTTATTAGTTGAACATATAAGGTAATAAGAATTGTTTCAGCTCAGAGTGATTGATCGATGAATTTGGTCAGGAGAAACGCAATATTGTCTCATCATGCAATTGTTAAAAGGCTCAATTAAAGTTGTAGTTGACCATATGAGAACTCACCCCTAGTCTTATATTAATCAATTAAGGTATTAGTTGAACATATAAGGTAATAAGAATTAATTCAGCTCAGAGCGATCGATCGATGACTCTAGTTAGGAGGAAAGTAATATCATCTCATCATACAATTGCCAAAAGACTCAATTAAAGTTGTAGTTGACTCTATGATAACCCACCCCTAATCCTAGATTAATAAATTAAGGTATTAGTTGAACATATAAGGTAATAAGAATCGATTCAGCTCAGAGTGATCGATCGACGAATCTGGTTGGGAGGAACACAATACCGTCTCATCATGTAATTACCAAAAGATTCAATTAAATTTCTAGTTGACCCTATGAAAGCTCACCCCTAGTCCTAGATTAATCAATTTAGATATTATTTGAACATATGAACTCAATTGAAATTGTTTAAAAATAAATGTTCAATATGTTGCAACAGATGACTTATCTGTTTGAATTTATCAAACAGATTAAGTTATCTGTTGCAACAGATTATCCATCAATTGTAAATCATCAGATAGGCGCTGTCATCTGTTGCGATAGATTATCGAGCTTTGGAAATTTTCAAACAGAAATTGTCATCTATTGCAAAGTATGACTTAGATGTTTTAAGATTTTTTTTTAAAGCAATTTAGGTATTTCCTGTACGAGATAAAAAATATAAATTACTAAGGCGGTAAAAAAATTACCTGGATAAGTTAAAAATCTCCTTATTGAGTAGTCTTATTTGATTTTTTCAATGTCACCGTCTCCTCGCTCCCCTCAAAAGTTATTAATGAATATTTAAAACCCATATCTAGAATACTCTCTCTTCTTTATTCTCAGTTCTCTTTCTCTCTTTTTTTCCTCTCTTTTCTCTCTTCTTTCGAATGAGGATCCTTTCGGATCTCAACCGATCAATATCTTTTCTCGACTGAACTGGATGTTTTAATCCCTTTATTTTTTTTAATATTGCAGGTATGGTTCACTATTGCTCTTTCCTTCTCATCATCTTCTTTGTATATTATTTAAATTAGATATTTACATCTGTTGTTATTAATGATTTACTCATTACCAGTTTCCTATTAATTGAGAAAATTGAAGTAAAGATGACTTTTAAGTCTTGAATGAACGAACCTTTATTTTTATTAAAATATGCAAAAAAAAGTCGTCGGTTGGGAGAACTTAAAAATCCTTATTGCCAGTATAGTTTTTTTCATGTCTTTTGTTTGTTACTTTGGTGTTGTTGTTGTTGGAGGTGGTGGTCATGTTGGAACAAGTGGTATTTGTGTTGTTGATAGTGTTGGAACATATAGTGTTATTTCTTTGTTATTGATGCTGTTGGTGGTGGTGTTGCAATAGTTTCCTCAACTATTGCAACTGATGAATCAGCTGTTGGAACATACGGAGAAACTGTTTGAAGAAATCAAACCAGTAGCAAGGCTGGTTTGATTTATTCCAACAGATGACCCATTTGTTGCAACATGTCATGTATCTGTTACAATAAATGCCTCATTGGTTGAATAGATAGGGTATCTGTTGTATCAGATTGGTCATCTGTTGATTTATTCAATTTTGTGTTACCCTTTTGTAAAGTTCTTTTTGTTCTTCTCTTGTTTGTCATCAAGTGTATTTCTCTTGTTTGCAGATAAAAAAATGAACTGGGCCAACTTTTGCCCGACCAGCGTTAAAGGCTAGAGTAAAGATGGGTTCGAAAGAATAAGCTGCTTGCAGATAAAACCATTTCGTATGTGGGAGGTTTGTATTACTGATCAACCTATCGTGAAAACACACAACCAGTATAATGATTTTGTGAATTTTGGTTCTTTACCTATTAGGCGTTAATCCTTCAAACAAAATATGACATTTTACAGTTAAGATTGTTAGGTTCGAACTGGTAAGGCTGAGGGACTAAGTAAGTGGTGTCGATACCTTGTCACAGTTTAATGAAGATTTTGCTAATATTTATGTGTCAAGTTTGGAGAAGGGTTAAGGTTTTTGGTGGTAGTGTAAACATTAAAATAGTGATTACACTAACTTTAAAGGTTCAATGGACTTTTGAAAGGCCTTCGAAGCCTCTCACTGCTGCAAACAAGAATGAAAATGAATATAGTTATTGCTCTAGTCCAAATTTATATGGATGGCTTGCTCGAGGATACTGTTATACAGTAAAAGGTTATTGTAAGAATACCTGTGCGGAAAGGGGGAGGTGGAGAAGTTCATATATCAACTCAGACCTTATTAAAGAAAAAAATACAAGGTAGGATGGAAAGTGTAGAGAAACTGGCTGATGAAATTGACATAAAAAATAAAAAACTAAATGAGTTGCAAATGTGAAAGTGTATCCAAAAATAAAAATCCATCAGTTGTTCTTGAAAAGGAAAAATGCTCAAGTGGACTGGAGTTGTGCACTTTGTTCGGGGACTGCAACTAGCTAGTGTGGCCTGAATGAAGACCCACAAAATACAGGACTAGAACTCTAAGGAAGCAGTTTTGCGAGCACGGAAGGTGGTAAGATTTTCTATTGAGATTTAAACCTAAACCAACTACTCCTGAATTAAAAATAAGGGATCAAGCCAAAGTGGCAATTTCTCAAGTTAAACTTGCATCCCAAGCCTCTTATTTATGGCTCCGGTCAGGACAAAGGCAGTGGAAATAATAAGGCATGGGATTTCTGCCCAACTTCAGACCTTTTTGTTTCTACTTCCATTGACCTGATCATATCTATAAATAGAAGGCATGGTATGCAAATTAGACTTTAGAATTTGACGCCTTGGCTTCCCTTATTTTTACTTCTGGATTTGTTGGTTCAGGTTTCATTCTTGACTAAAAATCTTACCAATCTTCTGTGCTCGCGAAGTTTCTTCCTTATAGTTCTGGTCCTACATTTTGTGAGTCTTCATTGAGGCCACGCTCGCTAGTTGTATTCTCTAGTAAAGTGACCAACTCCAGTCCTCTTGACCATTTTTCTTTTTCTTCAACGACTGACGGATTTTAATATTTGGATACACTTTCATATTTGAAGCTGATTCAGTTTTTTCGTTTCTCATATCAATTTTATTGGCCAGATTTCCTAGAAGTTCCTTACTTGCTTCCCTGTGTTTCCTATTAAATAAGGTCTGAGATGATACATGGTTTTCTCCACCTCCCCCTTCCCGCATATGTATTCTCCCAAGCACCTTTTGCTGTATATTAGTCTCCTCGAGCAACACATTCATATAAATTCAGACCAGGGAATTTCTATTGGTTCCATCATTGTTTACTGCAGTGTGAGGCGTCATAGGCCTTCCAAGAAGTCTATTGCGCTATTAAAGTTGGTTCAATCACTATTGAATATTTACACTGCCGCCAAAAACTTGAACCTTTCCCTAAACTTGACATAAAAATATTAGCATAAACCGTCATTAAATTGTAACAGGGTATCGACACCACCATCTTAGAACCCTTCGGCCTTATCAGTTCGCACCTATCAAACTAAATTATACAATGCAGGATCTTGTTTGAAGGATCAATGTCTAATCGGTAAAAAACTACATTCACAAGATCATTGTACTTTATGTGTGTCTGTCACGGTATCCTGATTAATAGTACATAACTCCCACGCATGAAAGTGGATCCATTCATCTGCACACATCTTATTCTTCTTACCGCATCAAGACATGTCAGACAGTGTTTATTCAACTGCAAGTATGTGATGACTATTAAAAAAGAGGTGAAGAGTCATGACTTTTTATCTAACACATTAAAAACAGCTGATGAATCGAATTCTCCATCTGTTGCAACTAATGAATCAGCTGTTAGAAGAAATCAAAATATCTCCTCCAACAGATGGTCCATCTGTCACAACAGATAATACACATGTTGCAACAAATGTCTCATATGTTGCAACAGATTGTAAATCTATTTTGATAGACCATCTGTTGTACATACAGACCATATGTTGCAACAGATGGTAAACTTTTTGCGATAGATGGATGATCTATTACAACAGTTTAATAATAACGGCTTTTATCAAGTCTCAAACTATTTTGAAAAGGTGAGAAGTATTAATGTAAAAGAAAAAGTCACAACTTTTTAAAGAAAACAAAATGCATCCAGTTTGAATGTAATTAATACAATGGAGCTGAACAGTCGTGCCTTTTGGCTTGACATATCCAGCTTCAATCCTCTATAAATAGGTCCCTCTTTAATCTTCATTCTAATCCACTTTATTTATTTTTTGCATTTTTTCTTTTCTTATGACATCTTCAACCACTTCTCTTCAAAGAAAATATTCCTTTCTTGTTGAGGTAGGTTTTTTTCTTGTGTAAATCTACCAGTTGGTAGTATACGTTGTATTACATTAGAAATATTTTCTTTACTTTATGTTTTTTATCGATTTATGCGTGTTCTAGATATGGATGATCCTGTTTGGGATATTGCTATTCTGCACAATACAGTGTGGGAACTTCAGAGGCAGGTTAATGACCTGTAGAGGGAGTTAGTCGCCATGAGAGAAAGGATGTTTAGAGAGATGCAGAGGCTGAAGAGGGCCCTGCTGCTGCGAGTTGATTGGCCGACTGGAATTAATGATGATGATGATGATAATAATTAGAATGTGCTTTTTTTAGCATATGTATTTTAATTTTTCTGTAGTCGACTTTGGCTTTTTAATTCTTATTCAATTTTTATTCTGATTATTTTTTCTAATATATCGACGGTTGGAGGTAAGGAGCAATTTTGAATCTAGTAGCAATAACAATTTTGGCTTTTGAGTTCTTTCAATAGATGGATCATATGTTGGAACAAATTGGTCATTGGTTGGGTTTTTGTTAACAGATTATCATTTGTTGCTACAGATTTATCATCTGTTAGAGAAAAACATTCCAGTTTGATGAACTGTATCGTGTTCTTCCATCTAATGTCTATCTGTTGCAACAGATGGTAATTTGTAGAAAATAGTTATGGTTTGCTGTATTTAGTTCATGTTTTGCCTTTTTTTTTATTGATGCACAAGTTATTAAAAAAAATATTTTATATATAATAAATGATAACATTACGTTCACAACAATGAGTTAAATATATAAAAGTCCATAACAAACAACAACACAAGTTTTTGCAATTATGGCGATCATGGTGGATTACGATCCAGGTATGTAGTTCTTTTGTGGCCGATGCACTCACATACAAAGCACTTCTTTCTTCCAGATGAAAATGATTCTCCGACTCCACGCCTCCTCTTATATGACTTTCTTCCCGGTTTGATAGTGCTTGGGTCAATATATGGAAGAGGTATTAATCTCCCCAAAAGCTCTGCGAAAATAACCCAAGATTCTTTGGGAGACACCGGAGTAATATGCCCACTATATGCCATTTTATATCTTTCCTTCAAATAATATGCAGAGGTGTGCTCATAAATTTTAGGTCCATATTTTGCATCGTATTAAGCTCGAAGCGCTGCCATAGCATATGGATAGAGTATTTTGTCAAGTCAAAAACTCTGCACGTACAAGATCTTATTTGAAGATCGACCGTGACAACATCACTATGACCGGTGATAATAAATTTGTAATATGTTATTTGATGAGATAATAACCTATTCCCCAAAATGATGTTCGTTTATATTATATTTTTGATTTCTAGAACAAATGGGGTTCTTCTTGGGCCCTCGAACTGCACACGCCTTTCGTTAAAAAATTGGTCATACTTCTTGTTTATTATTTCAAACAGAACCTTGATAGGAAATTCTCTTTCATTGCCAAACAATGAATTCACCGATTCAGCAATGTTTGATGTCATAATATTGTACCTATATAAAAGAATCACTTAGTACGACATCATACTAAACTTATGACTCAAACAAGACATTAAATTCATAAGAATGTACCTATCTGCAGGACAGAATGTCTGGCTCCATCTCTTAAAACCGACACATATGAGATGTTCTGCTACCTTGGGAGGCACATCTGCTATTTGATTAAAATGGTCTAAAAAATCCTCTCTACAATATGTTTTAGTTGCTTTATAAAAAAGGGTCACTATCCTTTCGTTGTGATAGTTGGTCCGAATGTTCTTTCTAAGATGCCTGATGCAATAACCAAAGTAAGCTGAAGTGAAGAAAATTGAACCCATCTTTGGAATACTTGGATGCCTATCCAAAACAAAACACAACTCTTCGGTATCTTCGACGCAGCTTCATAGTTATTTAAAAAAAAAATCCATAAGAGGCATGACATTCCTTTTCCGCTACACAAAAAGCAATAAGAAAGATGTGATTCTCCGCATTCTACGCCACCTTCGCTAACAAAACTCCATTATACCTGCTCCTCAAGAAGGTACCGTTGACGGCTATGCCTTTTCTCAACTATCGAAAACCTTGAATCCAAGCACTATAGGATACAAAAAAGTACTTGAACCTTCCATTTTCATTAACATGTAATGAGGTCTTACTTTCAGGATTTGTTGACTCCATTATGTAATGGTAGGTCTCCAGGACTGCATTCCCATGCTCGTGTGTCCCCCTAACCAATTCCTTGGCAATCTCTATGGCCGTATATATCTTTCAATAACTAACTAAGACACCCAATTCCATAAGGAGTTGATTGGCCATAACCTTCGTAGAAGGGCCTTTGCCATAGGGGAAACTATTCTTGAAATATTCACGTAGGACCTTTGCCGTGGCGTGAGGATTTTGGCCCGAGATGTGCTCTGAACCACATGTGTGATACTTTTCATGTTTATGAATGACGAATATGTCAGAATTTACGTACTTCAATGCTCTCAACCATCACTTGCAATTTGGATTAGCATATTTATAGCAAAAGACGCTGCTCGAATTAATCACCTTCTTTATTCTGAAATCTTTTTTCAAGAAAAAAATAAACAAAGTGGTCATCGAGAAGAACTGTCCACAGGATTGGTCGCATCAAGGGGCGTAGGTGTTTGATCATCATTTGAAATATTCATATCTAGATCATCCAACCTATCATCAAAGATGTTTTATTGTTGTTCTTATTTTATGTTCTAGTTCTTATTCTCTCTCATCTTTTCAACCATGCACATCTTTAACACCGGCCTGGATGAATAACTAAGATAAGAACACAATCGAATCTAATCAATTATCTTTAAAGATAGTACCCTCTGATTTTTAAAGGAGCTGTTCATGTAGCTGATAACGAGTTCTTTTGATTGACAATTCAGTCCACAATAACTAATGATTAAGTTCACAAAATCATCATACAAAACAATACTTTGGACTGTTATAGCCATCGTTTCTAGGATTTCACCCTCCTTCCAATGCCATACATATTGATTGTTCTTCTTGATCCATTGACCATGACAATCTACCCTTATTATTATTGGTCCCTCCATTAGTGGTACCTAAATAAAGTCATTTGTTAAAAAAAGTTAATAGTAATTTCATAATGTTGTACATGAATTCCAACAGATGTGTAATCTGTTGCAACAGGTAAGTGATCAGTCGCAATAGATTACTTACCTTTTGGGATTCATGTTATGATCCTGAAGCTGATTTCAACAGATGAGTCATCTGTTGTAACAGGTGAATCATATGTTGCAACAAACTATATATCTGTTGCAACAGATGAAGCTCCTATTGGGATAGATGTTACAGTACAAAGGCACCCTTGAAGCTGATTTCAACAGATGAGTGACATGTTACAACAAATAATTAACCTGTTATGACAGATGACTTACTTGTTGCAACAGATGGTGCGTCTGTTGGAATCAAGGTCAGGTTCTATTACAACAGGTTACTAATATGTTGCAACAAATATTTACCGTTTGTTGGAATTAAGTTCAGGTTCTGTTGTAATAGGTTACTACTTTGTTGTAACAGATATTTACCCTGTTGCAACGGATGACATATCTGTTGGAATTGAGTTCACGTTTGGTTTCAACAGGTTACTAATCTATTACAACAGATGGACCATATGTTGCAACAGATGACCCATCTGTTCGATTCATGTTAAGGCACTATAGAACCATAACATGAATCTAACATATGAGTCTTTCGTTGAAACAGATGTCTCATCTGTCGCAACAGATGATTGATTTGTTTAAACATATGGCTCTTATGTTGCATTCATGTTCGCGTGTTATTTATTGTTGAAAAAATAGTACAATAGCAGTTACCCAGATGACAAATTCAACTAAAAATCATAATTTGACTTACCAAAGTCTTCTATGAAGTAATGCCAAAGTGGAAAGTGATGTACAAAATAAAATTTGACCTAAGAAATTGGTCAAATTTCTTAGGTCAAATAGCAACAGTAGTGGTAACAACAACAACAACAACAACAATGGTCAACAAGAAGAAGATGAAGATGATAATGAAGCAACAGATGATGATAATGAAGCAGAAGATGATGAATAAAGCAGCAACAACAATGAACAACAAAAATCACAAAAGAGAGAAAACAATAATGGATGAGAAGAGAGAGAAACACGCCTTTTTTCCCTCTATTTTCCTGTATATTAGGTAAAAATTTGGATCAAATAAATTTAAAAACTTGTGGGTTATTCTCAAACTTACCCAACTTTCTTAATACATAATAAAGTAATTGTCATCTCCACTTAATTATTAAGACTTGTGTCACCTAAACCTCATTTTCAGCTCTTGTCACTTTTAGCTCAAAGCCCTTAGTTACTTTTTTTTTTTTTTTTAATTTCTATTTCTATTTTTTGTTGTAATTTATTTTTTATTTCTATTATTTTGAATTCATTTTTATTTTTATTATTTTAATACTTTAAAAATATTTATTTTTATTTTATATTATTTATATTTCACTTTCTTCTCATTTTTCGACCTTTAATCCTTGGGATTTCATGCAATTGTTCGTATTATATATTTTTTATTTATTTTATGTTTATACTTTTATTTAGCATAATTTTGTTAGTATTTTCATTTATAAATTAAAGTAGAATTTATTGTTGAATAAGGTTATAGAGCTACATTTTTCTTTTCTTTTGAATCATATTTATGTACGTTATGTTGAAATTTATATTACTAGTATTATGTTAATCTTTTTGTTTTTGAATTTTAAACGTATGTTATATTTTTAGTTTCAATTATTTGTTTTACATGTATTGACTTGATATTCACATTGCAAGTCATTCATTTTTTAAGCTAGAATTGAAAAATTATCCTTTTGTCAAATATTTTAATAATTTTATGACATTATATTAATAATATTAATTTCTTGTCAAACCTGCATTTTATAATGTTCTTAAAAATCATGTACTTTTAGCTTTTATGATTAATATATATATATATCACTTATAAATGCTCTTATTTGTCTAATATAAAATTTTATGTTTTATAATTAATTTTTATTTTAAAAATTTAATATAACCATTTTTTTATTTTTTTTTGGCTACAACTCAAATAAGTTTACCCTATGCCTTTAGTGCCTCCAGTAACAAGGGCAGTTTTCCCTTGAAGAGTCCGCCTTCCATCTTCACTACTATTGGATTCCTTTTCTGCCATTGATGGTTCTTGCTATAGTTTACTGCAACAAATGAATAGGTGACAAAATGAGTTAGGCGGCATGGAAAAAGGACAAAAAGGTGGTCCAATTCCAGTTGTAATATCGGACCATATATATTTTTTTGTTTTTAAAAAAAACTTAAATGAAAATTCGGATAACTTTAATAGTGTCTTTATGTCTTTTCTCTTCTATAAATCAAAGATTTAGCTTCTGATACCGCAACATAATTGCATTCACACAGTATAGTTGTTTAAGGGAGTTTTTCTTTTAACAATTTTTATGCGTTTTTGAATTATTTTTTATTATGTAGGACATTGGTCAAACCATATTCAATAATATATTTTTAGTATATCTTTTGTGTCATCAAATTTATCGCTGACACTATTTACAACTAATTAACTTCCGCATTATGCCTAATTGATTTCAAATTCAATATTAACACAAAAATATATTTATTATTATATAATATTATCCTTCTTAAATCAAGATTAGACCGTACGATTTTTCTTAAAAACCTCACACCATTAATTGCAACAAAATGTGAACATTTTGTTCACACATCCAAGAGTAGCTCCGTATTGCCTTATGCTTTCTATTGAAGTTTCTAATAGCTACGTTTAAAATAATAATTAGAGAAGATCTAGCAAAATCTTTTCAATTTTAAATAGTTAAACATTGAACATTCCTGATTTCATCAAACAAATTAAAAAGAAGTTAATCTTGCATATCAATCAATTACATAAGTGTTCAACACAAAGAATAGTTAAAAAGAACCATTAATTGTGAGTCCGCCATCAACACAAATAACTTGGCCAGTAATATAGGAAGCAGCAGGAAAGCAAAGGAATGCCACCATTGCTGAAACTTCTTTTGGTTCTCCGGCTCTGTTGATTGGTGTTCTATTAATACTTCTTTCAATATATTCTTTAGTCAATGGATCTTCCTGTGAAAAAAATAAGATAAAATTTTATTAATGGCATAATATTTTCTTCGTCATAGCTAATAGTAGTATTGAAACATGATCTAACAACAAGAAAAAACAAGAATTGTGAAGGAAGCATCTGTCACAAGTTCGACTTTATAATGGATATATACTTGTGACAAATTTTTTGATGCCGCATTCGCGCCGAGTTCTCCATGAATACTACTTTAGGAGAATCTAACACGCACTCTTTGATATTTTTGAAGACTTGGAGCAAAATGGTTTTTCAGTGTTAAGATATTTGAACAGACTGATGCTGAAGAAGTAGTGTTAAGAATGGACCTTGGGCCTAACTCAACCTCAAAAGCTAGCTCAACAGGTGAGGATTACCCAACTCCATATAAGCAAACCACTAGTCCATTTCCCAACCAATATGGGACTTTTACCCACTCTAACAAGTAGTTCACTAAATATCTAGGGGTAAAGTACTGTTTGAGCATGGATTGCCTAACAAATCGAGATAAACTCTGAATATTAGATATGACCTCAAAATAATAAGGATTAAGGTGATAAATATTTTGTGACGAAATGATTGTGACTCTAATTTAGTTTAGGAGGGAGAGAAGGTTACCGCCGCTGCTTTGATGAGTGGTGTATCGATAATCCATGGTGCAACTGCATTGACTCGTATGTTATCTTTAGCCCACTCGTAAGCCAAGTTCCTTGTAAGTTGATTCATTGCTCCTATTAAGATGAAAAAATTCCAAAAAATAAAAAATTATCTGATGTACTTGCAATTGTACCTTTAGTTGCATCTACATTTTTTATATTTTATATCAAATGTGATATTTTGAAAGCTATTTAGGAGTGTAAAGATTTAAAAATATATTGAGATCAAATTGAAGTTAGACGTCAACTTACCATCAATTACTGAATATTCTAGAAATAGGTTGAGGCTTGAGGCCAAGGTGAGGCAAGAAGTCTATACTTTGTATTGTTGTTGCTTGCGTTTTAGCAATAACTTATTTTCTAGGTGATTTGTAGAGTTCAATAATTGGTGGCACTTTTGGGATCTATCTATCCCAACGATCACTCTACAAATGTTCTAACATTCCAATTTATGTGAAACAAGAGGAATTTGACATGCCCTAATCGGATTAACAAATCAAATACAGTTTACTATTGGCTCTTAAACCATTAAATATGAAGGGTGTGTTTGGTATGATGGAAAATATTTTTCATGGAAAATGTTTTATGGAAAAAGTTTTCCTGGAGAATAAGTTCGTTTTCCACTTATTTTCTCATGTTTGGTTGGTGAGTGGAAAATATTTTATGGTGTTTGATTGGTGAGTAGAAAATATTTTTCAGAAATATATATTCTAGTATTTTGTTGGTGAGTGAAAAAAATATTTTTAGAAAATACTACTAACTATTAACTAGTATATCACTACCTGAACAAATTTAAGCATAACAAATAATATCAATATCGAGTATTAAGATATTACAAGTCACTAAATTTTAAGCAATTACTAATTAGCAAACATATGAGACACTTTTCAACATTTTATCAGGACAATCTCAAAATACCACAATCAATAGAAATACAATTGAACAACAAGCTTATTCAACCTTGTGAAACAAGCTACAACGATGACAAAATAGAATATGCAATTAACAAAAGTAACATAAGTAAGTCTTCCTCTATGCACATGGAAATAACAATACATTCAACGAACATTGGAAACAAAGAAAAATTCGGACTTCAATATTTTTTATTTCATGCAGTGAAAAATTGGAGCAAAGCACTGTAAAAATATCTCTGAGTAATGTGTATTTTTTGAGTAATGTGAATTTGAGTGTTGTTGGGGTGGGGGGAAGAGGGGCGAGGGTGAGGGCATAAAAGACACATCTGTCATTTTTTGGAAAATGACTTCTCTTGTGATACTGGTCAAAGAGGCATCTTAGCACTCGAGGATATGAAGACGTGAGGAAATATCCGAGCTTGTGGGGCTGCCTAACCAAGGAACAAGCTTTGAAGTGTAGAGAACAAGTCCCAACACTCCAAAGCTGCCCAAGAAGCCAAGTCCCTTTGTTTGGGCTCATTAAGGGCCTTTTGGTCATTTATGTAACAAGTGTTGCCCTAGCCTATAAATAGAACAATTAGGTCATTTTGTCATTTAGACTTTGATAATATGTTTTGAGAGCACCATCGAGTGTCTTGCAAGGTGGAATCCTTGTGTTGGTAGCTTGCTTAGAAACGTTGGTTGCTTGGGGATTCCGATTCCTTTGAGGTAACGTAAGAGATAATTTTATGTTGTGTGTGGTATTAAAGGTCCAAGAGTGGAATAAGCTCTTGGGTTGTTAATATTACATCCCCATTTGTCTATCCTTCTATCTTTACTTTATTCTAATTGTTGGTGTTCTTGTTCTAGTATTGTAATCCGTGACTTGTTGTCATTGTTATATCATTGTTGTTGTTCATCTTGTCTTTATATTGTTGTTAATCTTACTTTGGATTGGCTATTTCAGTGTTAAAACACACCCTTTATCTCTCCATTGTTGTTGTTATTGTGAATCCGAGTGTGGTCTCTAAAAGGTCCTTGAATCTTCGGATTTGTGGACTATTTTGAGTGTGTTTTCTTGTCTTCTTGATAATTCCGGTATCATTTGGTATCAGAGCCATCTTTGGTTTTGTTCCTACAACACCAATCTTGGGCTCCCTTGGTTGAAAATTAAAAAAAAAAAGGTTGAAAACTGAAATTTTTAGAAAATTACAAAACTGTCCATTTGGTGCTCTTGGCCAAAAATTGTGTTATTGTTGTGTATTGGCCAAGAATTTTTGTTTATTTAGTTGTTTCTAATTGTTAACTTTCTTGTTCACTAACACTTTGAGTCTAAAATCTAAAGTTGAGCTTGAACTTGTTAGAGTTGTTGTTGTGAACTTAAAGAGTGGCCAATTGTTATTGTTCATTGTGGTCTTAGCCGTGACTTGTTGGCGTTGTTGTTGTTATAGGTGGACGTTTAGATTGTTAAGTTCTTGGTGGTTGATGAAGATGTTCTTGATGTTCTTACAATATTCATAACTTGATGAATAAAGTGACTGCTAGATCTTAAAAAGGTGAAAACTTGTTAGTCTTGTAAGACTTGCAATCATCCATCAACTAGTCAATCACTTCTCAACAACTTTCCTTGTTTTAAGGACCTTGTTTTAGGGAATTAGTGCAAAAAGTCAAGTCTTCCATTCTTTTTAATTTGAAGAGGATTTCAAGACTTGTTTCCCTCCAAAACAATTCCCACCAATTCCAAATCACCAATTGTTCAAGACTTTCAATTTTGAAATATCAAAAAATTGTTAGGCCGCAACCACTTCACTGTTACTGTTCACACAATAAATTTTAGCTCAAATTTAGATTTTCTTAGTTTCTTATTTTTGGTTCCTAATTTTGTTTGTTGACTCTAATAACTAATCAATAAGATAGTACTACTCTACTAGATTGTAAATTAGTTTTTGAATACGCTTCTTCGTGTTAACGTTGTTTGTTTTGTGCTTTTCTCATTTCTGAGTCGTAGTATCTTTTGGTTCAAGTTCGTACATTACTTATTTGAGTCGTTTCAAATAAGAATCTACTCCGACCTCGAGCCACAATTGGGATCAAGTAACCTCATTGGAGTATAAGCGAGTTATCAACGCTTATGAGACCAATAGAGTGAAAACGTCAAAGTGTGAAAGTGAGGAATTGTGGACTGTTTTAAGTCGACTCGTGGACTGATTTTTGCTATCATTAATGTGTTATTGTTTTTATTATATTTTAGTGTTCTTAATAGGTACTATGGCATCGGGAAAGGTAACCATGAACAATTTGATGGCTGTCATAATGGGTATGAAACATGACCTTAGTCGTCGAATGGAGAGAATAGAAAGAATAATGAACCGAGTGGAAGGAAAAATGAAAGGGACGGAAAGCTCTCTTTGCAAGGAGTTGTATAACTTAATAGAGCAATCAAGCCTTCCTAATCAAGTTCCCGTGAGTGGACATGCTCCACTTGAGCTACAAGGTAATCAAACTAGCTCGTGCACTATAGTGAATAAGGCTAGTAGCCAACTAAGTATGAATGATAGTTTGAATTTAGGTGAGCCGAATGTGCCTCCATTTGGTGATGATAATGTACAACTTGAGATTTTGGAAACACTAGTTGATCCATCTAGTGTTGAAGTCATTGTGGTAAGTGATAGTATATTGTCTTATGAAAGTCATGAAGACCAACTTGTGTGTGAAAATGGTGATGTTAAACATCCTGGCCGATTGAATAAGGATGACCCTCTAGTTATTTTTGTTGTAGATCATGTGAGTATAGAGGGTGTCAATGGGTGTAATATGGTAGTCTTCGGGAAAGAAAGTATGTCCTCCACCCGTGTCCATGGACACTCTACCCCTTTGATCCCAGCGACCATTTGAAATGTGATGTTGATTCATTTCAAACCATATTTGGGAATGACGTGTGTACACTATGTGGGCATGGTTATGTTGATGCTAAGCATGTCTTGTATGTAATTCGGGTTTCCCGTGATTGGTGTATCATTTTTGAGAACTTGAGGGATGTTTGGCTATATGTGAAATTTGAGCCACTTTGGCATGATGCTATGATTGATTACGCTAATCCTAACCCTCATACCTTGAGGAACTTGTGTTTTCTTGTCCTTCCTATTATTTTGCAAGGTTCGAATTCGAGGACGAATCCTTTCTAAGTAGGGGAGGATGATACGGGTCAAAGAGGCATCTTAGCATTCGAAGATATGAAGACGTGAGGAAAGACCTGAGCTTGTGGGGCTGCCTAACCAAGGAACAAGCTTTGAAGTGTAGAGAACAAGTCCCAACACTCCAAAGTTGTCCAAGAAGCCAAACCCCTTTGTTTGGGCTCATCAAGGGCCTTTTGGTCATTTATGTAACAAGTGTTGCCCTAGCCTATAAATAAAACAATTAGGTCATTTTGTCATTTAGACTTTGATGATACGTTTTGAGAGCACCATAGAGTGTCTTGCAAGGTGGAATCCTTGTGTTGGTAGCTTGCTTAGAAACGTTGGTTGACTGGGAATTCCAATTCCCTTGAGGTCATGTAAGAGATAGGTTTATGTTGTGTGTGGTATTAAAGGTCCAAGAGTGGAATAAGCTCTTGGGTTGTTAATATTACATCTTTATTTGTCTGTCTTTCTATCTTTACTTTGTTCTAATCGTTGGTGTTCTTGTTCTAGTATTGTAACCCGTGACTTGTTGTCATTTTTATATCCTTGTTGTTCATCTTGTCTTCATATTGTTGTTGTTAATCTTACTTTGGATTGGCTGTTTTGGTGTTAAAACACACCCTTTATCTCGTCATTGTTGTTGTTATTGTTGAATCCGAGTGTGGTCTCTAAACGGTCCTTGAATCTTCGGATTTGTGGACTGTTTTGAGTGTGTTTTCTTGTCTTCTTGATAATTCCGGTATCACCTTGACCCATGAGGGAAGTGATTTTCCCTCAAATGGAGGAAAATAAGTCATTTTGGAAAACATTTTCCCAATGTTTAGTACAACCAAACAAGGGAAAATCAGAAAACATTTTTCAGAAAATATTTTTCATCATACCAAACACACCCGAAGAGTGAATTTAGTTAGATAGAAGTCATTTCCTAAAGAACTATTTTTCTTGAGAAAGTCATTTACTTACGTTTAGTTGACAAACCACACTTTCCAGATAAATATATATACTTTCGGGAAATGACTTCGCTCACTTTATCAGAATATATTGTCGCGCCCATTCACTAATATTGTTATTGATCATCTTTTGTAAACAAAAATTCCAAAAAAAAAATTTTTCACTTCCCAATTAAATTCCAAAGATGAATGTTTTTTCATACCAAATACTCTCAACATGTATTTATGTCTTCATAAATCAGACAATGTATATAAACTGAAAATAATAAGAGTTACCTTTAGTTGATGAATACATGGAATTTATTGGCAATGCCACAATCCCAGCAACAGATGAGATAAATACAATGCTTCCATTTCCCGACTCCTTCAAAATGGGATGTGCAAGTTGGGAGATGTGGTAAGAAGCTTCAAAATTGGTTTTCATAAGAATGGAGAAATCCTCCTCAGTAAACTCTGTAGCTGGCTTAACTATCAGCATACCTGCATTATTTATCTAGTATAAAAATAGGTTAAATAACTTTGACATAGAGTAATAGATGCCATTCGAATAAAAAAAGGAAGGACGAACAGAGAAGAATTAAATTGAGGAAGAATGGAAAACAAAGGTTTAGAGGAAAATGACAAGATGCTTTGAGTAAAGTCCTATGTTTGAGTAATTTGATAGATGATCACTCATGTATAGGTTGACATCAGAAAAGTTTTTTAAAAAAATTATATAAAGATCACTTAATTATTTGATAGAAGATCACTTAATTAACTCTTACCTTCTATTTTAAGATAATGAATTTGAGTCATGTGAAAGAGGAAGAACACGCAAATTCTACGACAAACTCATTGAAATTATTTTAACTTGCATAACATATCATCATTAGTGGGTCTATTTAATTTGCATTCAAAATTAAGCAAACAATTTAGATCCATTTTTTATACCCAACCGTTAATTCAAGAAGTAGCTAAAATTGGAAAATAACTATATTTTGATTTGGGCTCTTTTTAATTGCATGTCTTTATTATACATAAACATCTTAACAATATCCTTAACGCAACATCTATTAGACTAATAAAACAAGTATTAGGTGCTAGAAAGAAAACAGCAGAGCAAGTAAATAATATTCTTAAACATTGCAAGAATAAATATTAAGAAATGGATGCGGTCTTTTTTTTCGTTTTTTTTTTTTCTAATCTTAAATTTATCAAATTGATCCTTCACAAGCGAAAAATGTCACTCAAATTATTAATAAAGAGCAATACAATTCTCCTCATCACGCTAATATACAAGACCAAAAATGTAGTAAATTCTTTTTTTTTTTTTTTTGAAAAAAGAGGAAGTGAGGAACACCATTATAAATCTTTTGTAAGATCTAACTTACTAGGATTTAAAAAAAAAAAAAAAAAAACTTACAAGAATATTGAGCTTTCCCTCAAAATATTTGATAACTTTCTCCATTAGCATCTCCCTTTGCGGTCTCAAAGTTAAGTCACATACACATCCTTCTACTTTGTAACCTTTGCCTCTCCATTTCTCTAAACACTGATCAAGCTGCTCTTGGTTTCGACAACATGTATAAACTGTAGCACCAAATCCAGCCAATTCTTCTACTATGGCATGCCTGTTTTTCGACCCAAAGATACAAAAAATAATGTCAATAGCAGCAACAACACCAACAATAACGTCAACAACAATAATAAATTCAGTGTAATTTCATA
This sequence comes from Capsicum annuum, assembly GCF_002878395.1. Taxonomy (NCBI): domain Eukaryota; kingdom Viridiplantae; phylum Streptophyta; class Magnoliopsida; order Solanales; family Solanaceae; genus Capsicum; species Capsicum annuum. Next base: position 37,395,069 of record NC_061119.1, on the reverse strand, counting down.
AATGAAATCTGGAGAAATGGTGTATATTTTCCTACCTTATGAAGATATAGAGATACTATTTCTGATAAATCCTAGAGTCAAGTAAAACATAATAAATTAAGTACGAAAAAAATATAGTAATGAATAGAAAACAATATTATTGTTGCAAAACAAAATAATTATGTGATCTAGGTAGAAAATTTACCTTCCATATATTTAAAATCATTAAAGAATAATTTTTACATAATTACATGACAACAACAACAACGATATACCCAGTGTATTCCCATCTAGTGGGGTCTGGGAAGGGTAGAGCGTATGAAGACCATACCACTACCTCAGGAGAAGTAGAGAGGCTGTTTTCGATAGACCCCCGGCTTAGGACCGATACCCATATACCAACCCAAATATAAGTGTATATAACTAGTATGGTACACAAGACAAACTAACAGAATACCAAACATAAAAGATAAGTACATATATAAATTAGTACGGTAAGCAAAATAAACTAACACCGCTAGCCACGAACAAAAAAATCCAACCTCCGAGGAATGCACCCCTACTATTACCGACGCCCTCCCACCCCTAACCCTCTACCCTAATCCACTTCCTCCACACCTTTCTATTAAGGGTCATGTCCCCCGTTAGCTGTAACTGCTCCATATCATGCTTAAACACCTCCCTCCAATATTTCTTTGGTCTACCTCTACCCCGCCTAAAATCATCCATAGCCAGTGTCTCACACCTCCGCACAGGAGCATCTAAGCCCCTCCTCATCATATGCTCGAACCAACGTAACCTTACTTCTCGAATCTTGTCCTCCACCGAGGCAACTCCCACCTTCTCTCGAATCATCTCATTCCTTACCTTATCTTTCTTGGTATGCCCACACATCCATCGCAACATTCTCATCTCCGCCACCTTCAACTTTTGGATGTGGAAGTTCTTAACTGGCCAACACTCCGCTCCATACACCATAGCCGGCCAGACTACCACTCTATAGAACTTACCTTTAAGCTTCAGAGGCACCTTCTTAACACATAGAACTCCCGAAGCGAGCCTCCATTTCAACCATCCTGCCCCAATACGATGCGTGACGTCCTCGTCAATACATAATTACGTGAAACTGATCATAATAAGTGAAATTAGTTTCTCGAAACAATAAAACAAATAACTTGTGCTATTATAGAGTAAATTTTAGGTGGGGGGCTAGAAGAATATGTACCGGTTCAGCGGAATGCAAAACCTTTCGTCCGAACACTGCATTAATATTAATAAATATACTACAAAATATGTACAAAAGTTCAATTCAGAACTCGGTCACTAACATCTCATATAGCTATTTTAAACATCTAATATCACTATTTTAAAATTTAGAATCCATAAAATTTACGAAAAAGTAACTTGAATAATCGCTCACCCAACCGTTTAAACTAAGAACTCAAATTAGCTGTGGATGGTATAGTTCATATATGGCTTCATATATAACATGTATATCATCAGTATATAATCAATATACACCGGTCAAGAAAAGTAAACAAGTATATGAAAAACTTAAAACTCAAATAAGTTTTTTTCTTTTTTTGGCTGCAACTCAAATAAATTTACCCTATGCCTTTAGTGCCTCCAGTAACAAGGGCAGTTTTCCCTTGAAGAGTCCACCTTCCATCTTCACTACAATTAGATTTCTTTTCTGCCATTGATGATTCTTGCTATTGTTAACTGCAACTGAATAGGAATTTATAAGCAATAAATATTTGTGTTAAATAGGTGAGAAAATGTATTAAGGCCACATGAAAGAGTGGTTCAGTTACAACTATAATATCGTCCTTGTAAGTTTGTGACATATATGCACTTATTATTATAGTCACTCCTTTCGGCAAATAATTGGTATAATATAAATAGGCTAGCTAGTGTGTCTTGCCAATTATATTTTATGTGGCCGTCCTGGTACCACAATGGACCTCTAGCTCTTTATTACGTATCTTCTTATTTTTTCTGTCCTTCGACAGCAACATGAATTAATTTTGTTATATGTCAAACATCGTTGAAAGTTTCTTCAACTGATGTTGGTTAAACGTCAAACATCAATTTTAGAAAATGTATATTTGGGAGAAGGTTTGAGAGATATCTGAAAAACAAATATTAGATAAATGATTTGAATTGAGCTTCTATTAGTTATAGTGCAAAGGGTGGCAAATGAGTGGGTCGAGTCGGATATGGATGGGTCAATAATAGGTCATGTGAAAATGGATAAAATATTTGATCCGACCCATATTTGATATGAATAAAATGGATAAACCCAATGGATAATATGAATAAATCTAATATTTTTATTTGAATAGTTTAGACGTGAATATGTATAATTTATCATTTGTATCAATGAATACTTCAAAAAAGTATTTAAAAATACAAATCTATAGAATACAAATATAATTATATCAACGAATATAAAAATATAAATGATGGTACACATACAAATACAATAAGCGATTGTGGTATTTTTTGTGCTCGACGTAGCAATATTTTTCAAAAGTACACAAAGTTAAAATAGGAAAACAAAAATGAGAAAGAAAAAAGAAAAAATAAAAAATAAAATAAAAAAAAGAGGAATAAAAGCTAGAGATAGGAGAGAAAGAAAAAAGCAAAAGAAAGAAATAAAAAAAATAAAAATAGAAAACAATCAAACTATAGAAAGAAAAATGAAAAGGAAAAAAACGAAAAAATAAAAAGAAAACGAAAATAAAAAATAAACAAAGAGAAAAACGGTGGTTCAAATAATTTAAATGAAAAAAATCAATGTTTTTTTTTAAATTAAAAAATTAAGAAAATAAAAAAAAATTAAATTTTTTTTTTCATTCCAAACACACCCTTAATAAGTATTCTTTAGAGGTTGATACATTTCACATACAATCACATACATTGCTTTCTAGGGCAGTTTCAAATGAGGAGAAAAAGTTGCAACTGATCCAGATAAAAAGGATCATTTACGCACGTTAAAAAAAAAACGTAAACTTACATGCAATCCTAGTTTTACCTTGAATTGATCAAAATATTCAAAATTAATGACTAGCTAATTAATTTAAAGAGCTATATATCACCTTCAAAAACAACATTGTCTTTAACTATTGTTAGGCCTATGGACTCGTATAACACACAAAATTAGTGTGATACATGAGTCTTTAGAGAAGATTTGGAAGAATGCCCACTTTGAAAACTTAATTTGAAGAATAGACATTAATTTTTTTGTTCATTTATTTTTAAGGGTTAGGGTTCGGAAAAGGCAAAAAGCGGGCCAGGGTTGTGGGGTCATGGATCTCTTTAATATTTTTAAAAGTTGGGGATAAAATACAACTTTATAAAAATAGAATATGGTCTCTTTTTATATTTATTAATTTTTCAAACATTTGCTAAAATCATTTAATAAATTCAACAACTTTTCTCTCTTCTCAAATCCTCTCCTCCCGATTTTTCTTCAAATTTTTTGAGAAAAAAAATGTTGCTCGATTCTTGCTTACCAAGTTGAAATTTTTTAGTTTGTCTAGCTCAAATAAATTTTATCTTCTTTCCCGATCAGTTTTAGATCCATTTTAGTATATTTTTCTTGTTTTCATTTTGTGTTGGGGTTCTTCGATTTAGGCTAAAAATTGAACTGTTTGTCATTGAATTAGTCAAAATTTGAGTGTTTTAAGTTAACATTGTTGATTCCTCATGTTTAATCATATTTTATTTTGGATAATGACTAGAAAATTTTAAATTTTTTGTACTTATATTGCGTATTGATTTGAATTTTTTGTACTGAATTGGACCCATATTAATGGTGTTCTTGTTGTTGTAAATTACACCGCCAATACCTGGAGAAGTTGAAACTTGATTTGCATATTTGATCTGAGGCATTCCCATTTTTCTTAATAGACCAGTGGTCGATAGATCGATCACTACAGATTTATTTTTCCTATATTTTTTATTTTTTTTAATAGACTAGTGATCGATAAATTGACCACTACAGATTCATTTTTTTAGTGTAGATCATAAATGGTGAGAGTTCATAGAGCAGTTAAAAGTCCTGTTTCCACTGCTTCTAGCAGTAGGAAGCGAAAAACCGAAGAATTCTTCAAAACTTTGTAGAGAAAAAAAGCTGTAGTCGATGAATACGAGTCGAAAACTGAATCAAAAATTCTTGTCAATATTTTCAAATATGACGATAGTAGACACATGAGAATGACGATGTTGAGGATAGTGAAGGGAAAAATGAAAGGGACAGCGAAGAAGAAAGTGAAAGTTATAACGGTGAAGATGAGGACAAAAGACATAGTGGAGACAAGGAGAAAGATGATCCCCTATTCTTGTCAATTTGTGCGAGAGATATCTCCGTTGAGTCGTACGGTCTAACAACTTGAATGAATGAGCTAGGTTCTTTTCCTGCAAAGATTTTCGTAAGAGCAAGAATGGCGGTCTATTGAGTGTTTCGAAGGATTCTTGTTGAATAAAAGTTGTATGCTGATTTTAAGAAGACTTATTTTGGAAACTTGAGGCATATGCCAGAACATTTTAAGTTTAATGGACAGATGATCCATTATTTGTTGCTGCGACATATCAAAAATAATAAAAAAACTGCATGAAATTTGGTTCTGTGTGAACGGTAAGCCAGCATGTTTCAGCTCAAAAGAATTTTCTCTGATTACGAAGCTGAATTGTTCAACATATCTCCGTGAATAAAAAATGAACAAAGTCCTCCAAAATGATGAAATCTTTCATTTTAAGGTGATGAAGAACAAGAGTATTACTACTGCAAGGTTGATTAGATTGATCAAAGGTAATAGGTTGACTAATCAACAAAATTCGAAGTGTGCTTTGGTTTAGTTCGTGCACTCGATGCTATTGGTAAATGACCCGTCAAAGAAGGTGGATTCAGACCACATCAAGATGGTGGCTAATTTAGATTTCTTCAGGGGGTATCCATGGGGAAAAGAGTCGTCTGGGCTGACATTGAGCTATTTGAAAAAGAAGATTGATCTGACCAAGCAGAAAGAAGCATTTGTGAAGAGGAATAATGCATTGTACTCATTATATGGCTTTCCCTCGGCGTTTCTAGTACTTATAATCTACCATCTTATTGATTTATTATAGACTCTTACTTATTTATGTAATAATACATAGACCCTATAGATTTACTTATGCTTCTATTGATTGCAGGTTTGGATATTTGAGGCCTTTCCTCATCTAGGAAGGTACGCCGGTAAGTCGTTGGATTCTCCTTTTCCCATTCCTCGTCTTCTTAGATAGCACACGTCGAAGTGCTACGACATAATGAAAGGCAACTTGTTTAAGTACAAAGAAAACAGCACAAAGGTAAAATTATACTTATTATAATATGATAATAACATTATTATATTAGTGAATATCGAGTAATTTATATTTTTTTATAGATTGTGCACCCGTATCTTACTTCTACTGTCCTTGAAATGGAGCAGAGATACATGAAAATATTTAATCCATACACGGGCGAAGTTAAGGATATGTCTATCGATGCTTTGAAGATGCAGTTAAAATGCGTGAATGTTCTGACTTCATCAGCGAAAGTCGCAAATGAAGAAGAAGATTTGGGTGGTCACAATTATGTTTCAAGCCCAGCACGTTCTTGTGATCATGCTGGTTCAAGTGGAATCAAAGCTACACCAGACGCTTCTAGTGATGATGACCTGTGTGAGCGTGTTACTGTGCTCGAGAAAAGTGTTTTGGATATTGCTTCTTTTGTTAGATAAGAGAGGTTGAGGAAAATTGAGAAGAATAAGAAGAAGCAACAAGATGAAGGTAAACTAATTTATTTTTTGTTCTTCCAATTTAATTTTCTTGCATAATTTTTGTAAACCTTTCAAAACAATGCAATGCATCTCGACAGTCCTCCTCGCAGCCGGCATTAAGTAAACCACGAAGAACTTGCAGTTGTAGTGACTGACATTGCTGCAACAGATGAAAAAAGTTAAAGAAAAGAAGAAAAATGAGGAAACGGAAGAGGCGAAGGTAGTAGATGAATAAAATATGAAAGAAGAAGAAGAAAAAGAAAAAGATGAAGAGATGACAGTTGAAGAAGAAACAGAAAATAAGAAGAAAATCAAAGAAGATGGTGAAAAGAAATCAGAAGAAGATGAAGAGAAAAATGAGAAGGCAGTTGACGAAGAAGTAGTGGCTGAACAGAAGGTTAAAAACATTAAAGAAGAGAAGAAATTATCAAAGAAGAAAAGATGGAAAATGAGAAGAAAGAAGTAGAAGGAGAAGAGAAAAAAGATGAAGAGAATGAAGTGGATGTGATGGGCATTGTTAAGGAACTCAATGATGATAACATGTAGTTTGGTGGATTTGAACAATTTTCTTAATGATTTGTTTTTTTAATGATTTGGTTTTTATGGATAATTGAATTAATATATTTAGCATCTTAGTGATGACATTTACTGATGAAGTTATGTTAAGTTATTCCATTGTCTTGTTAGATTAAATAGTTGATTGCATTATGTTCAGTTACTGTCATAGTTTATAGAGTTCGATGATAAACGACAAAGAAATAATTCTCTATTAATTATAGATTATACCCACGATTGATTTAAGAAACCATACATCTATTTATTCAGTTTTCTAAATCCCTATTACACCTTTCCAGAAAGTCAACACCAACAACAAATCATATAATAATTTTTTTAGGCCATTCTCTTTTTCTTCGGCCAAAATCAATCTTTGCTTTAGTTGATCCCTCTCTATTTTGATTTCTCTTAGTGATACTTTCAAGTAATCACTTTGCTCTTCGGCTTTTTTTAAGAATGACATGAGTAGATCTCTATTTTCTTCAGATTTTCGAAGCCTTTGTAGTATTTGAAACTTGGAAGCGCCTTAAAAATTTGATGTTGATGGATTGCTCGTCGGTGAGTTCTCCTCAAGACACTTAAAAAAAGAGCATTTGCCATTATCCTTGACCCAAAAAAATAAGTTATTACATGAATTTGCTTACTTAAATAAAAAGAAAGATAAATCAAATATTGATGTACACACTCATCTTTCCAATCTTATAGTTAAATAATTTTCGACCTGGATTCGAATCGGTGTATGGCATCCTCAACACAGCTGTATTGTCACAATGACATATGTAGGACACTTTTGCATTTGATTTTTGGGATGCTTGAGACATTTTAGTTGTTTAAAAATGAACCAAAAATAAAGCCAAAAAATGAGAGTGTTAAAACAAAAATATCCTTCCTTTTATAGAAGAAAAAGTGAGATATTACCGTTGGATGTGATTTGACATGTACTTTATTACCATTGTAAAAATCTAATATTTAAATTTTGTTACTGCTAGACCTCTTTCATAGACCTTAAATATAATCGACGCCTTCTCATGCGTTGGGTAGATGATGAAACGTATAGATCGATAATCGGTCAATGCTAAGGTATACACGGGTTAGTGAAATGGTAAACAAACATTAGTACATAGTCAAGAATATAAATAATTAAATAAATGAAATTAATTTGAGGGCCATCGATTATGTCCAGTGTAAATCATAGACGCAAAGTCTTGTCAATAATATACCGTATTGGTTTATTGCCTTTAGTAGCATATTAGGAAAAAGGGTATAATTAATTAATAAAATAATAAATAATTAAATTTTATGTTATTAAATGAGCTTAAACAAGTTATGTGATCGTATAAGAGTTCACGTAAATTGTAGAAGGTGATCAAAGATGTGTGAGGATGGGCCGTGGTTGTACACCAACATCCTTAGGGTAATTTTTACCCAAAGCACAAGTATGTTGTGGGGAATTCATTTGTTCAACCACAACTCATCACCTCACATCTTTGATCACCACTTTCAATTTACGTGGACTCTCGTACGATCACATGACTTGTTTAGGCTCATTCAATTGCATAAAATTTAATTATTTATTATTTTATTAATTAAATAATTCTTCTTAAAATATGTGCTAGTCATGGTCTATAAATGTACCGTCCTGAATCTCATACCCGGAACGTTACACGGTGCTCATGACCCCAAAGGACCACAAGCTAACCCATGATTGATATCTGTAACTGAGCACTGAATAATATACTATAAATATGCAGAATATAAGCTGTAAGGCCATAAGGTTCAAAACTGAACTAATACTGAATATAGAACAATGTCTGAAATGTGGTATAACAATACCCAAAACTGCAATAAACTATCTGAAAACATGTTGTAGTCTGAAAGCCTCTAAACTATCTGAAAATTATAGAGTTAATGGAACATGTCCCCAACTAACTCCAAACTACTGAAATAATAAAGTAATAAAATAATCATGTTATCCTCGAATGATGAGGACTCGCTGCTAGTCTGGATGTTGAACGTCTGATCTACTAAGGATGCTCGAGAGCTCGTGCTTTTAAACCTATGATATAAAACACCATAGCGCAAATGCGTCAATATGTTGAATGTATTGGTATATAAGTGAGGTAGGCTACATACAAGGGTTCATATGCATGAAAAATAATAACTGACTGTATAACATGAATATGAGAATACATGAATGGATACGTAGCTGTAACTGAGATCGTGATAACACTGACTCAAGAATTCTGATAATGTGGATTTACTAATAACTGGGTACTATTACTGGGATAATGAGTAACTGAGTCTATAGAGTACTGAGGAACTGATATCGTATTATTGATAAAGGAATGACTCTTTCTGACATTTCTGATTATAAAGATTTAGTCTGATTGACTGTATATGAAAGTTTTGATTATGAAGAACTGGTCTAATTGACTGTATATGACAGTCTTGAAACTAAACACCGATAACATAAATTTCGTATAAATTAATATACTATTAACTGGGTTTTTGATAACATGATTACTGAGTCTGAATAATGATAATATGAGTGGCTGTATCTGATCGTCCTGATACTGGTGGAACTAGCTGAGTTTCGCACTGTACTGAGTTGACTGTATCTAACAGTATTGAATTTTGTAAAACTGAACTGAGTTTTATTACTGAGACTGGATCTGAAACTGAAACTGTGGGAGGTAATCATCTAATCGATATACCCCAAAACTGAACTGGTGAGGTCCAACCTGTAACCCCAGCTGGAAGAGTATCAGTAATGTGCCATGGGTATACACAAGCTGTGAGTATACCCTCTCTGATAGGGAGCTATTCCATCAACCCCTCCTGGTAGGTAACCCAAATGGGATTTATAAATCCCTACTCGTAGGGTGCAGCTCAACCTACACTGGCTACGTAGTTCTGGAACACAAGGATTGCTTCTAAGGATCACACCCTCCACTGAATAATAGGTGAGTCCCCATCCTTGGGTTCACTTGGTGCTGAATCCTACTCTCTACTGAATAGACACTGAACTGATTAACTGAACTGATTAACTAAACTGAACTGATACTAATAGTACTGTTTAGCGGATCTAAACTGAGTACACTGAGTTTCGTTGACTGACGAAATACTACTAAGATCTAAGGACTGACAGATAGTACTGAAGTTACCGAGATTATTGAGTACTGAGATCACTAAAATTACTGGACTACTGAGATTATTGAGATTAATGAATGAGACTTGACTGATACTGAGTTTACTGAGTTTTCTTGAGTCACATGGCTGATTGAATTCTACTGATCATGGTTTGACTGAGAGTATCGTGAAAAAATAACACTGGCTCTAGGCTCACAACTAATTTGTCGAGTACAAGTACCCCCAGGACTCGATAGCATAAAACTCAGGACGTGACTCTTCTTGAACACATGACCAACATCAACAATTCATAATACATTAATTCGGGGATTTCATGAAGCACATGACTATCATAGTCTTGTACATGAATGGAATTGTATATAAACATGTTATACTTTCATCAACCTAAGCTCATGGACATTCCCTCAACCATTCATAATGCAGACAATATCATGGAAGTCATTCTTGGTCCTAGGGTAAAACATGCATTTATCTCTTGGGCCACAATTAAGCTATAGTGTATAATTTCTATTCTCTTAAGCATTTTATCAAACACCTAGGATGCATGACTTAGGGCATAGGCATGACTATCAAATTAACACAACAAAACTCCATATTTCAACTTAATTTCACATGTTTCAGACCACATACTAGCATAGGTTCATGAACAATACATAAAGATTCCAACTTGGGAATCAGACAATCATAATCACATGAACATAATCAACCCACAACAAAATATTCATAATACAAGATTTAAAACGTGATTCTTGGGCTTCATGGATGAAAGGAATCCATGAATGAACACTGTGCATACCTTAGTTCTTGATTCTACAAAGATTGACGGAGAGATTCTGAAATTTGAGTCTTGAATTTAAATCCCCAGTTGAAAACCCTAGCTTGTTCTTGAGAGAAACTATATATTTTAGGTGAAATATGGCTGAATCATGTGTTATTGGGTTTATATAAGGTTGAGAAATTGACCCTTTTAACCCTTGGATGCGTATTTTATTTCTGAGAAAATTTCTCAATTTGGCAGGCTGGCGCGACACGGCGCTATCGCATTGTGTCACTAGAAATTGCCAACTGGGAACTGGGCTGATGGAGCGACGCGGTGAAATTGCGTTGCAATACTGGATGGGACCTGGAAGTTCACCGCGATGCGGTGGTATCGCGCTGAGACACTAGAAAAAGGACGATTCTGAATTTGAGCTCTGGCGTGACGCGCCATAATCACGGAGGCTCACTGGGTTTTGACGATTGTTATTTTGACCTGCTCCGCTACGTGCTAATGGCTCAGGTGGGACATTGTCTTACTAAAATAGCTCTAACTTTTAGCCCGGGTGTCGGATTTGGGCGAATTTGGTATTGATGGAAAGCTTATTGAATTTCCCACATGACAAAAAGTGAAAATCTTAAAAATAGAACATGTATAAAAGTGTATTCATCTTTAAAATAAGTCTTTAATATTTCTGGGATGATTTTAAGCTAGGTAGAAGTACGGGGTATTACAATAAATAAATATCATCGTTTAGTTATTTAATTGTGGAAGTTGTTCCCAGTCTATACTAGACTATATCAGGTCGAGTAAATAACTAAGCATAGTCTAGCATAAACTATGGACCGCTTCATTGATAAATGCACTAGACGAGGATACATATCCATAGACTATGACTAGCACATATTTTAAAAAGGATTATTTAATTAATAAAATAATAAATAATTGAATTTTATGCAGTTGAATGAGCCTAAATAATTCATGTGATCGTATGACAGTCCCCGCATATTGAAAGTGGTGATCAAAGATGTGTGAGGTGTTGAGTTTTGGTTGAACAACCAACATCCTTATGGCAATGTTTACCAAAACACAAGTATATTGTGAAGAATTCATTTGTTCATCCACTACCCATCCTAACACATCCTTGATCACCTTTTACAATTTATGTTGACTCTTATATGATCACATGACTTGTTTAGGCTCATTCAATTGCATAAAATTCAACTAATTATTTTAATTAACTAATTATTTTTTTTTCAAATATTCTACTAAGGGCAATAAACCAATACGGTATATTATTGATAAGGCTTGCAGTCTATGATTTACATTGGACACAATTGATGACCCTCAAATGAATTTCATTTATTTAATTTTTCATATTTTTGACTATGTACTAATATTTGTTTACCATTTCACCAACTCGCATAGTGGAATTCATCAATTACGTAGATGTTCACTTATAGATATTGAGATCAGTAAATTCTAAACTCCATTGACTTTGCAATTAATTTTGTATAAATCAACATAATTGTGGATAGACTAGATTCATTATCCATTAGCATATATGAATTAATTTTGACAGTTGACAACTGTTTAACTTATCTTCTAATAATGGGAGATTGCAAAAATTCAAATAAGAACAAAATTATAAGATCAAAGTGGAGACAAATGTAAGAAACAGAAAATATAAGAAGTTCATTGCAATAGTTTAACACCATATGTACAGAAAAATAATCACAGAGAGACAGAATTCATCTTCCATTAGCATATATGAATTAATTTTGACATCTGACAATTGTTTCATTCATCTTCTAACAGGGGAAATTGCAAAAATTCAAACAAGAACAAAATTGTAAAATTAAGTGGAGACAAATGTAGGAAACAGAAAATACTTCATTCATAAATTCATTACAACAATGGTTTAATACCATATTTACAGCACAATAAGAGTAAAAAGGAAAAGAAAAAGAAGCTTTCATATAACAAATTTCCTGACTATGAAAGCTTCTTTGCAATGAACTTAAAACTATAACTACAACAGAACTTAAAACCTAAACTAAGGGGATGGTAGGGGGGTGATCAACTCCTCGGGCTCCATGTTCAGCCTCTCTACAATCGCTCATAAGAAGTGGGCGATACAATGAAGTTTATGGTGGAGGTGTTCCCTGTCCTGACCCAAACCATAGAAGAGATGGTCTAGGTTATTTCAGAGGAGGAGAATGTTGTGGCTACATTGGAAATAAACCCTCCTTTATGGTCTAAGTGGAATGCTTGGCATCTTGTCATATTTATCAATTTTTTGGGTTGAAGAAGATGATTATTATGTATAGTTGATGGGTGTTTATATAGACCAAAATAGAAGCCTTTGGTCTTCTCGCCCAGTGGTTGGTAGACGCGTGGATTGATGGAATTCGAAGAGGTAGCATATACCCAATAAATGGAGGGTGTGAGTGGATGTGCAATAACTTTTTTTTATATGTCATAAATGCTCGATTGTTCATCTGTTTGTTTGAATAATTATGGCTTTTTAATAGACCTGATATAGGATCGATAATTGACTATGTGTTGTATAAAGAATACTCTCAATAGACTTGACACACAATATATCCAATAACTTAAAAGGTGGATAATAGAAATAAAGTAAAATCGATATGACTGGCATTAATTAGATTAATGCAGGGTTGTCAAAATATATACACTGCCATGACTTACAAAATACAAATTCATACAAGTCTAACTATGATTTGTTGTTGTTACAAGTGGTTCTCTTGTGCCCGGGTCTCTTTCACAGTGAAAACTTATTCCTCCTCTTCGAATTGAAAGCCTCTCCCATGCCCTTAACGCATTTACTTTTCTTCCTTTCGAGCTTGGTCTCAACAAAAGGTGGAATAATGTTCACGTCTAGCAATTCTTATGGCACGCGCCATTCGGACTCCAAAAGGACAACATTAATTAATTTTGAATATGCAAGGAGGTACTCTTCCACTTTATACACGGGTGAAGAGTACTCATAGACTATCAAACTATAATCATCACTGTGCTTCAATCTCTAAGCGGCCATCACGTGAGAGCATGATATTTTGACCAAGTCAAACTTTCTACAAGAACACAACTTCTCCAGTAGGTCGACTTTGGTCGTACAACTACTGCCAAACACTGTGAAGTGGTATTCGTCCCCACTTATGTTGTCCACATTGAAGGAGTCGCCATCACTCATATTGTCCCTTAAGATCTTTTTGGCGGCAAACATAAATTTGTTATCCTTATATTTGAGGATATATGCATGCCTTTCGCTGAATTTCTCACCAAACCTCTTAGAAATTGAATTGAATATGGATGACACGAGGTACTCCTTTTAGGAAATCAACATAGAGTTGATCGACTCGGCAATATTTGTGGTCATCACATCAAATTTGTTGCCGGAGAAATATGTCCTGCTCTGTTTCTCAAAACCAATTTCATGCTTGAGGAAAAAGGCTTCCTTGGGACAATAGTTCTTGAATTTCTCAAAATGATTGCTAAACTCCTTGGAAGAATATGCCTTTGCCACATGATAGAATAGATAGAGGTTATCTCTATATTAGTGATTTACCATGAAGATTTTTACCTAGGTGGCTCATGCAGTGCCCGTGATGAGCATGCTTTTAAGCCCTCGTGATGCCGTTGGCGATGCTCTTATATTTATTGGAGATAAAACACAAATTTGGTCCATCGACCACTATAAACTTTAGCTTCTCAAAGAAGAACGTCCAAGATGCATTGTTATCCTTGTCAATAATTCAAAAGGTAATGGGATAAATATGATTCTCGATATCCTATGCAACCACGCTTAGCAGCACGTCCTAGTACTTACCGTGTAAATAAGTGCCGTCAGCCACAATAACCTTTCTAATGTGGGTGAATCCCATAATGCAAGGGCCCAAGGCTTAAAAGTAGTACATAAACCTACAATCATCCTTGTTCACCATGACGGAATAGGTAGTGCCAACATTAAGAGCATCACTTATGCACATAAAAATCGGCGGGCAAGAATACCCGTGCTCTGGTGTTCCTCGAACCATTTCTTTGGATGTCACACCCCCTATCAAACATTTCCAATAGGTTGGTATACTACTAAAGTTCTTGAAAACAAGCTTCCAAATCTCAGTAGTGTCTGGACCCTTTCCTTTATGATACATTTTCACATTGAGTGATGCAATGACTTTAGCCTTAATTTTCTTATGGTTGCACGTGGTGTATTCAACGTCGAAAATATGATCGCCGACATATTTATAAATGAAATTTTTTTCGTGCATTCATAATTTGATACGAGTCAAATGGCTACTTTAGCTTTTGATGACATCATTCGAAGTTAGTACGTGGGACATCAAGCTTTGGTCGCATTGAGGACACAGGATCCTACATGGAAGGGCTGATTTGAGTACACTAAAGAGCAATCCTACGTGTGGAAGATTGCTTGGAGCATTGAAAATTGAGGACTCACGGTTTTGGGCCTTCATTTAGGGCATTTTTTTCACTTAGCCTTGTACAAGTAACACTCCATGACCACCCCTTTTCATTAAGGGTATTATGGTTATTTTGTTATGTAATAAGTTAGACTATAAATAGGTTCTATTAGTTCATTTTCTAGTTAGTTTATGAAAGATGAAAGATTGAAACACTTGAAATCCTCTCTCTTGAGAGTAAACCACCTTAGTATAGTCTTAGTTAGGACTTGGAAAAGTCATCCTTAGTACAGGGCTTGTAAAAACCAATATTGTTCTTTGCTTGGAAACGGTGGATCTTGAGGTGAGTCAATTACCTTGGCAGTCACCATAAGAGTATAGTTTTGATTATTACATTCATTAGAGGTTAATGTTGAAATATACTTGGTTCTTAATCTTGTAATAATCTTGGTCTCACTATCTATCCTTTTATTATTTTGCAAATCTATGTGTTTTTGTGTTTGTTATATTGTATCCCTTTCTGTTGCTTATTCTTCTCACATTTTGTGGACTGTTTTGGCATCTTGGTGGACTTATTTGTATCATTTGGTATCAAAGCCATCATTGATTTCGTTCCCACGAGATCAATCTTGGGTTTGTTCACTCAAAAATAAAAAAAAAGGTGTTGAAAAGATGAAAATAAAACTCAAAAATAGTAATCTGTCACATTTTTGTGTTTAGGCCAAAATTTGAAGCCTATTTTTCTTGTGATTTTTGTGTGTTTTGTGTGTTTTGTGTGTTCTAGCGTTAGATCTTTGTTTACTAACATTAGAAGAGGTGCCCAAGGTCAAAAATCTCACAAAAATAAGTTATTCTATGGGTTTGGTGTCTTGGCCGAAGTGTTGTTGTTGTTTGGCCAAATTTGTGTCTAGATTTAGGTTTTGTTTTGATTGTATTTATTGTTTATTGTGTTGGTTTTCTTTCTCTTTAACACTACTTGAGTCTAACCCAAGTTCTTGAGCTAAAAAAAAATTACAAGTTGTTATGGGAAGAGTGGATGGTTTTGTTGTTGTTGTTGTTGAAGTTCTTGTGTTGTCTTGAAGAAGTCTTGTAAAAGGTTGTTGTTTGATCCAAATTCAAAAGGGAAGAGAGTGTGGGTTCTTGTTAGTCTTGAAACAAATTTCAAGACATTACCAAAGAGGAAAAAGAACAAAAAGACCTCCCAAAAGTATTCATACCAAAAGGGAGTAAGTTCATTTTTCTAGACAAGCCAAAAGAGGAAAAGGGAACAAGACCTCTAAAAGGTTGTCTTTCCAAAAAGGTGAAAGTTGGCCAAGGTTTTAATTCTTAGAAAAAAAAGGACTTAAAATCTCCTTTGTTAACCTACCAAAATCGAAATTCCCCCTATCTTTGTGAAATTTGAACAACCAAAATTGTGGAACAAAAATTTTCAACTTCAACAATATTTTTATCCATCGACCAATAGTCAGTGCCACATCATCAATAGCTTAAGAACGTTGGAATTCCTAGTTTCACTTTTTTTTGATTCAATTGGTTTCCATTTTCTTGGTTCTCATACTAATTAGCAAACTAGTAAATACCTACTAGCTTGTAGATTAGTTTTTGCGTACGTTTTATTTCGTGTTAAGCGTTGTATTGTGTGCCTTTATCTTTTATAAGCCATAGTATTTTCTTTGGTCCAAGTTCGGACATCATTTCTTGAGTCGATCAAACAAGAATCCATTCCGGCTGCCAAGTAGAATTGACATCCTATTGACTACCGGTGTATAAGTAACTTTCAATATTCGCCGCTCCAATTGTGAGAATCACAAAAGTGGGTGTATACAAGTGTTAGTGAGGAGCTTTTGCTACTAATCTTGTTTGTTCATTATGTAGGTACAAAGGTGATATAAGGGGAACATGTCTTTGATATCTAAGGATTATTGTGAATACAACATGGGAGACTGTGATTGTAGTGAAGGGTTTTATGTCTACAAAGTTGAGGGAGATTATGGAGGCTATGAAAATAGCCATGATCAAAACTTGGGAAGATTTGAGATTACGGGTTGGAGGAAGAAAATGAGGTGAATAAAGTGCCTAGTACTTATGGGGAACTTGGAGATGATGTAGTACCGCATGATGGATCTTATGATGATGTTGGGGCATGTGAGGAGTCTTACAATTCTCACTCCGAACCTAGATTTGGTGTTAGCTATAACCCTTTCATTCACAAAGCTTATGAGAGCTATGATGAGATTACACGTGAGGAGTGTGAAGATTCATATTCTCCACCTCGTAGTACTTTTTATCCAGATCGATATAGTGTGAATGGTTATACTAGCTCTAGTGGAGGTTGTGCAATGAGAAGAAGAGGGTATGCATCTCCAAAACCGAGGGGTACCATGTGCTTTATAATATTGATCCGAGAAGGAGTGTACACTCTGGAAAGGTGACCATTTGTGGGATACTGGGATTCCTCATTGTATTAAATGATAGGTACTATAGTAAATACATCGTTCCATCCATGGTTGACTACTTGAAGTTGTTTCGTGAGCCTTTACTTGTTCCATACTTCTTAGGTGGGTTTAAGGTAACCTAGAGGGTTAAGGTTGTCTTCTCCCAATTTGAATACCATGAGGAGGTGTGGTACGATATTCTTCCATTGACATACAGTCATGTATGCTTAGGTGCCGATTGGTTTGCACAACATAGAGTTCCAAAAGTGTAAAATTGCCCAAATGTTGTAAGAGACCAATGGGGAAATTGCCTCATGACTTACTTTCTGCCCAAGCCACGAAGAGAAATACCTACCTACTCCAATCCAAATTATTATGAGAGACAAAATATTAAGGGGAATAAGGGAGTGCAAGGTGGTAATCTGAGAGTGGAAAAATGAGAGGTTGTGTGGAGTGAAGTGAGGGGATTACCACCAAACCATGCTAACATTTGTTGTCCTTCTATTTCTAAGGACATATGTGTAGGTACCAACATGACAAGCGAAGTCGAACAATGCCGAAAGGTAGTTGCTGCCCAAGATTGTGGAGGACCTTCTCATATGACAAAGAAGAATCTGCTCAAGGACTTTAAGGTAAAATTGCTAACTCTTTACACTTTCATGTATGTGAATGATAATTGTATGGATAGTAACCCATTGAGTGTGAGTTGTAGCTTACCTATGTATGAGTCTATTTTTTCTTTGCCACTTGATGATAATGTACGTGTTGTGAGTATGGATACACAAGTTAATCCTATTGATGACCGAATCGACTTTTCTTGTAAGATCGATTTATGTCCACCTAGTGTTGAAACCATTGTGTTGAATGAAAGTACATTATCTTCTAAAATTGGTGTTGATCAAATTATGTGTGAAAATTACCCACCACTTGATGATATGTATGATGTGATTAATGAACCTCAAGTGTGTGATGATGTTGAAAATGTTGATCAAAGGAATAGGAGTGAGCCCGAGATCTATTCTTGGGATAATATTGCACTTGAAATCTCTTTGAAACTTGATATTGATCTTTTAGAGAGGGATGAATGTGTTTGTTCTGAATTTGTCCGTGAAATAAATCATGCTCTCTTTAGGTATAATGTCTTGTTTGAATATGATATAACCACTCCTAACGAACCTAGTGGTGAAAATGGTGGTATAGTTTGCCTTAGAAGTTATAGCCGATATGCTAACCCACTATGGTGTGGCAACATTCCTCCTAAAGATGAAAATCTCTTCTTGAAAGATAAGAGTACTGTTAAGGTAAGGGATGTGTGGTCTTGGAAACTAATTCTCCTTCTACTTTGTGTGACTTTATTCTTGAGAGTACTCATGGTGTTGATTGTAAAACTAGTAGTAAGTACACATATGAGGGCACATTAGTAGAAGTAAACTTGAGTGATACATTTCTCTAATCTCTACTTGCTTTGGATAATATGTATTCTATTGTAGAGAGTATGCCATTTAGTTTGGGTGGAGACCATGGGAAAGGGGAGTATTGTCTAGACCCGTGTCTATGGCCACTCTTCCCTTTTGACCCTGGTGCCAAATATAGATTTGATGATGATGGTTCACCCAACTTGTTGCTTGGTTTACATTATAAGCAAAGTATCACTTTTGGTGAATTCCATAGCCAAATCCTTTATGCATTTTTCATTAATTATTTAATATTTAGTTTAAAGGATCCTTGGTTATATCTAAATATGTGCAACCTTGGCATGTTAAGGTGATTTGTCGTGATAACCCTAACCCTCATGCTATGAGAAGTTTGTATTTGTGTGTTTTTTCTTTGGTTTTGCAAGGTTTAGATTTAAGGTCGAATCCTTTTCAAGAAGGGGAGGATGATACGAGTCAAATGGTTACTTTAGCTTTCGATGACATCATTTGAAGTCAGTACGTGGGGCATCAAGCTTTGGTCGTATTGAAGACACAGGATCCTACATGGAGGGGCCGATTTGAGTACACCAAAGAGCAATCCCACATGTGGAAGATTGCTTGGAGCATTGAAAATTGAGGACTTACGGTTTTGGGCCTCCATTAAGGGCATTTTTTTCACTTAGCCTTGTCCAATTAACACTCCATTACCACCCCTTTTCATTAAGGGTATTATGGTTATTTTGTTATGTAATAAGTTAGACTATAAATAAGTTCTATTAGTTCATTTGCTAGTTAGTTTATGAAAGATGAAAGATTGAAACACTTGAAATCCTCTCTCTTGAGAGTAGACCACCTTAGTATAGTCCTAGTTAGGACTTGGAAAAGTCATCCTTAGTATTGGGCTTGGAAAAGCCAATATTGTTCTTTGCTTGGAAACGTTGGATCTTGAGGTGAGTTGATTACCTTGGCGGTCACCATAAGAGTGTGGTTTTGATTATTACATTCATTAGGGGTTAATGTTGAAATATACTTGGTTCTTAATCTTGTAATAATCTTGGTCTCACTATCTATCCTTTCATTATTTTGTAAATCCGTGTGTTTTTGTGTTTGTCATCTTGTATCCCTTTGTGTTTCTTGTTCTTCTCACGTTTTGTGGACTGTTTTGGCATCTTGGTGGAATGATTTGTATCATACTTCTTCGTCCGCAACATTTACATGCAACTAGGACAAACACATTTCACCTTAAGGAATTTGCTGGACCTCTTTAACATAGCATAATCAAAAGAATTTTTCACCGATGCTACATCCAACAATAATTTCAGCTCCTTTTTGCTGCTAAATGTTTGATTTACGTGAAAATTAGTTCCATTTGAGAAGGTGTGGTTGGTTTGTGATCCCAATCCATACTCTTCTCTCCCTTTTTAAAAAGGAATTAGGATCTTTGGTATCCATTGGATGAACATCCAAACTCTCATTTTTAAATGAATCATGTTTGTCGATTGTAGGGTGTGGTGGCAGAGTTTTTGGAGATCCCAGGACGATATTTATCCTCAATAATGTCCTAGACCCACCGGCAACGACATCCAACATATATAAGGACACATGTTGATCATTCTTTATGAATGTAGGACGTATTTTACCCCACCCATTCATTAGATAGCTAATCACAACGTTTTTTGGCTTGCAATCTAATTCTCCACTCTTAATTACGCTTCAAACCATGTTGTCGTACGAACCATTGCAACGCAGTGAGATAGGCACTGTCTCCTTGCTATATGATTTCCACTTCCAATAGTTGGGACCCTCCTCCCATATGCCTATATAATCACCACCCACTATAATTACCTCAGCTACTGCCTTTATAGACCTCACTAATCGATAATAGATTAAGGTATCGGTCTATAACTAGTCGATTACTGGTATGAAAATCTCTGTATAAAAATGAGAATAAATGGATTTTGAATATAATCGATGCCCTCCTAGCACTGGAATTGAGAAATGTATGTGCACAGCTTATAAACTATTGAAATATATTTGATGATGAGGTATTGAGTGAATTTGGAAAACTTTTCAAGCTAGTAAAATGGATAAAAAATGCTTTTGCAATTTTTTTCAAAAAAGATGGAACAACGATAGAGGCAATGACCAAGAATGGAGATTTTCAGTTGTGATGAGCAAGATTTTGTCGGAAAGTCGCTGAAATTGGAAAATATTGATGAAAAATTGGAGCTCCTATTGGTGGCTTCTTGGATATTTTTTTAAATTAAAATAGGAAAATATGAAAAATAGCGGAAATTATTAAATATTAAATGGATAAGGTGGAGGGACTAAAGTGTAAAGTTTAAAACTTGTGTGCTAGGGCTATATATAAGAAGTTATGATGTCTCTAGTGTCTAAATACTTAATTTTACAAGACTTGTGTCTAAAAACTTAAAAAAAAATTCAAAGTGTTTATTTTGCAAAATGCCCCGAGTCCTTAAATTAGGGTATATTTATGATTTCCATAAATAATTTACCAGATTTAGAGCCTGTTTCGGAAGTCACCATGAGAATTGAATTGGTGTAATTATATCGTTTGCCATGTTTGGTTGGCCCGCTAATTATTGATCAACAGGTAATTGTTTATAATTTTTTTTGGGTCAAGCAAACCAACATTTTCCTTATTCATACCCAGCACTATTAAATCCAATGTTCCATCAATAAACAAGGCAAAATAAACACAGGAAATATGATAAATAAAGTAACTAATGCACCTAGGCATTATTGCCCAGTTGCATCTCTCTACCCCTCCCTCTCATTTACAATTCTTGTTGGTATATATTCTATCCATTTTTTCTCGACATATCTTCCTTCTATTTAGTATCTTCGTAATCTTGTATTTACACTCCATCTGGATCCGCCTATAAACCGTTTCTATTCTTGGACCTTTTTGATTCCACACCACGTCATTGCGAGCCTTCCATATATAGTTGATAGTTGCAGCAGTAATTGCCCATAAAAACGTCCTACTCACCTTTTATTTAGCCCTTTATGCAATTTTATTCCACCAACCTTGCAACGCATTACTAATTGTTATTTGGAGCCACTGCATTATCCTTTTCAGACAAATTTGAGAGAAATCACGCTGAAAATTAGATGATCAATATCTTCATCCATTCTTTTGCACAGTGCATAGGTCTCATCCGTGATTAATTCCATCTTCTTCAGTCTGTTATTCGTCAACAAACTTTGATACATTGTTAACTAACAAATAAATTGGTGTTTTGATATGCTTACCGCATTCCATACCCCCCTTCAATGTGTCCAGGTCACTCAAGGTCCCCTTCTCCACGCATAGCCACTTTATATCATATATGTCTTGTTCATTTTTAGCCAACCATTTGACACATACCATGCTACAAACATTTCCTCAACATTACAAATCTACTTCAAGTACCAACATGAATATTTAGGTGAAGCATATTGCCACCAACTTGTATTCTTTAAGTACACATGATTGACCCATCGCAGCCATAGATTATCTGCTTTGCTAGCTATACTCCAAACATACTTAGCCATTGCCGCTTCATTCCAGGTAACACCCTTAGTTATGCCCGGACCACCTTCAACCTTTGGTATACAAACTAAGTCCCAGGCTACCAATGGTGCTTTGGATGTATGTACTTTGCCATTACAAAGAAAATGTTGGCATATTGATGTCAATTTCTTCATAACGCTCTATGGCAAAATAATCATAGATAACCAATAGGAGTGCACATATAATAGAATAGAATTCACCAATTGAGCCCTTCCTACATATAAAAGGTTCTTTGAGCCCTAAGTCTTTACCCTACTTGTCATCTTGTCAACCAATACTTCATAATCTATGGTAGATAGTTTCTTTGCAGAGATTGGAATTCCCAGATATCAGAATGGGAGCTTCCCCCTTACATACACTGTTACTTAGCATATATTCTCTAACTCCAACTTAGTCATATTTTCAAAATAGATGCTAGACTTATTTGTATTAGCACCCAGTCTAGATGCCAGAGAGAAGGAGCATAAGTATCACAGAATTGAACTCACTATTACTGAAAATAAGCATGTCATCAACAAAGCATAAGTGGTTTGGCCGCAAACCTTTACACCTTGTATGAAAAACAAACCCTTGTTGATTAGCTACCAACTACATTATCCTAGAAAAATACTCCATACAAATCACAAATAACAACGGTGAAATTGGGTCCCCTTGCCTCAACCCCCTTTTACCCTTAATATTTCCATACACACCACCATTCAACGCAATACAAAATTGAGTGGTTGACACACATTCCATGGACCATTTTATAATTTGTAAGGAAAATTAGACTATACAAGACCTCCTCAATAAAACCCCACTCAATAGAGTCATAGGCCTTTGTCAAGTCAATTTTGAGCAAGCAGCTTTTGGTAGTATTTTTTTTGGTTATATAGCCTTACTAAATCTTGCCAAATCAGAATGTTTTGGGAAATTGTTTTCCCCTTTACGAAAGCAGTCTGATTTTCTGAAATTATTTCAGGTAACACTACTTTTATCCTATTGTACAACATCTTTGAGATCACGTTGTAGATTTTATTGCAACAGAAAATGGGTCTATAATCCCCAATTGAATTTGCATGTGAGCTCTTAGGGATAAGAGTAATCACTATTCGATTGATACTTTTTAACATTCTTTTGGTCTTGAAAAACTCCATCACCCCTCTCGTCAAATCAGGACCCACAACATCCCAAGCATCTTTAAAAAATTTACTCCCATAACCGTCAGGCCCCGGAGCCTTGTCTCCATCAATTACCGACAGAGCCTCTCTTACCTCTTTGGCTGTGCACTCCTGCTGCAACATTGCTCGGTGATTCTCAAACACTAGTTTTACTTGCTGAATAACTGTACTTTTACAAAAGTTTTGTTCGTTTTTTTATCACCTAGCAGCTTATTATCAAAATCAGTAAATGCTTGGGCAATGCCTTCAATACTGTTTTTCTCATTACCATCCTTGTCTGTGACTAAGAAAATTCTATTGTTATTTCTCCTAACTTTCAGGTGACATTGACAGAACCTTGTATTACTGTCTCCTTCTCTCATCCACTAAATCTTATATTTCTATTGTAAGAATTTATCACTAGCCCTCTTTAATTCTGCATATTGATGGGCTAATTTACTCTCTTCAGCTATGAACATTGCATTCTTTGGTTACTTCTTTAATTATTCTTGGCACTTCCATAGATTTTCCTTTACCTTTTTAGCTCTTAATTCAAGTTCACTAAATCTTTCTCTATTCATCTTTCTCAGTATACCTTTTAGCCGATTTAATTTCCCGACGACCTAGTATAACATACTACCCACTATTTCTGGTCTTCAGGTCCCTTATACTCTTTCCATGAAATCTGCGGCCATGCTCCATATGTTGTGGTATTTAAATTACTTATAATGAGGTCAAGTGTCCTAATATGCCCAAATTATACCTCTCTTATGAGAGAGTAAGCGATCATTGTGAAATATATAACCAAACTAGGTTGGGGTCGAATCCCACAGGGAATAAGGTGTCAATCAAGTCTATTTGTGATTAAAATGACTGATAGATAATGGTTTTCTTTAATTGGGGGTTTTATCAATCAAACGATGATTAAAGTTTTGACTTGCTTCAAAACTTAAAGCTAAAATTTCAATGGTTCAAATCAATGAAAGAGAGAAAATAGGGTTGTGATCACTGTGATTATTAACCCCTCATTGAATAATAGTTGTAGTACTGGATTCTCATGAGTTGTGGGAAACACCAGACTATCAGTATCGACAGTCCATCTATGTGTTTCTCAACCTACCTAGATGTTGTACTCCCTAATTCTCTCGAACTTAGAAAAACCTTCTATTCACACTGATTTTATCTCAAGTTCATTAATCTTGTTACAACATTAATCATTAGATGGAAAATAAGCCTTCCCAAATCCTCATTGATAATCCACTACCTTTAGTTTATTTCTCAGTTCGAGCAAACAAACAAAAAACTAGATCTATTGTTTCCAACCAATAGAAAATAATCATTACAAAGAAATTATCAAGATGTTCCCACAATCACTCAAACCCTAACCAACTATTAAATCCAAGAAGGAATAATTATAGATCCCACAACCCTAGTTATGGTTTTTAGTTCCACATGAGAAAGAAAGAGATAGAAACAATTTTATTCATCATCCAGAGCAATTAAACTTACAAAAGATGAAGTCTCAAGTTGATGCTCTTCCAAGTTCAAGAAGAATATCCCACAACTCAATTTGCAAAAATACAAAGAAAAACTAGTCACAGCTCTTGTGTTTCATGAGACCCCCCCCCCCCCCAATAGAAACCTAGAACTTGTCCTTTAATACCTAGGCTAATTTTGGAATAAAATTACAGATCACAAAAAATCTCTCACATATGTGACGCCAAATGTGATGGGTTATCAAGAGTCTGACGACTTATCAGACAATGTTGTCAACTCATCTTCAAATTCCATGTTTGCTGCCTTCAGCTGACGGCTTATCAAAAAGTTGACAACATATCAGACGATGTCGTCAACTCTTAACTATATCTTCTATACATTGTCTTAGGCTTATGGTATTCTTGACGGCTTATTAGGGTTTTGATGGCTTACCAAAAAATGCCATCACCTCTCCACTCTAAATCTCATGCACTGTCTTTGGCTTATGATATGCCTGACGGCTATTCACAAAGTTGGTGACCTATCAGACAAGTCGTCAACCATATGTTTCATGGCTGCTTACTCAAAATCTATCTCTTTTGACTCAGTTGTTGCTGGTTTTCATATATCTTAGCTCACCTGCACTATCGCAGACAAAATAATAAAAAACAATAGTAATTACTTAAGAACTTATAATTATTTCAAGTTAAAAGTCTTAAATGTGCTAATAGAAGGTTAGCACATCAACACCCTCAAATTAAAACCATTTCTTATCCTCTAGAAACTACATAACACCATATTACGATGTTTAATCAAGAGAAACAGAAAATACCTACGATAGTTGATTATCAATTTATTTTTCAAAACACATTACCCTCTCCAATTTCACTCACCTTAAAACCCAACTGTGTATATCAATGGAGATCAACAATGTGACAGAAAGGAATCAAGATATGGTATCAAATTAGCAACAATAACTATGCATATATACAAGTTACACTACCCAAACAAGTAAGCAGCTAGAATTGCAACCGATGTACCCCTACAACAAAGAAGTCCCTCTTCACTCATATGTGAAATCAAGAACATAAATACAGGGACGGTAAAGAGACACTCACTATTAGAATGAAGTTCCAATCAATGTATGCCAAATACCATAAGCTTGCCCTTATTTTCATCATCGAGGCTTTCAGGCAGTTAAGCTAGGATCACTATAGGACTTTTCTTCAGCTTGTAATGTAGTCTTGGGGATGGTATGATACACAAGGATATTTAAAGTGACTAAACCTCCTTTGCTCTACACTATTTTTGGAGTCTCACTTATCAACCTTTAACTTATTTCTCTCTTTATTTGTTGAAGCAAATTTAGACTGGATATGGTCCTTTAGTCTTTTATTTTCTCTTTTTCACAATTAGGATCAAGGGATATTATTCAAGCACCCCTATGATAGACACCTTCAACTTAGGCGATTTGCCTAAGTCAAAGTGCACAATTCCCAAGGAGGACTAGGGCCAAAACAAGTTCATTGTGATATAAGTGGGAAGGTGATAGGTATAAAAAAAATATATAGGAATTCAGGCTCAAAATCAGGATCAAGGGATATTATTTAAACATGGAAGGTCATTTAGGCTAAAAGTAGACTAATATAAAAAATGGCCTATGATCCTTTCCTAACCATTCTTCTACAACCAAGGCAAGACCAACCAGGTAAGTTTTGGATTTAACACACAACGGGAACTAGGTAGTATCTCACAGACACATGGCACAAAGGTACATCACAAGCTACTACCTATCCAGTTCATGCAATTGTTAGCAGTGATTGTCATATCTCTAATACCAATACCATAAAAAGATTCACAGTAGTCACATATAGATGCACATCACACAATTACAAAATAGATAATTTGAGAGGTATTTATTATTCACGAAAATCAACAAAAACAAAAAAAAAATGTCAACTGCCCCAGATACTTATTTTTCTCCTAATTAACCACAACACATCACAAAACAAAACACAGTATGCCTAAACATACCGGCTCTACTAGGAACAAGACTCCAGAGAAAAGAGGCACGACAACAAAAACCCCAAGAGGAGATCAATACCCACAAGCAGTCTTACCCTCAACTTAAGATCATGCATTGTCCCCAATGCATCAAACTAAAATAAGAGAGTTAGAAATATACCTGTGGCACCATAGGTGTAGAGATCTGATGTCAATTATATAATACAAATACAAATAATAAAATCCCTTGGGTTGCCTCCCAAGCAGCGCCTGATTTAATATCGTAGCACGACTAGGTTATCTTGACTACTCAGAATTCATCAAGATATCTTGAAAGTGCGTCATCCCTAGCTGATGCATCTTTCCCACCTTCATAGAATACATCAATGATCGACAAGACACTCATCTACTTTTTCTGTTTCATGGATTGATGCACTTCAAAACTAACTTGTTTCCCATTGATCTTAAACTTTAACTTATTCTACTCTATGTCAACTAACACTCTTCCAATTGCTAAGAATGGTCTGCCCAAAATTATGGGCACTTCGAAGTCTACTTCGCAATCAAGGATCACAAAGTCAGTAGGGAATATAAAATCAACCAGCTTTATAAGTACATCATGTAGCATACCGATCAGCCTTTTCACAGACCTGTCTGCCATAAATAGTCTCATGTTGGTGGGTATGGGGTATCCCAAACCCAACATTTTATAAATTGCTAGCGACATCAGATTAATGCTTGCTCCCAGATCACATAAGGCCTTAGAAAATTTTAGAGATCCAATCGTACAAGAAATAGTGAATGCTTTTGGGTCTTCCTTCTTCTGCACCAAGGACCTTTTAGAAATAGCACAACAATGATGGAGATTATCCACCGATTCATAGCTCACTGCTCTTTTCTGAGTCATAAGATCCTTCATAAATTTAGCATATCCTAGCATTTGCTCAAGTGCTTCAACTAAAGGCATGTTCACTGTCAATTGCTTAAACATAGCCATGAATTTGTTAAACTTGCCTTAATCTTCTTTCTTCTTTAATCATTGTGGAAATGGGGGTGGTGGCCTTAGGATTTCAACTGGGGCAAATTTTACCTCCTTTCTTATTCCTTGCTCCACATCACTAACATGTTTCGGCATAGGTGTTTTTTCCACTTCTGCGCTCTTATTTTCTGAACTTTCCAACTCCACAGGCACCACTGAAGATTCATCAACTATCTCCCAATCTATTTCAATTGCATCAGTATGAGAGAAAGCTCTCAATCCTGGACTAGATAACATCTTACCGCTTATCTATCAGTCCTTGGATTCTGAATTGTATCTCTTGGTAGAGTCCCATTCTGTCTTTGGTCAAATACTGTGGATAATTAGCTCATCTGCTGCTCCAGTTTTTTAATAGCATTTAAGTGTGAATTTACTAGTTGACTCATAGAAGATATGTCACTCTTCATTGTTGTCACCCCAAAATTGGTCGTCTCAACTCCCTTTAATAGTTTCTCCATCATGTCCTCCATGGATATTTTGTCTGAACTAGTGAAATCATTATCACATCTTCCAGGAGGTACATACAGTCCATTCCTATCACTTTTATTCTTCCAATCTTCTTGATGGTTCCAACCTTGGTTTCCTTGACCACCGGTCCGGAAACCCCCTGGTTATGCAAGTAGTTAGCATCTTCATCGGTGTTTGATTCGGATCTCTTACCATAGG
Source organism: Capsicum annuum (assembly GCF_002878395.1). Taxonomy (NCBI): domain Eukaryota; kingdom Viridiplantae; phylum Streptophyta; class Magnoliopsida; order Solanales; family Solanaceae; genus Capsicum; species Capsicum annuum. Next base: position 37,366,628 of record NC_061119.1, on the reverse strand, counting down.
ACCCCACAACCTTTACCTTTTATACATTCCCTGATAGAAAATATTTCGTGAGAAGATACATCTAGGTTTTCATGTGAGCCATATCTTGATCACACTCCTCTTCACTCCTATACTACTCTGCTAATATTACACTAGACCCAGTATTGCTTGCTACCACAGAATCTTTGGTATGCCAAACTCTACTTGTCTTAGTTATTCTTTCGAACATATCCACAGCCCTAGTAAAGGTGAGCTCCATAAAATCTCCTCCTGCAGCATTATCCATAATTTGCTTTGTAAGTGAGTTCAAAGCTCTGTAGAATATTTTCATCAAGTGTCCATCAGTCATCTTATGGTTTGAACATTGACTCAACTTCTTTTTAAACCTTGCCCAAGTCTCATGCAAAGCTTCACTAGCCAATTTCCTAAATTTGCTGATCTTATCTCTCAACTGTAACATTCTGGAGGGCGGAAAGAACTTTTCTATGAAAGCTCCTTTCAATTGCCTCCAGTTTGTTATAGAATCAGGAGTCAGCTCATTCAACTACTTAGTTGCCTCTCCAGACAGAGAAAGTGGGAACAATCTCAAATAAATATCATTTTTTCCCACTCCAGGATTATCAAACAACTTATAAATATTGATGAAATTCACCAAATGTAGATTTGGATCATCACCAGGTAATCCACCAAAGATTCCTTTCAAATTCAGTAGCTGGATCATATTACTGGTGATGTTGAATTTCACCCCAGGAGCTAGTGGTGGTAGAATAATTGCCTCTATAGTTCCAGCTCCATCTAAATCATCTTTATCATTGTCAATATCAAATTGCATAGATTGGCGGTCTAGTCTTCCTCTGAATGGACAATTTCGATTTACAGGTGCAACTACTCCCGCTACACGTCTCCTATTAGCTGGGTCAGTTAAATTATCATCTCCCAGGTCCTCTTCATCTGTATTTGGTACCCAACCTGGGTTATCTACATTCTGTTGATTTAACTGAGCCCTAGCCAAGGCGACTAGTCTTCCTGCTTCTTGTAGGTCTGCCACTCTACAGATCAACTGAGGTTTTAGATGTACTGGTAATAATGGTTCACCCGAACTCTATGTACTTGGCATACACACTAACTACCCTACAGAGAACACAAATAACAAATAAAAGTAAAACCAGGAAACTTACTACGAGTCAATTATCACAGATATACTCAATTTGAAACCATATTCCCCGAAAACGGCATAAAAATTTGATATGCCCAAATACACCTCTCTTACGAGAGATAAGTAGTCATTGTTGAATATATAACCCAACTAAGTTGGGGTAGAATTCCACAGGGAATAAGGTGTCAGTCAAGTTTATTTGTGATTAAAATAACTGATATACAATGGTTTCCTTTAATTGGGGGTTTTATCAATCAAATGATGATTAAAGTTTCGACTTGCTTCAGAACTCAAAGCTAAAATTTCAATGGTTCAAATCAATGATATAGAGAAACTAGGGTTGTGACAACTATGATTATTAACCCCTCATTGAATAATAGTTGTAGTATTGGATTATCATGACTTGTGGGAAACACCAAATTATTAGTATCGACATTCTATCTAAGTGTTGCTCAACCTACCTAGATGTTGTACTCCCTAATTCTCTCGAACTTAGGAAAACCATCTATTCACACTGATTTTATCTCGAGTTGATTAATCTTGTTACAACATTAATCATTAGATGGAAAATTGACCTTCCCAAATCCTTATTGATAATCCACTATCTTTAGTTTATTTCTCAGTTCAAGCAAACAAACATAAGGCTAGATCTATTGTTTGCAACCAATAGAAAATAATAATTATAAAGGAATTATCAAGATGTTCCCACAATCACTCAAACCCTAACCAACTATTAAATTCATGATGGACTAATCATAGATCCCATAACCCTAGTTATGGATTTTAGTTTCACATAAGGAAGAAAGAGATAACAACAATTGTATTCATCATTCAGAGCGATTAAACTTACAAAAGATGAAGTCTCAAGTTGATGCTCTTCCAGGTTCAAGAAGAATATCCTACAACTCAATTCTAAAAAATACAGAGAAAAACTCGTTAGAGCTCTTGTTTTTTATGAGTTTCCTCCCCCCTTCCAATAAAAACCTAAAACTTGTCCTTAAATTCCTAGGTTAATTTTGGAATTAAATTATAGATCACAAAAAATCTCTCGCATATGTGATGCCAAATGTGACTGCTTATCAAGCGTCTGATGACTTATCAGACAATATTGTTAACTCCTCTTCAAATTCCATGTTTGCTACCTTTGGCTGACGACAAGGCCTGACGACTTATCAGGAAGTTGCTGACATATCAGACGATGTCGTCAACTCTTAACTATAGCTTTTACACACTGCCTTAGGCTGACGATATTCTTGATAGCTTATCAAAAAAATGTCATCACTTCTCCACTCTAACTCTCATGCACTATCTTTGGCTGACAATATTCCTGATGACTATTCACAAAGTTGACGAACTATCAGACAAGTCGTCAACTATATTTTTCATGGATGCTTACTCAAAATCTATCTCCTTTGACTCAATTGTCATTGGTTTTCATACATCTTAGCTCAGCTGCACTATCACAGAGAAAATAATCAAAAACAACAGTAATTACTTAAGAACTTACAATTATTTCAAGTTAAAAGTCTTAAATATGCTAACTGAAGGTTAGCACATCATGTCCTTCTCCAATTTAAGAATTGTAGTACAGTGGTCATATAGACCCTCTCTACAGAAATACTCTTCATACTTAGGTAGCTGAACTTGCCACTCAAAATTTACTAGCCCTTTGTCAATTTGACTAAGAACTCTAGCCTCGCCTTGTTGCTTGTTCGTCCAAGTAGAGTAGGTCCCTAATAATTTCAGCTCCTCTAACCCACATGTAGCAACACAATCTTTAAATTCCCTTACCTCAGTAGTTGTGACTATTCTCCCCACCCTCTTCTCCTTATGGAAAACATAATTATAATCGCTCATGATGGCCCAAGGCCCCTACAAAAAGCTATGGATACAAACTATGCTCTCCTATAAGGATTTTCGCAAACCTTGATCATTAAATTCGTACATAAAAGTAATACTCATCTTTTTGAGAGTCCCTTTATGATGAACTTCACAGTGAATCAGCTGCTCTATTATCATACAAATATTTACATAAAACACCATTGGCTTTCACACTATCCATATCCTTTCTCCAGGGTGCATGTACAAGTCGGTTGTGAAAGACCATCCCTAACAAAGATTAAGAGCTGCTAGGATCTTTGTCTCTAGGAGGCCAAATAGGCTAACTTTGGAGTTGTGCAGGAAAAGCTTTACTTACCTCTGCTTGCCAGCCCTATTCAACCCCCTAGTATTCTAGAACCCCATGTTATCCATTAGGGATGATGCCTTACCCACCCATTACATTTCCAGGGCCTGTACCTTGCCTTTTCATAGGACGTAATCCACTTTTAGAAGCCTCATGTAGCTTTTCATCTGGTAGCTGTGTATTATGAGCCATTAGATTTAGGGGTTGTGATTGTCCCCTATGATTATCTTTTCCTTTCCTATACATGTGTAGACCTCTATTTTCCTAATTTAACTTCAATCCACCCATTAGTCTGTACAATGTTAGTATTATACCGGTTCTCCTCTGTATTACCCTGCTTCTGCATTCCTGTATTTTCCTATTATTTTTTCTGGCACTCATTCTCCTCATGGACAAAGTTCTTATATTGTTGACACAATAAGATTTTCCACTCATACTTCACCTATTGTTCCACAATCACCCCTAATTCATTTTCAAATATAATTTGTAACGCCTTGAATCTTGTACCCAAAATGCTACATGGTGCTCATGACCCCAAAGGACCACAAGATAACCCATGACTGATATATGTACCTGAACACTGCATGATATACTATATAAATACAGAAATAAAGGCTGAAAGGCCATAAGGTTCAAAATTGAGACGTAATATCTGATAAAATATAATTCTAGGTGGGGTATGAAATACCCAAACCAACTAAAATAACTGTCTAATCATGATAGTCTGAAAAGCCTCTAACTATCTAAATAAGGAGTTGATGGGACATGTTCCCAACTAACTTCAACTACTATAATAGACTAAGTAATAAAGAAATAAAGTAATGGTTATGTCCTCGAAAGATGAGGATTCACTGCTAAATCTAGCTTCTGAAATCTAGAATGCTACTGATGCTCTGGAGCTCGTGCTTCTGAACCTATGGTATAAAACACCATAATGCAAATACGTCAATACGTTTGAATATACTGGTATGCATATTAGGTAGGCTGAGTGCAAAGGGTTCACATGCATGAACTATACTAACTGACTAGATAACATAAACATGAGAATGTATGCATGATTACATAATAACTGTAACTGAGTTTGTGATAACATGATTTCTAAGACTAAGTACTGATAACATGAGATACTGGTAACTGTATAACTAATATTGAGAGATTGTATCTGATAGTCTAGGTTCTGATGGAACTAGCTTAGTTCCGTACTATTCTGAGTTGCATGTATCTAACAATCTTGAATTTTATAGAACTATCTGAGTTCTATTACTGAGACTGAATGACTGTATTTGATAGTCTTGATTTTGTAACTGAAACTATGAGAAGTAATCATCTAACCGTCATGCCCCTAATAAGCTATTATAGTTATGTTGGGGTCCAATCTGTAACCCCAATTGGAAGGGTGTCAATACCGCGCCACTGGTAAGGACAATTTGTGAGTAACCCTTATCTAACAAGTAACTCTAGTGAGAATGGTGGGAACCCTTATATAATATAATAAGCCACCTCGTCTACCCTTATATAACAAGCTATGATGTCTCAACCTATCCTGACGACGTAGTTTAGGAATACAAGGATTGCTTCTAAGAATCACACCCTCATATAACAGGTGAGTTCCCATCTCTGATTCATCGGTGCTAATTCCTACTCTCCTATCTGAATAGACACTAAACATTATTCATGAACTGGACTAGACTGAGTTCAATAAATTCTGTGGACTGACGAAATGCTATTGAGATCTGATCACTGTCTGAGATTTTTGAGATTCTTAGATTACTGAGATTTACTGGAATTTTTCAGATTATTGGACTGATACTGAATTCATTGAGTTTTCCTGAGTCACATGACTAGATAAATTCTACTAAATATGGCTTAACTGAGAATATCGTGAAAACATGATACTGACTCTAGGCACACAGCTAAATTGTTGGGTATTAAATACCCCCAGGACTCGATATCATAAAAGTAATTTATGGCATAAATTCTAAAGCACAACAATGGCTGCACACATATCCATAATGCATTGACTAAGACATTTCATCAAACACTTGACATGCATGAACTTGTATATGAATGGATACTAGTATGACACTTTTCCTTCCCATGGGCATTTAATCAAACACATAGTGAGCATAGTACATGTAGAATACATTGCACAACAAGTAAACATGATGATTAAATTATAGTTTCACAATTCAAGGGTTTAAAATATGGGTTCACATGAATCTACACATATAATAACTAATTCCACATAAAATTTATCACCAAACATGGATTAGAATTCTATTGGTCATTATCAACATGAATAAAAACAAACCCAAAATGGAAATCATAAAAATCCATATACTTGAACTTTGAAAAGAGATTCTTGAGCTTCATGGATAAAAGGAGTCCATGAATGAACACTATGCATACCTGAGTTAATGAATTTGGAAGGATTGGTGGAGAGTTCTTGTGATTTGACCCTTGAATTTGAGAGCTAGGGTTCTTGTTCTTGAGAGAGAGCAACTCAATTTGGAAAAAATAGAGTGAATAATGATATCCTTAGGTCATGTAGGGTTAAATTTTGTGTTTTAAGGCTGAACTAAAATCATGGAAAAAGACCCATTTAAACCTAGATGTGTCTTTTAATTTTTGTAAAAAATTTCTTGATCTGGACCCCTGGCGCAACGCTATCGCACAGTGTCACTAGAATTTGATAACTGGGAAATTGTATGATGGAGCGATGTGGGAATATCGTGGAGCTTCACTGGATTTTGACAATGTCATTTTGGCTTATGGCGCGACGCGCCAATGACTGAAATAATGGTGTTTTATGACTTAAGCTTGAAATAAACATAACTTCTTACCCGGTTATCGAATTTAGGTGAATCTTATATCGATGGAAATCTTATTGAATTTCCCATATGAAAAAAAGTGAAAATATTGAAAATACCACATGTATAAAAGTGGATTCATCTTTAAAACAAGTTTTTGACATCTTTGGGACAAGTTTAAGCTAGATAGAAATACGGTGTATTACATAATCCCACTAGAATATTCTTTATTAATTGGAACTTTAACTAGGATTCTTGCATATGTCAATCTTTCTTTGTTTGAGGTAGCTTTATTTGCCTTTAGAGGGTTACCCACTAAGCTCGCAATCTTTGTTAATGTATTTCGCCCCCAATACTTACCATCCAATCCGACTAGCCTCACCTAAATTGGGATTTTCTCCATATTCTCTTCTGTAACATCAATATCAGCCTTCCAAGGTTTAAACACAACAGGTTTCCTATCAAATATTTTGGACCCGTTCCTTTACAACCTTCTCCCAATCTTCCATCTGATGGAATCGAATAAGAAAAACGCCCCTGTGAACTTTTGCTACTTTCTCTATACCTTTATCTTTCCATATTCTATTAAAGTATCCTTCTATGACTGTTTGTGGTGGATTCAAACCCATAACATAGCATATAACTGCGGACGACCAGTATTGTACCTCCTTAAATACATCTTCCTTCGTAATCTTCATAGTCGATTTGTGCTTCCCCTCACTTACAAGGGCAAACCCCTTAGTTATTTCTTGTTTTCCTATGATTTTGCTCCACGACAGACTAGCTTTGTCATGCGAATTTAGGTTTTTCAATTTTTCCCCTATTTCAATTTCTTCTTCAAATACATCAGCCCATTTACCTTTCCCAGAACTTATCACGCCTTGTGTTGATTTATTCCTACTCAAATTTTGTATTACCTTATTTTTCCCTTTTGAGATTTGTTACATCTCCAAAGGGAGAGTTCCTTTCAATACATTCACATTCTTCATCTTTTTTGAGTCCCCCGACTGAGGGATCCCTTCCTGCCTTCTACCTAGCTTGTCTCACCTCGCGAGATGTGGTAGTTGCATGGTATAATTACAAGCTAGTTACGTTTAAATTTTTTCTTCTTATTTCTGTCTCTATTTTTTTATTTTAATTTATTTTTTATTTCTATTATTTTGAATTTTTTTTATTTTTATTATTTAAAAATAATATTTTTGTATGAGTTTAGGATGTTGTATCTTTTGTTACATTACTTGGTATATCTTGTATATGGTTATTATTAGATGTGTTGACTTATTTTGTATCTTGTCCTTTTACTACTCCTGGTATAAATTATTTTATTTTGAGCTTGGGGCCTATCGGAAGTAGCATCTCTATCTCACATCTGAGGTAGTGGTATGGACTGCGTACACTTACCCTCCACAGACCCTACTTGGTGGGAATATACTGGGTATGTTGTTGTTGTTGTTTTTTATATTTTATTTTATATTGTTTATATTTTATTTTCTTCTCATTTTTCGACCTTTAATCTTTGGGATATCATGCAATTGTTTGTACTATCTATTTTATTTATTTATTTTATGTTTATCTTTTTATTTAGCATAATTTTGTCAGTATTTTAATTTATAAATTAAAGTAGAATTCATTGTTTAATAAGTTTATAAAGTTACATTTTTTCCCTTTCAAATCATATTTATGTACGTTATGTTGAAATTTGACATAAGAGTACTATGTTAACCTTCTTGTTTTTGAATTTGAACTTTTGCTATATTTTCAGCTTCAATTATTTGTTTTATTTTTTTGCTAGAATTAATAGATCATCTTTTTGTCAAATGTTTTAATACTTTTATGACATTATATTTATAATATTAATTTCTTGTTAAATATGCATTTCATGATGTTCTTAAAAATCATGTACTTTTAGTTTTTGTGATTAATATATATATATATATATACATAAGCTTTTATTTGTGTAATGTAGATTTTTATTTTTTGATGATTAACTTTTCTTTTAAAAATTTAATATAACCATCTAATTATACTTGTACAAGTAAATAGCGTACTTGCAATTAATTACATTGTGTCAAACAAATAGGTTATCGTAATCACTAGGCTTATAATTATTACCCTAGTAATTACTCTTATTTCAATTACTAGGTGACTTTTCAAATAGACCCTTAGTCTGTTTTCCATAATTATGAAAGTACTTGATTTGAGTTATACATACATACATACATACATACATGTATATATATATATAGAGAGAGAGAGAGAGAGAGGGAGAGAGAGAGAGAGAGAAGAGGTGGTTTTGATCAACTGTCTGGTTAGTGGCATAAGAAATTTATATAAGGGTATTTTGGTCATCTCATCCCAAAGGTTGGTTGTCAAATGTTGAAGTTGCATACGTATAACAATTTCAACCTTCTACAAAATACGTAGCACTGCCTCACGCTTTCTTTATCTCTCTTACCAACTCTTTCTAGCACTTCTTCTCTGTTAAACAATAAACAAAACAAGAGTGAATCTAAGGTTTCTATTTTCTCTGTCGGGTATATTTTCTTCTAAAAATTATTAATTTTATATTACATCATCCCTAAATTTTATGATATTGAAAATTAACAATTTGTTAGGTATTTGATTTCAACTACTCAGATAGATAAGCACCTTCTCTTTCTTCAATTTCAGTCATAATTTGTTGGGTATATTGTTCCATTGATTTTATGGTGTGTGTTGATTTATATTTTTTTTTAAGGTTAGTTTGGATATGTTTTCATGTAAAATAATTTTATATTATACAATTTACAGTTTTTTTAATTATTTCTTCTTTGGTTTCTGGTTTATGTTGTTTGGATTTTTATTGGGAGTTTTCCATTCTAATAGTAGAGGTATGAAAAAAATTTATCTGGGATTTTCGACTCTCATGAAATAAGATGGACCCAATTTGATTAGATTGCTTATTTGGGATCAAAGATCCAATTTAAATTTTCAATTTCTACATATATTATATTAGATTGATTAGGTGAATATGCTTAATTAAACACATGTAGTAACAAATGAAATCATTTGGATCTGAAAATAATTATTTGAATATTAAAGAAAAGTTTCTCTAAAATAGATATTGCAACGTACGAACCGACAACTAATAGAAGAAAACTAGAAACCATCAATAACGAACATAAAAAATGTGATTAAGATTAAAAGAAAATAAAATTGTGTTATCTATCTTTATTAAAGAACTGTAAGAACAATATTAGGCTGAAACATCCCGGGTGTTCCACCCTGAGAAATCTCTGAGATTTGAGCTCACTGCCCAACTTGCAACTCTTCTTACGAGTAGAAAAGTACTCATACGAGTCGTATAGACCCAAATCATAACCAAACCACTGTGCTTGATTGATTTTCTGAGTTGATCACGAGTAGCACCCAACGAGTCATCAAGACTCATATGGAGTCATAGTATTCTTATCATAGGGAAAACAGTGTACTATCCTAAGTTCCTATTGTGACGATGACTAGCATGTTAAGGACTAGATATGATTCATATGGTGCGACTCGTAACCAGAGTAGTGTGGGTGGACTTGGACATTGTCCAAACTATGACTGCACTAAACAAGTCGTAGGGTGACCCTACAAGTCGTGAGATCCCCCGTGGCTACTGGGCTTTATTTTTTAGCTTTTAAGTTAAGGATACTTTGAACGTTTTCTTCTTTACCCACTTAATACCCACGATCGTAAAACATACTTGGGATGTTATTTTCAACACTTTAGTACTCAAAGCACTTTCTCAAACTCTTTGAACTCTCCAAGGTCAAGATACTTAGGGTTTCTAAGAAATTGGTCATCTAAGGGATCAAGGGTTGATTTCTCTCCATAAATTTTGGTATTTCTGGGATGTATCTCTTCTCCAAAACTTATTTTTTAAAAAATTGTGATTTAATTGTGACCTATATGGTTTAATTGTTGTTTTTTGATATGGGTTGATGGTTTTTGAATGATAATTGTCTATGTGGTATTTCATATTTACATATGCATTGTTTATGCTTTAAATGGTATTTTTGAAACTAATTTGATATATGGGTGTGAACTGAATGGGAAATATGGTTTTCCCCAAGTTTAATGAGTTAATGATTTGGAATTGGTGAAAATCTCAACTCAATCTTATGAAATTAGTTTTGAACATGGGAATATACATATTAAAGAGTTATTTGAAACCCTGTATGGTACAAAAGAGCAATGAAACATGAATTGGTTTTGAAATAGACCTTGGTGGCCATGACTTGATTTAAATTGTAAACTCCAGAGTCCTATTGGTTGAGGGGTTATAGTCCCACTTGGATACATATTTTGGTTCCTACTTGGAATTTTGGATTCCCAGTAACTGAGGGGGTTAGAGTCTCGCTTGGCTATACGATTGGTTTCCTATATGGAACTTTGTTGTTGTGATGGATAATTCGGTTAGAGTCCCAATGGAAAATTGATTATTTTGGCAAAGTGACATGCGCTTGTAAGCGATAGTCGGTATAACAATACCACTTGATAATGCCTTAATGAATGGATCCTTGTTTGATGATTCTGAATATTTGAAAAGTGTTTTAATTGGGCTTTAATGAGGGTTGTAAAGTCTTGCAATAAAAGTGGAGATTTTGAGGGATCAATACTGGAAACTGCAGTTGACGATGCGGGAGTCTAAATAACCGGGAGGCTCGAGTCCCCCATGTTATGTGACTGAGTTCTTAAGTCACTCTTGATATATGTTGGGATATTTGAATCCCCCATAGTGCATATGTATATGTGATTATCCACTAGTTGATGTGGTCAGATACACTGGGCTATTTCAGTTAGGAGAGAGATGGATTTATATAGCTCATAGGTGCCTTATTATGATGGTTATGCTACACAATCCAAATTAATGATTCCTTATCTTGACATGATATTTATATGTATGATGATATGTGCATAGTTTTGAATTAGATTTGATGTGGCATTATTTTATTCCCTTATCCCTAAGTTACATGCTAGTGCTTAACCCACTAACCATTTTCAGATGTTGTATCCCCTCACGATACAGGGTCTAAAGGCAAGTCTACTTTTCCTGTATAGTGTTAGGTGAATTTTCTCAATTTGTCGCTTGATTACGGTGAAGTGGTGATCTTTCATTCTTCGAAAGACTTGATCATTCCACCCGTGTCTTTCCCTTAAGTAGAATTAAAGACTTTACACTATCATTAACATTCTCACTGTCATTGTCATTGTCAGAGTCAGGGGTATGTCCCAACTTAGATTGGTTATCAATTTTGTTTAGTGGCTTGTGTATATTATTGTTGTTGGGTATTGGTTGTTGAAATTTCATAGACTTTGAGTTTCTATTTACTTTATCTTGTTATATTCTCAGAATTCATCCATTGTTAGGTATTGTGTGATGTTTGGCTAGGTATAGGGGGTGGTCTTTGATCCACTCTCGACTTAAGATACCCATCACCGCCAGGCCCTAGTTTGGATCATGGCAAAGTTTGTGTTAGAGCCTAGGTTTTGTGTCATTAGTTATCCCAAAATCTGAGTCAAATAGAGTCACTTTTATGGGTATGTAGTGTACCACACTTATAAGGGAGAGGCTACGAGGCAACTATGAGTGTTTCCCTTTTCTTATGATCCATTTTTGGGCTATATATTCTAAGGAGTTGAATCTCATCTACTATCCATTTGTTCATAGTTCAGATCATTCCTCCTTAAAGATCTCTGCTCATGGAAACTCGTCCGTCCCACTCGAGGACAATTTCGATAAAACCTGTCCTACTTAAAAAGTTTAGACATAGTCTAGGGCCCCTGCTCCTAATGGTTATCATGTGGTTCCCCCGAATTCCACTATTATCCCTTGGGATCCTCAAGGTGATGTGACTATTGCTGAGTTTTATCAATTGATTCATTTTCTTTCTCAGTTGGTGGCCTCTAAATTTTGCCAGTCTGAGTATGAGGATGTTATTGCTCTTTCTTCTGAGGCCACTAGAGTTGGCTAGTTTATGAGGCTAAAACCTCTGATTTTCACTAGTTCTAAGGTTGAGTAAAATCCTTAAGGGTTCATTATTGAGATGGAAAAGATATTCAAGGTGATGCATACTTTTGACTCCAAAGGTGTGGAGTTTACTATATATCAGTTAAAGGATGTTAATATGACTGGTATTAGGAGTGGGATAAGTCGAGAGGTGATGATATTAAGGTAGCCTTGTGGTATGACTTTTTGAGTACCTTTCTTGACCCTTTTTTCCCTTAGGAGCTGAGGGAAGTGAAGGCCGAGTAGTTCATAAATTTGAGTCAAGGTAGGATAATTGTGAAGGAATATTCCTTGAAGTTTCATCAAATATCCTGTTATGCTCCAAAATTGATTTCTTCTATGAGGGCTAGGATAAAGAAATTTGCTTCTGGATATTCACGTGACTTGTTGGTTGAATACAAGATCTACTTGAATAAGGACATGGATATTTTCAGATTGGTATTGTACATGCAACAAGTGAAGGATGAGAAGAAAAAAAGGCAGAAATTTGAGAGAGCTAAAGAAAGAAGTTTCGGTACTCAGAAAAGGGTAGAGGTCAGAAAAATAATGGTAGAGATGGTAGGCAGTGGTTTAAGAAGAAGACCTGGGGAAATTCTTGTTCCTATTCTACGACTAGTGCTCTAAATCCTAAGTCATCCAGTGATCGCCATTTCTAGAATAGTGATGGACCCAGGGTACAAGGTGCCCAATCTCAGGTTAGTAGAGATCAGTCAGCCCCATTTATCCCCCTTATCATTTTGTAGGTAGGTACATCGTGGAGTTTGTGAGGAGGGAAGGAATAAGTAATTCAAGTATGGTCAGCTTGGGCATATTTAGCAAGATTGTCCTTCAGCTAGGATTTCCACTAGAGCTAATAAGGTTTTATTTTCCACTTCATCAGCCCCTACACCAAAGGTTGCCACTTCTGGTTCTGGCACTGGTCGGAATTGCCTTTATGCTCTTACCACCTATCAGGATTCTGAGGCATATCCTGATGTCATTGCAGGTATATTAGAACTCTTCTATCATGATGTGGATTATCTTCTTGATTTGGGGTCTACTCTTTCTTATGTGACCCCATATATGGTTGTTTGTTTTGGTTTTAATCCTAATTGTATTTCTGATCCTTTCTTTATGTCTACCCCAGTGGATTACTCTATGGTGGATAAAAAGGTTTATAAGGGTTATGTTGTGTCTATTTATGGTAGGGAGACCTTGATAGATTTAATAGAGTTGGATATTTTAGATTTTGATGTTATCCTAGAGATAGATTGGTTGCATTTGTGCTATGCCTCTCTTGATTGTCAAATCTGTAAGGTCATTTTCAAATTCTTGAATGAGCCGATTGTAGAATAGGAAACGAGTTCCCTAGTTCCCAAGGAAAGATTTATATGTTATATTATAGCTCGAAAATTAATTTTCAAGGGGTATCTATACCATTTAGTACATGTTAAAGATTCTAGATTCGAGGGTCCCTTATTACAATCTATTCCCATGATTTGTGAGTTTCCTGATGACCTTCCAAGTGTCCCTCCTATGAAGGAAATAGATTTTAGGATATCTTCTCTTAGATACCCACCTGATCTCTATCCATCCTTATAGAATAGATTTGATTGAGTTGAACGAACTTAAGGAGTAGTTGAAAGATTTTCTTGATAAGGTTTTTATTCATCCTAGAGTGTCTCCGTGGGGTGATCCTATGTTGTTCGTGCATAAGAAAGGTGGATCCTTTCGAATGTGCATAGATTACTGACAGTTGAATAAGGTGGCAGTGAAAAATAAATTGCCTCTTTCGAGGATTGATGACCTATTTGACTAGCTTTAGGGAGCTAAGTAATTTTTCAAGATTAATCTTTGGTCAGGTTATTATCAGCTGAATATTAGGGGGATGGATATCCCTAAGACTTTTTTCCAAATTCGGTATGGACATTTTGAGTTTTTGGTTATGTCTTTTGGTTTGACTAATGCCTCGTAGACATTTATGGATATTATGAATTGGGTATTCCACCAGTTATTGAATTTATTTTTGATTATATTTATTGATGATATTTTGGTGTATTCTAAGAGTGAGGAGGATCATGCCAACTACTTTCGTATAGTGTTGTAGACTCTTAAGGATCAGCGGTTGTATGCTAAATTCTACAAGTATGAATTCTGGCTGAATACGTTAACTTATTTGGGTCATGTTATTTCTAGTGAGGGAATCATGTTGGATCTACAGAAAGTCAAGGTGGTTATAAAGTGGCCTAGACCCATGACTCCAACCGACATTCGAAGCTTCTTGAGTTTATCCAGGTACTATAGTAGGTTTGTGGAAATCTTTTCATCAATTTCTACTCCGTTGACTAAGTTGACCATGAAGAAGGTGAAGTTTCTTTGGTCTAATGCTTATGAGGGTAGCTTTGAGAAGTTGAAGTACAAGTTGACTTCGGCTCTATATTTGACCCTACCATAGGGTACATATAATTTTGTTGTCTATCGTTATACATCCAAAGTGGGACTAGGTTGTGTGTTGATGCAGCATGGAAAGGTGGTTGTGTATGCTTCTAAGTAGTTGAAAGTTCATGAGAAGTACTATATGACGCATGATTTGGAGTTGTTAGTTGTGTTCTTCGCTCTAAATATTTGGCATTATTATTTGTATAGGGTTTATGTTGACATCTTCTTAGACCATAAAAGTTTACAATTTGAGTTCACCTAGAAGTAGTTAAATCTCAAGTAGATAAGGTGGCTTGAGTTGCTAAAGGACTACTATATGACTCTCCATTATCATCTAGGTAAAGCTAACATGGTTGCTGATGCTCTTTGCAGGTTGTCCATGGGGAGCTTATCTCATGTTGACAAGGAAAAATGAGGTTTGGTAAAGAATATTCACCATTAAGGATGATATTTTGATGCTAAGGTGAAAGAGAAATAGGCTTTGGACCTTATTTTGATACAAATTAAGGATGATATAGGTCACCATAAGGTAATGGCTTTTAAGGTTGGTGGTGATGGTATCTTGAGGTACCAAGGTAGATTATCTGTTCTTAATGTTGATGGGCTGCGTGAAAGGATCTTGGATAAGGCTCATGAGTTAAGGTATACTATTCATCCTTGTTCAATGAAGATGTACTGCAACTTAAAAGAGATCTATTGGTGGAATAACGTGAAGAGTGATGTGGCCAATTTTGTGGCCAGGTGTATGGTTTGTCAACAAGTAAAAGTGGAGCACTTAAGGCCTGGTGGGTTATCTCAAGAGGTTAAGTTGCCTGTGTAGAAGTGGGAAGTGATTAATATAGATTTTTTACCAGTATTTCACGGTCTCTCTATCAGTTTGATTTGATTTGGTTCATCATGGATAGGATGACAAAGTCTGATCACTTCTTGCCAGTGAAGACTAATTATTTGGCAGGGATTGTCTAAGCTTTTCATTTAGGAGATCGTGAAGTTCAATGGTGCTCTAGTTTCCACCATATCTTATCGAGTTACTCATTTTTATCTCACTTTTTGCATTCTTTTTAGAGAGGTTTTGGAACCAAGGTGAACCTTAGCATCATTTTCCATCCTCGGACAGATGGACAAGCGGAGTAGATGATACATACTTTGGACAAGTATTAGTATGGCTTTGATCGAGGTGTTGTATGGTTAGAGGTGTAGGTCTCCTATTGGGTGGTTCTAAATTGGTGAGACTAGATTGTATGGTCTCGACTTGGTTCACCAAGCTATGGATAAGGTAAAGGTAATTCGGGATACGCTTAAGGCCACCTAAAGTTGTGAAAAGTCCTATGCGAACATAAGGCAAAAAGACTTGGAGTTCAATGGGGGATGATTCGGTGTTCTTGAAGGTGTCTTCTATGAAGGGAGTGATGCCGTTTGGAAGGAAAGAGAAGCTCAGTCCCTTTTAAGTTGTTCTATATCATATTTTAAGGCAAGTGGGCAATGTGGCTTATGAGTTGGAATTGCCTTCGAGTTTGGGTTTCATTCACCTGATCTTTTATATTTCGATGCAGAGAAAGTGCATGGGGGATCCTTCCTTGGTGGTTCCAATAGAAAGTGTTGATGTTTCAAAATCCTTGTCGTATGAGGAGGTCCCAATTGAAATTTTGAATAGGCAAGTCCATCAGTTAAGGACCAAGGATGTGGCTTCGCTGAAGGTTCTTCGATGAAACCAAAAGTGTGAAGAAGCTTTTGGAAGTTGAAGAGGATATGAATTCCAAATACCTATTCTTGTGTCCCGCTTCGGATAATCGTGCTTGAGGTATGTTCACTTCTTAACATCTTTATTTTATGACTTTGTTAAAGGAAATTGTAATTTCCTTATTATCTTTATTTTTCTAGCTTTGTTAAAGGTAAGTGCGGGTGTATTTCTGTGTTAAATTGTATCAAGGATGCCTTGAACCATCATTTGAGGATAAATGATTCTGGCGAGGAGGGGAGAATAAAACACCTCGGATGTTGGACCCTAAGAAATGCCTGAGGTTTGAGCTCACTGCCCTACTTATGACTCTCCTTACGGGTTGCAAAGTCCTCAGACGAGTCATATAGACCCAATCATAACCAAACCAGTGAGCTTGTCTGAGTTTTTAGTTGATCACAACTAGCATCAAATGAGTCATCAAGACTCATAGCGAGTCATAGTGTTATAATAATAAGGAAACCAGTGTATTATCCTAAGTTCCTGTTGTGATGACGACTAGAATTTTATGAGTCGTAAGGACTAGATATGAGTCATATGGTATGACTTATAGCCAAAATAGTATGGGTGACCCTGGACACTGTCCAGATTATAACTGGACTTAACGAGTTGTAGGGTGATCCTATGGGTCATGAGGTCACCCGTTGCGACTGGGCATCATTTTTCATTTTTTAAGTTGAGGGTACTTTGGACATTTCCCTCTTTACCCAGTTAATACCCACTACTATAAAACACCTTTGGGCCGTTATTTTTAACACTTTAGCAGTCAAAGCACTTACTCAAACTCTTTAAATTCTCCAAGGTCAAGATACCTAGGGTTTCCAAAAAGTTGATATCTAAGGGCTCAAAGGTTTATTTCTCTCTATAAATCTTGGTATTTTATGCATGTATCTCTTCCCCAAAACTTATTTTGTTAAAAAAATATGATTTAATTATGACTCATATGGTTGAATTGTTTTTGTATGGTTTGAGGGTTTTTGAATGACAATTGTCTATGTGATGTTTCATGGTTACATATGCATTGTTTATGCTTTAAATGGTGTTTCTAAGACCAATTTGATATATAGGTGTGTGAATTTAATGGGTAATATGGTTTTCCCCAAGTTTAATAAGTCATTGATTTGGAATTGGTGACAATCTCAACCCAATTTTGTGAAATTGGCTTTGAACATGGGAATATGCATATTGAAGAGTATTTTGAAACCTTGCATGGTACTAAAAAGCAATGAAACATGAATTGATTTTAAAAAGGATCTTAGTGGTCATGAATTAATTTGAATTGTAAACTTCGGAGTCCAATTAGTTGAGGGGTTAGAGTCTTGATTGGCTATGTATTTTGGTTTCTGTATGGAACTTTGGATTCCCATTGGTTGAGGGTGTTAGAGTTCTAATTGGTTGTGCATTTTGTTTCCTATGTGGAACTTTGGAGTCATGATGGCTAATTGGGTTAGATTCCATTGGAAAATTGATTATTTTGGCAAAGTGACATGCGCTTGCAAGCTATAGAAGGTATGACAATACCACTTGATGATGTCTTAATGAATGACTCCTTGTTTGATGATTGTAAGTGAGTGAAAAGTATTTTTATTGGGCTTTAATATGGGTTATGTAGATGTCCCATGAAAGTAGAGGTCCCGAGGGACTAATACCAAAAATTGTGGTGGGTGTCTAAATGATCGGGAGGTTTAGGTCCCCCATTTTATATGACTAAGTACTTAAGTCACTCTTGATCTATGCCGAGAGGTTCGAGTCCCCCATTGTGCATATGTATATATGATTATCCTCTGGTTCGTATGGTCACATGCACTAAGTCCCTTTTATCTCAAGGAGAGATAGACCCATATAGACTGTGGATGCCTTATTATGATGGTTATGCTACATGTGCAGGTTAATGGCTTTAAAGTGTATGCTAAGCCTTGTTCTTTATCCCAACATGATATGTATATGTATGATGATATGTGCATGGTTTTGAATTGAATTTTACTTGGCATTATTTTATTCACTTATCCTTTAGTTACATGTTAGTTCTCAATCCACTAACCGTCTTCAGACGTTCCATCTCCATGCGATGCAGGGTACGAAGGCAAATATACTTATCATGCGTAGTGTTAAGTAGATCGGCTTGGTTCGTCGGTCAGTTGCGGTGAAGTGGTGATTTTCCATTCTCCAAAAGACTTGATCATTCCACCTGTGTCTTTCCCTTAAGTAGAACTTAAGATTTAACATTATCATTGTCATTGTCATGGTCAAAGTCAGGGGCATGTCTAACTTATATTGGTTATCGATTTTGTTTAGAGGGTTTGTGGATATTACTATGGTTGAGTATTGGTTGTTGACATTTCATAGACTTTGAGTTTCAATTTACTCTATCTTGTTATATGTTGGAATTTATTCGTTGTTAGGTATTGTGTGGTGTTTGTCTAGGTACAGAGGTGGTCTCCGGTCCATGGTGGACTTGAGATACCCTTCACGGCCAGGCCCTGATTCGGGACGTGACATATGCTTTTGTAAAAAGTAAAAAATAGCAAGCTAGACCTCTTATCTCCTTTTATTTTGATACGGGAAAACAAAATAGACTCACAGGCATTAATTCAACAACAAAAATAAAAAATCAGTAGCAACAAATAATAATTAAGTGAAGTCTAGACTCAAGCTACAGAATGAACACAAGAAAACATAAATCACCACAAGTTAACATCAAAAAAGTAAATAATATCTATATACATAACACGATCATGAGGAATACTTACAAGGTTCATCCTTTTTGATCTATAACTTCCTCACTGAAGTTTCACTTTTAACTCGTGGGATTGTATATCTTCTTTATTTTGTAGATTTGTAAAAAGAACCATCTCCCAGGAAGCTCTTCAATCTATTATAAAAAAATAATTTTTAAACAATCAAAAAAAATTCTTCATAAATCTTGTATTGTTGAAGAGCACTACTCTAAGTTATCTTCTTTGTAAAGAAGGTTGTTTTGTCTGGTGTTGTTGTACGGGTACGTTTTTACCTATTAATCTTCGAATGAAAACAATTGCTTGGTGAGTGTGGCTTTGGAGATTTTATTTTTTCTCATTGATCTGAGTATGTAAGTTTATTTTCGTATAAATTATCGTTCAACTTTTATAGCAGTTTATGCTATTAACATTTCATTTCTATCTAGATTTATTTTAATTCAAATTACTGCTCGATTATATATGAATTCAACATGTTTTGTTAATTTTGATGGAACTTTGGCCTGTTTGTGGATTAAGAATTAAACTTTTTGTAAATTAGTGCCTTTATGAATCTGCTTAGCTTTTTTGTAAAGGATTAACCAAGTCTTGAATTAGAATACAAGGAGGAATATGTTTTCGTGCTCAATATCGTCTACTTTGTTCTTCAATGTATAGTTATTGTCTTTCTCTTTCTGAGTTAATAGAGTTGTATTTTCATATTTCTTTTCATCTTTAATAGGGCACTATGAGTATTGAAATTTTATTAAATTTAAATTCATATATTTATTTAGACTATATTAAATTCAAGAAAATAGACCAAATAATATGACTAATGTAATTTGGTTAATCATCTAATGTCAAACATATTGTGCTAATTTAATTGAAATGATAAACCCATATTTATTAACCCAAGGCCTAAATGGGTGCTAGCCCAACTTAAAATTCCAAGCTCCTGTCTCTTGCCACATAAGGTGGCAATCCATGTTAAATGAAATGAGCCACTAAGAGCATGACATGTGTCAATATTATGTAGCAATTCAAGTTAAATAAAATGAGCCACTAAAAGCATGACATGTGTCAATATTATTGGGCAATCCAAGTTAAACGAAATGAGCCACTACTAAAAGCATGACATGTGTTAATATAATGTGGCATTTAAAGTTAAATGAAATGAGCCAACAAAATCATGCCACATGTGCAGATGACATGTTCTAGCCAATCAAAATAGATCTTTTCACCAAAAAATATGATTGGTCAATTTCAAACCGACCAATCAAATCACAGAAATGTCTTATCCTTCCAACTATAAATAGGGGTCCTCATAATTTAAAAATGGGAGGATTTTGAAAAAGAAGAATCAAGAAGAGAGCTTGTGGATCAAAAATCATAATTTTTCTGCAAGTTATAAGTTTCAAGCAATCAAGCTCAAAATCAAGTTCAATATCAAGAATGAAGAAACTTTCGTTCAAGATCAAGTTACTTGTTCATAATCATCATTTGTGCCAATTATCCAAGTGTTTGTGATGAACTAATATCCAAATTTGAGTCTGAAGATGAAAATTCAAGATCAAGCTACTCAATCCCTTGAATCCAAATCAAGTTCAAGTCCAAGTTCATATTACTTTGAAGAATCAGAGGATTATCATAGAGATTGTAACACTTACTACATTTGAAATCAAATATTACATTTTGTTAATTCAATTTTTTTCTCTTGATTATTATTTTCTTGACTCGGAGAATTTGTCATCTACAAATTCTGGCACACCTAGTAGGACCTTCTCTACCTCTCATCTCTTCACATTAATTATCTAATTTAAGAATACCGAAATGGCATCCAAGAAGTTTTACTCCAAATCTGTTGTTGCTAAGGCTACTGACTCCAAGTTTTTCTCTGAGGTGGACAACATAATTAATGCTACCATGAAAAGTATGGGGCTCATTACTAGGAACAAAGAAAACTTACTGGGACAATGAACGCTTAAAGTGTCGGTTGTATTAGCTCCTGTGTTTGATATTCATTCTTCAAAGCGGGCAAGATTTTTTCCTAATGAGTTAGAAGAAGGGGAAAATATCATTGAGATTGTTGAGAAGACATTAGCTTGACTTAGCCTATTTAAGACTACAGACCACACCATGCAAGAAGATGATGATGCCTTGATCACCAAGTTTGCTCCAATCACTCTGCGCGTATTGTTTTATTCATATTTTAGTTTGAGGGAAAATCCATGATTTAATCCTTCATTTTCAATGGCTGTCCAAGCAATGGTGACTAACACCTTGACTGTTGAAGAAAAACTTGCAAGTTTGACATAGGCAATTGAGGGCCTAACAAAATATGCGGAAGATCAGGAAAACTGAATTGTCAAATTGACAGACAGAGTTGAAAGTCTTATGGAGGGAGGCTTAAGTCATGTATCTAGGAAGCGTGCGATGGAATAAGACAAAAGAGACTCATCTGTAAAGCAAAGATATGTTTCTGATAAACTTTAAGTATCTACTGAATAGTTGATTCCAATTCACCAACTGAAGGACTTTATTATGGGAACTATTGAAGAGAAGTACGATGTTGCTTCAAAACCATATCTCACGTATACCAAGCCATATACTTCAAGAATTAATGGTTTAAAGATACCTACAGGTTATGAAACTCCAAAATTTTTCAACTATTTGATGGTAAGGGAAACCTAAAGCAACATGTTGCACACTTTGTTGAAACTTGTAATAATAATGGGACTTATGGAGATTATCCTGTTAAATAGTTTGTGCGCTTAATGCAAGGAAATGCATTTGAATGTATACTGACCTTGAGTCTGGTCCATTGATAATTGGGAATAACTCAAACATGAATTTCTTAATTTTTTCTATAGCACGAGACATACTGTATGTATGGTTGAACTTACAAAGATGCACCAACGAGAGGATGAACATGTCATTAAGTTCATCAATTGATGGAGGAATGCGAATCTTAATTTCTAAGACAGACTTAGTGAGGCTTTTGGGATAGAAATGTGTATTTAAGGAATTCACAGGGGACTTCATTATATCCTATAGGGAATCAAACCCAATTTATTTGAATAACTTTCCACACGTGCTCATGATAAGGAGTTAAGCATGTCCTCAAGTGGAAATCAAGTACCACCTATTAACGATCCCGGAAAGGAAAAGATATACTAGAAGTGAAGAAAGGGGGCAAGTTTTAGCCAAAGCTGAGAGTAAAGAGACAATGAATGTTCACATCGGACCATTGAGGTTCAATACAAAGAAAAGTAAGAAGCAAAGTGTGAAAACCACATCTTTCCAAAATAATGATAACAGAAACTTGACTTTAAAGGAGATGCAATCAAATGAGTATCTATTTTTGGACTCAGATATCCTAGCAATTTTTGAAGAACTCCTTTCATATACACTCTTTGAATTACCTTAAATGTAGCGTTCGGATGAAGCGGGAAGGACTAGTGATCCAAACTACTACAAATATCATCGGTTGTTGGGTCATCCCATAGAAAAGTGTTTTATCTTCATGGAAAAGGTCATGGACTTGGCCCGCCGAAGGAAAGATACTGCTCGAATATGAGAAAGAAAGTTTAAATCAAGTAGCTGTCACTTTTTGTTCACTTGATCCCATATAAATCAAGTAGCTGTCACTTTTTGTTCACTTGATCCCATATTTATTTACAACTTTGTTGAAGTGCATGAATGTGATAATGTCCTAATTCTGACCCCTCAAAAGTTGATTAATTTTGGTGACTTTGAACCCTTCTATGTTAGTAGGTCATTGCCTCTTCCTATGATGAATGAAGTAATGGTAAAGGAGGAATAATTATAACAAAGTCAACCTTTTATTGAGCATACTAATGATGAAGGATGAATCCTGGTGACTCAATAGATATATTGTAAAATAAGCTCATGAAAGGAGCCGAGTAAACAAACAACAATAGGAAAGATAGTCAAAAGATCCAAAATAAAATAGTGGAGAAGAATGTGCGAAAGATGAAAATTGAGAAAAAATTATCGTCCAATGCCTTGTTACCCAGTGACATTGGAGGAATTATTTCCAAGTGAGTTTCATGGGGAAATATCTTATGTTGGCATCAAGGCCTCATGCTGTAATATCGATAAAGAAGAGGCAGCATTGGGAGACTCATCTCCATTAATACTGTCATATCTAAAACCCATTAAGTCTCTTTCTGAAGAAGTGAACACTTGTGATACAAAGATCACATTTACTGATGATGGGCTTTTGTTGGACGAAATATCACACAATCGTCCCTTGTATATGGTTGGTTATGTGCGCGAGCAGAAAGTGAAAAGAATTATGATTGATGATGGTTCTGGAGTTAATATTCTTTAAATTCACAATGTGAAGAAGCTTGGAGTCTCGATGGATAAATTGTCTGAATGTCATCTTATAATTCAAGAATTCAATCAAGGGGGCAAAGAGCTATAGGTTCTATCAAACTGGAAATATCATAAGGTATCAGTTAAAGCATATTAATGTATGTGATTGACGTAAAGACCTCATATAATATCTTCTTAGGAAGTCCATGGATACATGATAACAAACTGATCATGTCCACCTACCATTAATGCTTTAAGTACTTTGAAAATAGAGTCCAAAAGAAGGTTATTATTGACGATGAACGTTTTACTGAAGTTGAAGCCCATTTTGTAGATGCAAAATTTTACTTAAAGAAACATATATGAAAGGAGGTAATTGTTGGTAAGATGTGTCCTATAAAGGAGGTTGGTACTACAAAGAAGAATGATGAGGCAGCTGGAGAGGTAAATATGGTGGTTAAAAAGTGTCCAACATCTTCTGATGTGAATAAAGTACCTGAGAACAATGTGGAATTGCCGAGTAAGAGGGTTACTCCAATTATTTGTGTCCCAAAGGAAAGAAAGTTAAAGTCCAATCATCTGGTTACAGCAAAATATATTAGGAGGGTTGACTTTTCCTATTAAGCTAATTGATGTGATCAATCCACCTTCAAGGTCGATGGAAGGGTTTGTTAAGTCATCTAATCTTGATCCGCATAAAATATTTTCTGAAAAGCATACGAACGAGGGTTTTGACCTAAACACCTATAAGTTATTGGCAAAATCTGGGTATAATCCCGATGAATTCTTCAAGCTAGGGATGCTCCTACCTGAAGTATTTGGATGGCCAAACCATGGTCTAAATCCTACTCAGAGGATGATGACAGAGAAAAAGTATGTTGTCAAACAATCGCGTGAAGGTTTGGGTTATTAAAAACCATCACTGATTGGTATATCTATAAATAGGGCGTGTATCAACTATATTAACCCTAATGACTATTCTATAGCATCTAACAAAAGGGTTATCGGCTCACTTACCCAAGTCCAAGAACTTTGATATTTGATAGGTTGGGGCCAATGAGAAAGAAATACAAACACAGAGAAATGATAGAAGGATGAAAGAACGTGTTTATGCTAGAGAGACTAATTTTCACAAAGTTGATCCAGTTTGATTCCTTCCAGAATAAGGCGAGAAAAAAAGTCTTTGTTTCATGTGGAGATGGCCTCAAAGCAAGAACTCATACTATAGTTCATACTAAAGAGTGTGAAGAGGATGTAGAAAACATTGGATCATCAAATCACATCACAATGTACGACAAGAAATGTACTCTCCCACATGTGAAGATCAAAGATAAATTCGTTAATAGAAACATATGTCATCATATATCTTTCAATGATGGTAATCCTCAAGAAGTTGAAGATGCTAAAGATGCACTACCTGAACTTGAGGAAGGGGTGAAGAACACTGTTGATGCATTGAAAAAATTCAATCTTGGGACTCATAAAGATTGAAGGCCTACGTATGTAAGTGCGTTACTAGATGAAGATGAAGAAAATAAGTATGTTGAGTTGCTTATGGAGAATAGATATGAATTTTCCTAGAGCTATAAATAAATGTCAGGATTAGATCCTATAATTATAGTTTATCGCCTTGCTGTGAAGAGATGTGCTTACCCTATTAAGCAGACTCAACGTTGCTATAGACTTGAATTAGTCCCTTTGATTGAAACTAAAGTTAACAAGCTCATTGAAGCAGGTTTTGTCCATGAAGTCAAGTATCCTATGTGGATTTCAAGTATAGTACCTATAAGAAAGAAGAATGATCAAATTCGAGTTTGTGTTGACTTTAGGGATCTTAATAATGCATGTCATAAAGATGAATTTCCTCTTCTGATACCCGAGATTATGATTGATGCCACAACTGGATATAAGGTAATGTCTTTCATAGATGGTCATTTAGTTATAATCAGATTTGTATGGCTCTAATAGATGAAGAACTCACAGTCTTCTACACTCCTAAAGGAATATATTGCTACAATGTAATGCCTTTTGGTTTAAAGAATACTCATTTACTTACCCATGAGCTATGCAAAATATTTTTGATGATATGCTTCATAAAAATGTTGAGTGCTACGTTGATAACCTAGTGGTGAAATAAAGAAAGAGAGATGGACACCTCCATGATCTGAGGATGGTATTTGAATGAATTAGAAGATACCAACTCAAAATAAATCCTTTAAGTGTGCTTTTGGATTTGCTTTTGGAAAGTTCTCTTTATTGTTCAACATCGCAGGATTGAAATTGATCAAAATAAGGTAGATATTATTTTGAAGATGCCTGAGACTAAAGATATTCAAGAGTTGAAAAGTTTGCAAGGAAAGTTGGTATATCTTAGGAGGTTCATTTCAAATCTAGCTGGTAGGTGTCAACCATTCAGTCATCTTAATGAAGAAACATGTCCCCTTTGAATGGGACCAGGCTGCACCAATGCTTTTTAGATTATAAAGTCTTATCTAATAAAGACACTAGTACTTGTGTCTCCCATATTTGGAAAACCATTGATATTATATATTGCGGCATAATAAATATTAGTAGGAGCACTTCTAGCACAAGAAAATCATGAAGGGAAAGAAAATGCCCTTTATTACTTGAGTCAGAATATCAAGTGCTTATATTTGGAATCGAAATGGTTGTTGATATAAAACAATTATAATTGCTAGTATTTGAAGAGATTCCAAGTTAGTAATCAACCAATTTTTAGGCAGTTATGAGGTCAAGAAACTTGATTTTCTTTCTTATCATGATTATGCTCAAAAGTCGATAAGTTGTCTTGTAGAGATGACCATTTAACATATCCCTTGGACGAAAAACAAAAGGGTTGATTCATTGACAACCTTAGCTTCTCCATTGGTATCTCCTGATCAAATGTAAGTCATAATTTTCAAAGATAGGTAGTACCACCAAATGAAAATGTAGAGGAAGTTAAATAGGTTATTACTGCTTCTGAGGCCAAGATTGAAGACTGGCGACAACTAATAATTGATTACTTGTGTTATGGAATTTTACCAGACATCCCTCAAAAGAGGATAGAAATATGACGTCGAGCCCCTCACTTTCTTTACTATAAGGGTACATTCTATAGATGATCATTTGACAGAATACTTTTACATTATTTAGGCATAGATGAGTCTATTTAATCTATGCAAGAAGCTCATTCTGGAGTGTGTAGGGTGCATCAGTATGGGCCAAAGATTTATTCTCATATAAAAATAATGGGTTATTATTGGCAGACTATGGTGAATGATTGCTTAGATTATGCTTGAAGGTGTAAAGCTTGCCAATTTAATGCAAATTTCATACATCAACCCCAGAGGTATTACACTCGATTGGTGATTAATGGCCATTTGAGGGATGGGGAATTGGATGTTTTTGGACCATTGCCGAAGTCTTCTGGTGGACATTTGTACATCCTAGCTACAACTTATTATTTTTCAAAATGGGATGAAGTTGTTCCACTGAAAGAAGTAGAGAAAGAGATATATACTGATGAATAATGGTAAGCCATTTGATAATAAGTTAATCACCAAGATATGTGATATTTTTGGATTCAAGCAATGCAACTCCTCTATATATTATGTTGCTACCAATGGCTTTGCTGAAGCATTAAACAAGACACTATATAACTTGTTGAAAAAAGTCATTTCAAAATCTAAGAGGGATTGGCATAATAGAATGGAAAAAGAACTTTGGGCATATAGAATAACATATCTCTCACCAACACAGGAAACTCTTCATTCACTTGTTTATGAAGTTGAAGCAGTTTTGCCACTTGAGCGTCAAATCCTATCACTGCAACTTGCTATTCAAGAAGGACTCATTAATGAAGAAAATGCTCGGTTATGCCTTGAAGAATTGGAGGCTTTAGATGAAAAGAGGCTAGATTCTCAACATAGCCTGGCATGCTCTCAAGCCCACCTATCTTGATCCTTTAAAAAGAAGGTCCGCCTTAGATTATTTCAAGTGGGTGACCAACTTCTTATTGTAACAAGTGCCATTATCATCGATCGTCGATCTGGAAGCAAGTTCTCAGCTAAGTAGTATGGGTAATATATCGTACAAGAAATACACTCAAGTGGTACTTACAAGCTTGTTGACTCGGAAAAGTTCATAAAGAGATACTATCCTTGAAGAGAAGTAGAATGCTCCTTAAAGCATGAGCTTAAACTGTATGTCGCTCCTAGCCCGCAAGACTATTAACTATGTATGCCCCCCCCCCCCCCCCCCCCCCCCCGAAAAAAAGGAAAAAAAAGTCTGATAGGTTGAAAATCTTAAAATAGGTGGCCTAGACAAAAGTTAGGAACATAAATAAATACATAAATAAGCAAACTTATTGCTCCTTCAGAACTACGTTATGACTTGATCCTCTTTACTGTGGTACGTAGGCACTTAGAGTTTCATTATAAATTCAGTCCCATTAGTAAAAAAAGATAATATCATAGTTCCAGTATTCATACTTTGAGTTATGAGTTTTCTATCTGAAGATGCGAAAAATTGAAAAGTCGAGAAAAGCAAAACCCGAGACTTGAAAGTATTAATTATAAAGATCCAAATGATCTAATTTTTGAGTTTTGGATATGTTTTAGATTTGTGAGTCTATTTTATGGAGAATTAAGCGGATTTGAATTTCGGTATTCCTACATCAAGGTACAATATTTTTGGTGTAATCGCGCAAACCTGAAAATATTTGCCTGGAAGCATTTAAACTTGACTTCAAAATATTATTTAGAACAATCCAAATGCTCTAAACTTTTGAATTTTGGAAATGTTTTAGATTTGAGAGTCTAGTTTATGTAGGATTAAGAGATTTTCAATTTAATATTCCTGCATCAAGGTACAACTTTTTGGTGTAGTCGCACAAATCTAGAAATGTCTGCCTGCCATCGTTTAAACTTAACTTTAAAGTATTATTTTGGATATGTTTTAAATTAGGAAGTCTAGTTTTTGAGGAAAAATCAAGTAGCTCATAATTTTTACAGGCCCACCTCCAGATATGAATTTTCTACCATAAAAACACAAGTCGTTGAACAACAAAATTTAACTGAAGTTGAGGATTAATAGGATATCATCAATGCATCATAAGTGAACAATTCCAGAAGTTGAAAAACTAAAGAAGCATTGAAAATAATGTTTAATATAAATCCAAATATAAGGGGTTTATTAATGTTACTGAATTCAACTAATCAGACAAAGTAGAAGGAAAGAAAGCAAAAATGTTTGAAAACAAAGAGAGACATTTCCTAAAGATAATCTAAACACAGCTTATAATTAACTAAATCCTGAAGAGAATCCTTTAAGACTTGCTTATTATTTTCAACATCATTCGAGGCAATTTTAGTTGCCAATAAAATGTCAACACACTTAGAGAACTCTTCTTCAGCAGTGGATACTTTGGATTCAATTTCGTTAGCTTCTTCCTTGGCAGCATCTCGGAGGATTTTCAACTTCTTCACCTTCTTTCTTGCCTCCTCAAGAGATTGGCAAGCAGTAGATAGTTCTTCAGATTTCTTATCCCTTTCCTTCATCACAAGTTTAAGATGCTCCTTTGCTTTTAGATTTGACTCTGACTTTTCAATTTCTGTAGCCTTATCAATAAGGGTCGACCGTGCTTGGTCATAGGAAGTGGCGAGGTCGAAGAAAGACTCTAATAAATTTTTCAAAGGGAAATGTCTACACCTATTCTGCTCATGTCCTTAAGTACTACTTGGATCTCATCTATGGGAGAAGAGGCACAGTTCACAGTAAGAACTTCTAACTTGGTGTGGATGCTAGCCTAAGCTTTCATAACGAATTCCTTTCTTAGCTTTGAGACAACCTTCCTTCTATAAAATATAGACATGGTTATTGCTGGTAATTTATGAAAATCTGAGTTTGCACTTACTTTAGCTTTCACACTCAAGTAGAAGTGACCTCTTTCTCAAAATTTGAGGCAGAACATACTTTTATAGAATTTGGTCCCGCTATAGATTCACCACTGGCTTGTGATCTACCACAATGGGAAGGACCCAGTATGTTGACATTTTTTGGATGCACATAAAAAAGAAGAAACAATTAGTAAAGTAATTGGATAACCATAGAATAAGTGAGAAAGTTTGAATCATTACCTCTTTGATAGCTATCAGTGTCCTTGAAGAACTAATATTGTCATTGAAAATCTCTACCACGTGCAAATTAGCATTTGACAGTTCTTCTAAGAATGGTCTCACTTTTTCCCCCAACAACGATCTCCTTGCTGCTAGCACTTTCATCTTTGGATGACCGTTAGTTAGGAGCTTGATAGGGAAGGATTGGCCTATGTTCTTCTCAAACTTCTTCATGCGAAGGTTCTTTAGTCTTCTCTACAACTCCTCTAGACTTTAAAGTGGGAGACTCGTTCACAACTAATGCTTCTTTATTATATTCTTGAAGAGCGTCAGTACTAGGACTCATAACATTCACTAGAGATTATATGTGATCTTCTCGAACACTCCCATGCACCTTTTCCCAGCAAGACATATAATTTGATGATAACAATTTGTTCAGATTGGAATCACTAGGGGGGATTTTTCCTTGTCCATGGATTTAGCTAACACACAAATGGGTGCAAGTATCAATCCCGCTTCTAACGAAGCTTCCCAAAAATCTTGATCTAGTAAGCTAGGGGGATCTTAAAAAAACTAAATTGACATATAAATCATTGGGTACTATAAGTCTCAATAATAAAGCCATTACCTTCCCTTAAAGCAAGATAGTTCCATGGAATACTTATGAAGAAATTTGACTGGAATTCCTTGGCATTTCCATCACCATGGTAGTGATAGGCTTGAGGTCTCTCGAGAAATGTGCTATGCCAAGCAATATTTCTCCCTTCATGTATGCATTCTATTGATTCTACCTTGTAGTAGTACCTAGAAGCACCTTAGCTAGAATATCCAGCCATGAGAGGATCGGTTGGCCTATCTGTCAATAGAAAATGAGTATTAAAGTAATGGGCCAACCAACCATATATATAATAAACTAGGAAGCATGCCTAAAAAAAATCAAGCCACGAGCATTCTGATATTGTGTTTAGTCCCTATAGATACTAGCTAAGACCTGAATACAAGGCTAATTCTTCATCCACTTGCTAAGTGACAGAAAACTCTAAAGACTCCTGGATGAATAACATCTCCTTCATTCGTAGGAAACACAAACACACACAACCAACAATATAAAATGGCAACCAAGTATGTATAATGCTTCTTGTGACTCTTAACTCCTAGATTATGAAATAAGCCATTTTTTAGATGAACAATTAATAGCCTTGTCGAGCTTCCTAGTTGGATTATGTGATGATTTCAGATGAATAGATTTTTTCTCTCTTCTTGGTGGAGGAGGTTCATATTTAAAAGCTTTCTTACACCCAAACTTTGTCCATTTACTCACAGGAACTCTTGGATTATCACCAGTACCTTCTCGTAGCTGATGGAAGGCATCGAGTAGATACTCACAAGTTTCAGGGAAGAACTTTTTCCCCTTATCATAAGTTCCTGTATGTTCTGCAATATCCAACACGACTTTCTCACAAAGTCTTTCTATTATCAATTGACCTCAAATTATATGTATATCCCAAAAAGAGATAGGGATATTTCTCCAATCGAGATAAGCAACGTATTCATGACAAGAAACCAAGCTTAGCAGAAGGCTCGTAAGATATTTGTATTATGGTCATAAGTAAAGAGTGAACCATATACGACATAGTAAATATTTGCATCCTTTGAAGTCTAGCAACTCCTACTAAGAACATCTTAAGCCCATTTCCAATAACCAAGAATGTAGTGAAACTCTCCACTAAGCTAAAAAGTGTCACCCCACCTATTCTTTCGATTTATGATTTGTCATCCCAATAATGGAAAAGTAATAGCAATATATTTTGTATGATGATTGGAAGAAAAAAGTACCCATGTCATAGGTTGACGACTATGGTATTCAAGAGTCCATTGGTTCAAACTAGATATGTTCTTTAAAGATGGCCACAGAGTAACATATTGTCCATCTAATGGAATACCAATGAGTAGCTTTGTCTTCACCTTGCTATCCTTGTGATATGATATTATAAGATATCGCAGCTCGGGGCAAGAAGATACTAAATCTCTAAAGTAAACTGTGATTCAAACTACCAAAAAAAGTATTTCAGTAGCACTTACTCGATAGTTCAATAATTATTGATCCTAAATTGAAAATGTGATCAACATCAATTAAATATTGATCATACAAAGTCTTCGAGTTGGGCAATATGAGGCTTTCGGTTCAGCCTGTGTGAAGTAGTTGCCTCAAATAATGAAAGGCCGTTGGTTTAAACTGTGTAAAAGTCTTAGTCGCGGATCATGTAAAGTATCTTCCTTAGACGTTGTGAAGTCTTTGACTTGAACAAGGTAAAATTTTAGCTTAGACTGTGTAAAATCTTTACTTCAGGCAACATAAAGTCTTTGACTCAGACGGTGTGAAAGTCTTAGCTGTGAACCATGTAATATCTTTGCCTTAGATAGTGTACAGTCTTTGTCTCGAGTGAGGAAACACTTATGATACCTTATGCTCAAATATTCAGTTTTTTTAAGACCTCAAATTTACGATGTTGAAGCAAGGATATTAAACATATTCCTTCACACCATAAGATCAATAGGTTGCACTATGATAAAGTTTCCCAAGCTATGGCATCCATAATATAATATTGTTCCTGGTGACCTACGAAAAGGAGGCAACAACAAACAAATACACAAAAGAGAAAAAGAAAATTGCATGAATATTCGTATATGTTCATTATCAAAGATGATGACACCAATTTAATCTCCAAGAAAAAAAGAGAAAAGTAATAATGTCAAAATTACATACTTTCTCAAGATATTACCTTAATGTAGCTAATGATTTTACATTAGCAAACTCAAAGCAAGCACGAAAATAAAATTTTGATGAATGTGCACGTAACTAATAAAGATAATTCATTGATTAAAGGAGTTATTTACTGATAAATTAAATAACAATACTACAAATAAAGTACTTCTACTTTTGAAAGCCAAAAACAAATAAATAAAATTTAAAAAAGAAAAACAAAAAGGTTGTTGAAGTAGCAAAAA
Organism: Capsicum annuum; assembly: GCF_002878395.1. Taxonomy (NCBI): domain Eukaryota; kingdom Viridiplantae; phylum Streptophyta; class Magnoliopsida; order Solanales; family Solanaceae; genus Capsicum; species Capsicum annuum. Next base: position 37,334,125 of record NC_061119.1, on the reverse strand, counting down.
CAGTACCCTTTTTCCCTTTGTTTACTTTTTTTTTAAAAAAAACTTTTGAAAAATAAAAACAAGTGGTTGCTTCTGTACGTTCAAGCGATACATTTTTATTTTTTTATTTTTGCCAAAAGTTCTACTCGACTCCTGTATGCAGTTGAAAAAAATAAAAGCAACACACAACTTACTTGATAAACGTGAGTTTTTCTCTCTGCTCCATAATTGAGTTAAGAAATATTTTTTAATGAAAACTCAATGCAATAGGCTGCTATTTATAGAGGGGGTAGAGAAAATAATAGTCTCCTAGTAGGACACAAATTCTATATTGAGAAACCAAATATTTTTGAGATAACGACAAACAAATATTCCTTTTCCTATCAAAAGGCTAAGAATTCTCATAAAGGTTATTAAGAACTTTAAAGATAATAGTCCTCAAATTTTCTTGGCAAGGTGGGGCCCACTTTACAAGCAACAAATCATCGTTTCACTACTAGTGAAACTTTTGCGCGTGAAAATTTTCAACATGGACATTTATTTACTCCTTCTATTTCATTTTATGTGACATACTTTGATCGGACACGGTGTAAGAAAAAAAATTCTTCTGGGATCTCGTCAATACGAGAGCCGAGTTAGGAGCCAGCGAAACAAATATTTGCTAAGTACAAGACAACGAAAAGTTATATTGTTGTCTTAATTTACTTCAAGTCTAATCCGTTGATTTTTTTTTTTTAAATTCTGACTTGATAAGTTTTGAAGTAGGGGGCATTTGTGAATATTGAAATTTTATTAAATTTAAATTCATATATTTATTTGGACTATATTAAATTCAAGAAAATAGTCCAAATAGTATGACTAATGTAATTGAGTTAATAATCTAATCTCATATATATTGGGGTAATTTAATCAAAATGATGAACCCATATTTATGAACCCAAGGCTTAAATGGGTGCTAGCTCAGCTTAAAAGTCCTAGCACATATCTCTTGTCACATGAGGTGGCAATCCATGTTAAATAAAATGAGCCACTAAAAGCATGACATGTGTCAATATTATGTGGCAATCCAAGTCAAATGAAATGAGTCACTAAAAGCATGACATGTGTCAATCCAAGTTAAACGAAATGAGCCACTAAAAGCATAGCATGTGTCAATATTATGTGGAAATCCTAATTAAATGAAATGAGCCACTAAAATCATGCCACGTGTGCAGATGATATGTTCTAGCCAATCAAATTAAAGTTTTTCACCAAATAAATGTGATTAGTCAATTTCAAATCGACAAATCAAATCACACAATTGGCTTATCCTTCCAACTATAAATAGGGGCTCTCGTAATTCACAGATGGGAGGATTTTGAGAAAGAAAAAGCAAGAAGCGAGCTCGCGGATCAAAATTCATAATTTCTCTGCAAGTTATAAGTTTCAAGCAATCAAGCTCAAGATCAAGTTCAAGATCAAGAACGAAGGAACTTTTATTCAAGATCAAGTTACTAGTTCATATTTGTGATTCGAGACAATTATCGAAGTGTTTGTGACAAACTAATATTCAAATTCGAGTTCAAAGATGAAGATTCATTATCAAGCTACTCAAGTCCTTGAATCCAAATCAAGTTCAAGTCCAAGTTCGTATTACTTTGAAGAATCAGAGAATTATCATAGAGACTGTAACACTTACTACATTTGAAATCAAATATTATATTTTGTTACTTTAATTTTTCTGTCTCGATTATTATTTTCTTGACTCGAAGAATTTATCGTCTATATGCACATCTTAATGAAAAATACAAATATGGGTGAAATTACTTGCCAAATCTAAAATTGTAAAACTCACTTATTGAAATCAATAAATCAATTGTTGCAATAATATTCTTGTCTCGATTATTATTTTTGGTCTCGAGAATTTAATTGTCCAACAAATTTTGGCATACCCAGTGGGACAATCTCTACCTCTCATCTCAACTTTTTAGACTTTGAAAATTAAGAACGCCGAAATGACTTCCAAGAAGATTAACTTTCAATCAACTTCTTCTAAGGCTGCTGATTCAAGGTTCTCTGCCAAAAAATAAGCATTCTTGGTGTTACTTGTGGGATCTTGGGAGCTGTCACGAGGAGTAAGGCAAACATGTTAGGACAAAAACACATCCAGTGTCATCCGTACCAACTCCATTTTTTGGATCTTCAACCCCAAAAGGAATGAATTCCAGTGCAAGTGCTTCAAAGGAGGAAGCAGTGTCGCAGAATCACTTAAGAAGACTCTTTCTCTACTTGAGCATTTTGGTTCCAAATACTCTGGCGCAAAAAATGATGGTCATTTAACAAACGCATCATCTCCACTTACACTGCATAAGTTGAGCACTTCGAAGATCAACCTATGTGATAATTCATGTTACTCTCCGACATATTTAGTGATCATACAAGCAATGGTAACTGATACCTCATCTATAGAGGAGCAGCTTGCGAATCTGACAAAGGCAATTAAAGGCCTGACCAACTATGTTTAGAATCAAGAGGCTAGGATTGATAAGATAGTGGATAGGGTGGAAGGCTTGATAGATGGAGAATCTATCCATGCATCATGAAAATCACCAAAGGTTCATGAGATAGAAAATCCTGTGAAACAAATACCACCGACTAAAGAGGTGCAAGTTTCTGCTGAAGGAATGATCCCGATTGGGCAATTGAGGTATTCACTGAAGGGACCCTCAAAGACAAGTATGATGTTGTCACCAAGTCTTCCCTTGAATATGCCAAGCCCTACACTGTGAGAATAGATAGCCTCAAAATGCCTGTCGGCTATCAACCCCCCAAATTTCAATAATTTGAGAGCAAAGGTAATCCAAAACAATATGTCGCACACTTTGTTGAGACATGTAATATTGCTGGAACTTACGATGACTATCTTGTCAAATAATTTGTTCGTTCCCTAAAGGGAAATGCCTTTGATTGGTATACGGATCTCGAGCCTAACTCCATCGATAGTTGGGAGCAATTGAAACATGAGTTCCTAAATTGGTTTTATAGCATAAGGCGTACAGTGAGCATGATAGAGCTCACAAATACTCAGCAAAGAAAGGATAAGACAGTCATCAACTTCATCAATAGATGGAGAAATATGAGTCTAAACTACAAAGATAGGCTCAGTGAAGCTTCTGCAATAGAGATATGCATCCAAGGAATGCACTGGGGGCTTCTATACATTTTCCAAGGAATTAAACCAAAATCCATTAAAGAGTTAGCTACTTGTGCTCACGATATGGAGTTAAGCATGTCTTCTGCTGAAAAAGAAGGAGCGCCTATCCATGACCTTCAAGAGGAAAAAATAAGCAAAAACTCAAAATATGGGGAAAGTTTGTCCCCAAAAATGACAACAACGAGTCAATAAATGTTGATGTGTCTCCTGTGAAGGTCATCACAAAGGTGAGCAAGAAGCAAATTATGAATACGACTTCTGGAGCACGTCCAAATTAGAAAACTTTAATGGAGATACAAGAAAAGAAATATCCCTTCCTTGATTCTGATATTACCGAGATTTTCGATGAACTCCTTCAGCATAAATTCATTGAAATCCCAGAGATGAAGCATCCCAATAAAGCTGGAAGAACCAATGACCCTAATTATTGCAAATATCATAGGCTTATAAGTCACCCTCTGGAAAAATACTGTCTTTAAAGATAAAGTCATGTAACTGGCAAAAGAGAAGAAGATCTTCTTCAACGATGGGACGGCCAATTCTTATCAAATATCCATCACTTTTGGCTCGCTCGACCCAGTCTAAATATGTGTTAGAGAGAATAATGAGAAAATATTAGAGCCCGACAGGTCTTCAATTAACAAAGATGATGATGAAGGTTGAACTCTGGTGACCAGACGTAGACACAAGAAGACGAGTCTGCAAAATGAGATGTACGAGAAGCCAATTGGATGAAAAATGGTAAAGAAACCAAGGAAACAGAAGCTGGTTGAACTTCTAAAAAGGACGACCGTCATAGAGCTTCACCCCCTAAAACTTTGATGCCTGGTGACTTCAGAGGAATTCTTACCAAGTTGGTTTCATGTAAAGACTGTCCAAGTCAACCTTCATGCATCTTGTTTTAACACCACCAAAGAAGGGGCAAAGTGTGAGAATCTACCTATGAAAGTTCCTTCATCTTCCAAAAAGCTTGCTGAAACTCTTGGCGAAGAGGCACATATGTGTGATACAAAAATCACATTCATAAATAACGATCTTCTGCTTGGTGAGGCCTTACATAACTATCCCTTATACATGGTGGATCAAATTCTAGGAAAGAAGATCAATAGAATCTTGATAGATGAGGGATCTAGAGTCAACATCCTGCCTATCCAAATGATGAAGAAACTTAGCATCGCTACTAGCAAACTGGACGAAAGTCGTATAATGATCCAAGGCTTCAACCAAGAAGGCCAGAGTGCCATGTTATGTATTAAGTTGGGGATTCCTATGGATGATTTTCAATCAAACCAATTGATGCATGTGATCGATGCCAAAACTTCATATAATATATTGCTTGGTAGGCCTTGAGTGCACGGGAATAAAATTATCTCGTCCTTTTACTACCAATACTTAAAGTACCTTGAAGGCGGAGTGGAAAGAAATATAGTTGCCGATGACAAGCCATTCACTAAAGCTGAGTCATATTTTGCCGATGAATTCTACTTCAAGAAGCATGTTGTGGATGAGAAAAGGATTGAAGATGTCACTAAGACCAAGTGTGATGATCTTGCATCTAAGAAGTTCGTGGTGACTATCGAAAAAGTCACCACCAAGAAGCCTCTCTCCACTTCAAATAAAAAAAGTGTTACTTCTACAAAAAAAGGCAACTCCCGTTCTTCGCTACTTACCGAAGGTAAAGAAAGAGAAAGATCACCCCTCGGATTCCCAAGATAATGTGCTAAATGGGCTAACTTTACCTATAAGGAAGATTGATGCAATAAATCCATCCTCAAGACTTCTTGAAGAATCTGTGGCTCAAAATCTGCCACAAGAGATGACACTTCCTACGAAGCGTACGAAAGAAGGCTTTGATCCAAATACATATAAGCTATTTGTAAAGGCTGGATACAATCCTAATGAGCCATCAAGGTTGGGAAAACTTCTATCGGGGGGTACAACCAGGCAAGCATGTGAAGGCCTAGGATACACGCAGCCACCTCAGATTTGCATCTCCATAAGAAGGGTAGTCAGTAATTACATTATCATGGAAGAAGAATCCACTGCTGCTAATAAAAGACCCTTTATATTTGACCGACTTGGAGGGTCAACTGCAAGAACTTCTGTGTTTGCAAGGTTGGGACCTCTAAATAAGAGAAACATCAATAAGTGTAAGAGGAGTCATCAAAGCACGATAATGCACACTTCACTTAAAATACAAAAGGATTTCCAAAGTTTGATTCCTTCTAGAATGAAGCGACAGACGAAACTGGTAGTTTCATGCAACAAGCTGTTAAAAGCAAAGGCTCAAACTGTGGTTTATACCAAGGAACATAAGGAATATAAAGAAAGTGTTGGCTTCTCATATCATGTTACAGCCCAGAATGAGAATGAGGCCTCATCTTAAATGAAGGTTAATGAAGCAATAGAAGGTACTTTCTGGTGTCACCATATATCCATCAACGATGATGATCCTCAAGAGGAGAAAGATGCTGGAGATGCTCCATATCGACTTGAAGAAGGAGTGAAGGCTATAATAGATCCCTTAAAAGAAGTTAATCTTAGAACCGATGAAGACCCATGACCAACTTATCTCAGTGCTTTTCTATAGATGGAGGAAGAAATTATTTATATGGACATACTCAAAAAATATATGGATGTCTTCACCTTGATCTATAAGGAAATACCTGGATTAGATCCAAAAGTAGCGGTCCATCAGTTGGCGATCAAGAATGGTGCTCGTCCTATTAAGCAAGCCCAAAGACGCTTTAGGCCAGAGTTGGTTCCTCTGATTGAAAATGAAGTTAACAAACTCATTGAAGCAGGCTTTGTTCGTGAAGTCAAATATCCCAAATGGATTTCAAGTATTGTTCCAGTATGGAAGAAGAATGGCCAAATTCAAGTTTGTGTAGACTTTCAGGATCCCAACAATGCATGCCCTAAGAATGACTTTCCAATTCCCATACCAGAGTTGATGATTGATGCCACCACTGGTTATGAGGCAATGTCCTTCATGGACAGTTCATCGGCTATAACCGAATCCGCATGGCGCCAAGGAATGAAGAGCTCACTACATTTCATACACCCAAAGGTATTTATTGATACAAGGTGATACCTTTTGGTTTGAAGAATGTTGGAGCCACTTATCAAAGGGCTATGCAAAACATCTTTGATTACCTACTCCACAAAAATATTGAATACTATGTGGATGATCTAGTGGTGAAGTCAAGAAAAAGAGATGACCACTTAAAAGACCTAAGAATGGTATTTGAGTTACTTCGAAGATATCAACTTAGGATGAATCCATTGAAGTGTGCCTTCAGAGTTACTTCTGGAAAGTTTCTTGGTTTCATTGTGTTACACCGAGGAATTGAAATTGATCAAGCCGAGGTTGATGCAATTTTGAAGATGCCGGAGCCTTGAAATATTCATGAATTAAAAAGCCTTCAAGAAAGGTTAGCATATTTAAGGAGGTTTATCTCAAACTTGGCTGGAAAATGTCAACCATTTAGTCATCTCATGAAGAAGGATACTCCCTTTGAATGGAACCAAGCTTGTAGTAACGCCTTTGAGAGTATCAAATCATACTTAATGAAGCCACCCGTTCTTGCGGCACCCATACTTAGAAAACCATTGATACTCTACATCGCGGCACAAAAGAGGCCAGTTGGAGCACTACTGGCTCAAGAAAATAGTAAAGTCAAAGAAAAATCACTTTACTAACTGAGTAGAATAATGACACCAAATGAGATGAAGTATTCTCCGATTGAAAAGTTATGTTTGGTATTGGCTTTCTCTATCCAAAAGATGAAACACTACTTTCAAGCTCATGTTGTCCGTCTTGTATCTAGGGAAAATCCCATATAGTTTGCGATGTCAAAACCAGTCATTAGTGACCGACTTGCAAAGTGGTACCTTTAATTTCAATAGTTTAAGATTGTGTACGTTCCCCAAAAAGCTGTAAAAGGATAAGCATTGGCTGACTTCTTGGCAGATCACCCAATACCTGATGACTGGAAGCTAAGTGATGAACTTTCTGATGAAGATGCAATAGTTATTAAAGTTAGATCCCCATGGAATATATACTTTAACGGTGCTGCACATCGAGATGGAGCTGGTGCTGGCGTAGTCTTTATCACTCCATAAGAAGAAGCCATCCCCTACTCTTTTACCATGATGAATCGTTGCTCCAATAATGTTGTTGAATATCAAGATCTCATATTCGGACTTGAGATGGCTGTCGACATGAAGCAACTAGAATTATAAGTTTTTGGTGACTCCTAATTGATGATCAAGCAGCTTTTGGGAAGCTAAGAAGTCCGGAAGCCTGAGTTAAGACCATATCATGATTATGCATAGAAGTTGATGGTATGGGTTGGAGAATTAACCCTCCAGCATGTGCCAAGGAAAGAAAATAAGCAAGTTGATGCCCTAGCTACTTTAGCTTCAACTTTAAATCTTCTGAATCAGATACGAGTTACCATTCACAAAGAATGGGTAGTACCGCTATTAAATAAAGACGAAGACATAAAAGGTAAGGTTGAATACCTCTTCTCCGTGTCCAAAGCTGTAAAGGAAGATTGGAGATAACCTATCATTGACTACTTATGTTATGGAATACTTCCAGAAGATCCAAGGAGAAAGTCTGATATTCGTCATCGTGCACCTCGCTTCCTTTACTACAAGGACACACTGTACTTAAGCTCATTTGAAGGAGTACACTTAAGGTGTTTGGAAGAGGAAAAAACAATTCACGCTTTGCAAGAAGTGAACTCGGGAGTTTGTAGATTACATCAGTCTGAACCAAAGCTCCATTTTCATATTAAAAGGATGGGATATTATTGGCCAACGATAGTGAAAGACTGCTTGGACTATTCTAAAAGATTAAAAGCTTTCCAATTCCATGCAAATTTTATACATCAACCTCCAGTGGTACTACACCTAACTGTAGCATCTTGGCCATTCAATGCTTGGGGAATGGATGTTGTTGGTCCACTATCAAAATCTTCTGGTGGACACTTATACATCTTGTCTGCAATAGATTACTTCTCAAAATGGGCCGAAGTTGTTGCTTTCTAGGAAGTAAAGAAGGAAAATATTGCAAACTTCATCCGAGTGAACATCATCTACAGCTTTGGAATTCGTCAGTACATAATAACTGACAATGGAAAGCCTTTTGATAACAAGCTGATGAATAAAATTTATGATCTCTTTGTTTTCAAGTAACGCAAGTATTCTATGTACCATGCTTCCGCCAATGGTCTAGCCGAAGCATTCAATAAGACTTTATGCAATTTGTTGAAGAAGGTCATCTCTAAGTCCAAATGAGACTGGCATGAGCGAATGAAAGAAGCTTTATGGGCATCTAGGATAACTTATCATACACCAAAGCAAGCAACCCCATACTCACTTGCTTTTGGAGTTGAAGCAGTCCTGCCACTTGAGCGTCAAATACCTTCTTTGAGACTGGCTAATTAAGAAGGGCTCACCGATGAAGAAAGTGCTAAGTTGCATCTTGTGGAGTTAGAATCTCTTGATGAGAAGAGGCTGGAGGCTCAACAAAATCTTGAATGTTACCAATCCTGGCTATCTCATTCTTTCAACAAAAGGGTTCGCTTAAGGTGCTTCTAAGTTGGAAATAAGTCCTTACAGTAAGAAGACCCATTATCACTTCTTGTAAGTCTGGGGATAAATTTCCCCCAAAGTGGGATGGACCAAATGTCGTACAAGAGGCATATTCAAATGGTACTTACAAGCTTGTTAATACAGATGGCGTGAGGATTCGCACCATCAATGCCATGTTTTGAAGAAATACTATCGTTGAAAGAAGATGACACTCCTTAAGGCTTGAGTATAAACTGCACGTCTACTCCTGGCCCGCAAGAGTATAAACTGTGAACGGCTCAAAAAAATATCTACTAGGTTGAAAACCTCAAAAGAGACAGCCTAGGAAAAAGTTAGGGCTAAAAAAAAAACACTCACCCCAGAACTATGTTGTGACTTAATCCTCTTCATTGAGGTACGTAGGCGCTTGAAATTTTATTCTGAGTTCAGTTGCATGAGTGTCAAAAAAATACATGTTCCCCCTCATATTAAAAATTTAATCTTCAAAAGACTTTTAACATCATCAATCTTCAGACTTGCACCAAGTGTTGGTGACTCAATAGGGGCAAATACCTATGAAGTATAAGCTTCTTGGACATAAGTTGAAGTCTTTAAATTCTCTAAGTCTTCATGTTGGAGCTTTCAAGTTACCATATTGGAGCCTGTAAGTTCATAAAGTCTGATAGTTAAAGTCTTCAAATGACCTATGCATATATGTTGAAGTCTTCAAATTCACTAAGTCTTCATGTTGGATCTTTCAAGTTACCATATTGTATCCTGAAAGTTCACAAAGTCTGATAGTTGAAGTCTTCAAATGACCTATGCATATAAGTTGAAGTCTTCAAATTCACTAAGTTTTCATGTTGGAGCTTTCAAGTAACCATATTGGAGCCTGCAAGTTCACAAAGTCTGATAGTTGAAGTCTTTAAATGACCTATACATATAAGTTGAAGTCTTCAAATTCACTAAGTCTTCATGTTGGAGCTTTCAAGTCACCATATTGGAGCCTGCAAGTTAACGAAGTATGATAGTTGAAGTCTTCAAATGACCTATGCATATAATTTGAAGTATGCAAATTCACTAAGTCTTTATGTTGGAGATTTCAACTTCACCATATTTAAACTTGAAAGTTCATGAAGTCTACAAGTTGAAGTCTTCAGATGATCTGCAACTATAAGCTGAAGTCTTCAAGTCTGTCATATTGAAGCTTTCAGAGTTTGAAAGTTAGAGTCATCAAGTGCTTTGATCTATAAGTTGAAGTCTTTAAATCCTTCTAACCTTCTTGAGTTTACCTTTCAATCTTCATGAAATTACCTTTTTCTTATGGAGGGAACGATTAGTCATCCCGATGAGCCATAAGATTACCCTGAAATTACCCTTTTCTTATGGCAGGGATGAGTGGTCATCCCATTGCGCCGTAAGATTACCATAAAGTTACCTTTTATGTTTTCTTATGGTGGGAATGAGTAATCATCCCATTACGCCGTAAGATTACCATAAAGTTACCTTTTACCTGTTCTTATGGCAGGGACGAGTAGTCATGCCGATGCACCATAAGATTACCCTGAAATTACCCTTTTCTTATGGTGGGGACGAATGGCCATCTCTTCATGACATAAGACTATCATGAAGTTACTTTTTACCTTTGCCATAAGACTACCACGAAGTTATCTTTTACCTTTACCATAAAACTACCATGAAGTTACCCTTTACCTTTGCTATAAGATTACCACGAAGTTACCTTTCTTATGGCGGGGACGAATAGTCGTCCCAATGCGCCATAAGATTACCGTCTAGGATTACCTTACTTATGGTAGGAAAGGCTATCTATCCCTTTGCATCGTAAGACTATATCCTTTACCTAAAGGCGTTATCTTGAGCAAAAGCTTGTAGTTCACCTAAAAAAAAGAGAGGGGGGGGGGGGGGGGGGACGAAAAAAATAAAAAGAATGCTTACCTAAATATGGCGAGTATCTCGATCGGCAAAGATGGATCAAATTACACCCTTGAGTTTGATTGCCTACCAAAAGTGTTGTAAATATTAGATTTTTATGTCCAACGAAAAAGGGACACTCATAATTTCAACACTCCCATGCCTAGATATGATTTGTCTTGTGAAGCCACACAAACCTGAAATTGAAAACATATCAGCAGGCAGAGGAAACTTCAAAAAATTATCTAGGATAATTCTGAAGGTTATAAATCATAAATTTTGGATATGTTATATATTTTCTAGTCTAGTTTTAAAAAAATAAAGCGGTTCCTGATTTCATCGGTCCTACTTTGAGATATGAAAGTTTTAGTGAAGAACCGCAGATCTGAAATTTTCAGCATGGAAAAATTTAAAGTCAACTTCAAAATTTTGTCTAAAATAATGCTGAAGGTATTAAATAATGAATTTTGGATATGTTATATATATTTGAGTCTAGTTTCATAAAAAATAAAGCACCTTATGATTTCATCATTCCTACATTGAGATATGAAGATTTTTAATAGAGGTACGCAGATTTGAAATTTTCAGTATGATAAAATTCAGGGCTAATTTCAAAAATTTATCAAGAATTATATTGAAGGAGTTTAATTCTGAATTTTGGATATGTTGTATATCTTGAAGTCTAATTTTTGGAACATCAAACGAATCATGATTTTAATATTCCTACAATGAGATATAAATTTTCTACCACTAACATGCTGTGCTGAAAAAAAAAAGTGACGAAAATAAGAGAAAAGTGGGAGCAAAAAAAATTACCTCAATATTATTGATGACTTGGAAACCCCAAAATTGATATTGAAAAAGTGGAGAAACTACCTCCTTTTATAGAGTTGTAGGATGGATGTTTTCTTCTCCAATATAAATTCAGATTGGAATAATTTCCATCTCCGAATTCAAATTGGAGATTGTTTCCTTCTTCAATATAAATTCAGATTGAAAAATTTCCATCTCCAAATTCAAATTGGAGATTTTTTCCTTCTTCAATATAAATTCAGATTGGAATAATTTTCTTCTCCAAATTCAAATTGGAGATTGTTTCCTTCTCCAATATAAATTCAACTTGAAATAGCTTCCATCTCCAAATTCAAATTCAGATTATTTCCTTCTACAATATAAATTCAGATTGGAATAGCTTCCATCTCTAAATTCAAATTGGAGATTATTTCTTTCTCTCATACAAATTCAAATTGGAATAGCTTCCATGTCTAAATTCAAATTGGAGATTATTTCTTTCTCTCATACAAATTCAAATTGGAGGTTCTTTGCTTCTCCAATCTAAGCTCAAATCGGAAGAGTTTTATTCCTGATTAAGTAAGGCAATGAAAAAGTCTTCCAAAATCTATTTGAAATTGGATATCATGCCTCACCAATGGGTGTTAAGTGTAGAGATTCATGTAAAAAAATGAGAAAGTTTTGAGAGGCAATATCAATATAGTTCGGCTTTAAATTTTTGAATGAGGTATTCATATATATGAGGATCATTGAAGCATGAAGGAAACATGCTTAAATAATCATACTTCAAGGCTAGTCTCCAAAATATTAAATGCCTCGACAAGTCTTGAAGTAGGGGGCATTTGTGGGTGATCCAAGTTTATTAAATTTAAATCCGTACAAAATTTGAATTATATTAAATTTAAAATATATTAGTCCCAAATAAATTTTGCGGATTAATATAATTGGATTAATTATTTAAGTCCAAACATATATAGGTTTAATTAAAGTCTAATTTTTTATTGGGTTAGCCCATTGATTTGGGCTACAAATGATGAGCCCACTTTACTAAGCTCAAGATATTGTCATATTCTAGAGGCCCAAATAAGCACCACGTGTCAAATGACGTGGCATGCCAAGTCAAGTGAAGGAGTCAATAGGACCATGCCATGTGTCAAAATGATGCAGTAAATTAAAAGCTCATAAGAAATGTCATGTCACTTAAATCTGATTGGTCAAAGGAAGTTCATATTTATCATGACTTTCTACTTCCTACAAAAATAAATAGGGACCTCATAATTCAGAAAAGGGACGAACAAGTTTAACAAGAAGCAAGAGAGAGCTCGTGGATCAAAGCAGCAGATTTCTCTACAATTTCAAGAACAAGCTCAAGATTTCAAGATCAAGAGTTCAAGGTTCAAGAACAAACTCAACATTTCAAGATCAAGAGTTCAAGGTTCAAGAACAAGCTCAAGATTGCAAAATCAAGAGTTCAAGATTCAAGAACAAGTTCAAGCTTCAAGATCAAAACTACAAGATTTAAGAACTAGCTCAACGGCCCTTGAATTGAAATACAAGTCTAGATCAAGTTCATCAAGTCTTCAAATCAAGTTCAAGTTCAAGATCAAGACCGCAAGATTCAAGAACAAGCTACCAAGCCCTTGGATTCAAGCACAAGTCAAGATCAAATCCGTCAAGTTCTAGTTAAAGTTCAAGATCAAGCTCGAAGCCCTTGAATTTATAGTTGAAAAGGTGAATTAGAGGAATCATAAAGATTGTAACACTCACTTATTGAAATCAATAAATCGATTGTTGCAGTATTTTTCTTGTCTCGATTAATATTTTCGGTCTCGAGAATTTTATCGTCCAACATTCCTCTTAGTTGAATTCCTCCTTAGCACGTTGCATTCTATGTAATTATACTGAATATGTTATTGTTGAGGCATAATGAAGGGCAACAATCAATATATTTTGAAAAAGAAATATAGAGGTTGTTAGTCACCTTTCTCCAATTACAAAAGTTAATGGAAAAAGTGATTACTTTGAGAAGAGAAATTTGATAAAATTTCTATATAATATTTTTTCAGAATAGTGGTCAATATATTATCCGATCACTTAAAAGATAATTATGAATCACTATTAAGTGTTCAATGAAGCTAAAGAGCTGTTTTTAGGTATTATCTTTTTCTACCAAAAGAAAAAATCAATTTGAATTTCCTACATACTTCAAAAAAATTTTTGCTGGATGTAGTTTTGAGACTTTTATATATTCTTGATAATTTTTAATGAAAGAACAGCCAATTTGATGATTCTATTCACATGTCTCAATATTTGTTTATTGTAACGATTCTTGGCTTAACTTATGATGGCTTATTGTTTTTGTTGTATTTTTCCCTCTCTAGCTGTCTGTTCACGTGTTTGTCCAACATTTCAATTAACAAGTAAAAACTTTTCATTAAAATTCTATTTATAAATATAATTGTTTTTCTCATTTTTTGTTTAAATGTTATTTACATCCCGCAACATTGGTTATTGATACTTGATCATTTTTTCCCTATTTTTTCTTCTTTGTGATTGCATCCTCAATTTCTATTCGTGTTATTAAATACGTTTCCAACTACCAGGTAATGTGTTCCTAATGAAAGATAAATTGGTTTAAATATTGTATATTTTTATACTTATATAATGTGTGCTATATGCTACTAATATGATAAATGCATGTGCATATTGTTATACACCATTTTAACACGGGTCAAATTAAGGTACAATATATTGAAAACCTCCAAATAAAATTAAGAAAGTCGTCACCTAATTAGTTCTACGGTAAATTACGGTACCTATTAAAAACTAAGTGATTAAAATAAATAAACACTTCATTTTCACTACTACAAAACTCAGTAAAAGCGACCACGGTGTGTGGTCGCAAAAAAATCAACCACTTTTGGCCTTTTTTCTTATTTTTCGATGAAAAAAATAAAATTAAAAGCGATCACATGTGGTCACTTTTATATTTTAAAATTGTGAAATAATAATTTCAAAATTCTCCTTATAATTTTTTTTAAATAAAAAGCGACCATTTGTGGTCGATTTTTTATTAAAAAAATTTAAAAAGAAATTCTTTTGAAAAAGTGACCACAAATAGTCTCTTTTTCATAAAAATAAATTAAAATTAGTACGCAAAAAGAACCACTTGCGGTCATTTTCGAATTAAAAGAAAAAAAAAGAAAAATTTACAAAAAGTGACCACTTGAGGTCGGTTTTTAATTAATTTTTTTTGAGAATTAATTTTGAAAAAGTGACCACAAGTCATCATTTAAAAAAAAAAAATTTGAAAAGTGACTACTTGTGGCCAGTTTTAAATTAAAAAAACTTAAATAGAAAATAATTTGAAAAAGCGACCACAAGTGGTTGTTTTTATTAAAAAATAAATTAAAAATATTATGCAAAAAATGACCACTTGTGGTCGGTTTACGATTAAAAACAAGAATAATAAAAATATTTTAAAAAGCTACCACACAGTAGACTTTCAATTAAAGAAAGAAATTTCTAGTAAAACGACTACAAGTGGTCGGTTTTCATTAAAATAAATATATTGTCCAAAACACGACCACATGTGGTCTCTATCAATTAAAAAAAATTAAAAAGAAAAGTATTTGAAAAAGAGACCACATGTGATCGCTTTCTGATTAAAAATATAAAAAAGAAATATTTGCGACCACATGTGGTCGCTTTATGATTGAAAATATATAAAAAAATATTTGCGACCACATGTGGTCACTTTCCGATTATAAATATGAAAAGAAATTTTTGCGACACATGTGGTCGCTTTCTGATTAAAAATATAAAAAAAATATTTGCGACCACATGTGGTCGCTTTCTGATTATAAAAAATTTAAAAATACTATGCTTTTTTAAAAAATATTTTAATTATTGTATGTAGAACCAAATATATTTTTGCTTAATATATTTTTATTATGTATATAATAACAATAAAAATCAATTAATATTTAAAATTTAAAGAAAAAACTATATTAAAAAATAAGGTAAGAAATATATTAAATAAAATAAAATAAGTATAGATATACATACACATATGTATGTACACACACATACAAATGTACATTTTGTGTCGTATTTATGTAGTACTATTTTTGGTTTTTTAAATATACATATATTAATCAAATAAATATATTTGATTATATTATGTAAAGCCAAAATATTATATTTGATTAGGAAATATGTTAAAGATATTGAGTTCGTTGATATTGTAAGGTAAAGATAATAATATGCTTTTTAGGTTATAATATTGTAAGGTACTTAATTAATCAATAATTTATCAGAGAGTATAATGAATTCGTTGTATTATGAGGTAATATACTCGTGCATGTGATATATATAGTACGTATTGAAAAGTTAATATGTATATATGTGTGTGTGTATATATATATATATATATATATAATATATATATACACGTCACACCAGACGTTCTACTTTAACTTTCCCAGTTCCAACTTAGAAACAGGAGTACATTCTCACCCCTTACTCAACATAGGGCTACTGCTCTATTCCCGAATCATCTGCTAATCCATTATTTTTCTTCCGAGAAGAAGGAGTTGGAGAAAGAAGGAACCGGGGCGCCAGAAGGTCTCTCTCGCTCCTTTCTTCAATTCTATAGCCGATCTTCTTTAATCCAAAGCCGGTGCAAGCTTCATCATAGGTGGCTTCATGGAGAATAACTTGAGATAGGAAAGCAGGAAAAGACATTTACTTTACTAAATAAGGCCGGTTCTTCTAAGCAATTAAAGAGCTATGACTTCCGCAGGCAATCAAGACGTGAATCCCTAACTAATGAACGAAATAGCTCACCTTATGAGCTGCAAGAGCCAATTTATTTACAGACGATTTCTGAACACTTTTAAATTTTTTTTTATAGATTCGAGCTATGCCCGCAAGGCTACGAACCCTCTCGAAGGCTTACAGAAGAGTGCCTTCTTCGCAGATCAAAAGTATAAAAGATATTGAATAGTATGTTAATATCATATGCTCGTGGTATTAATACTATAATGTTGAAGTTAAATATTATATATAATACCATTAATTCATCAGAGTATATATATACATTGCGCATGCGGTAATAACATACTCATGTATACGTGATTTATATATCGTACGTATTTAGAACATGATAAACGATAGTGAGTGTGTGTGTGCGCTCAGTGTGTGTGTATATATATTTGTGAAAATCCAAAAGCTAACCGAATGTATCCAAATTTATATTGAATACCTTGATTTGAAACGATCGAAGTAAAAATATATTGTACGTTGAAGTTATATTAATGTAAGCTAAATCAAATTAATCGATAACTCATCAAAGTATGTATGAAATATGTCACATTATGGGGTAATAAACTCATGTATGTGATGTATATGATATATATTTAGAACGTGATAGTCAAAAGAGTGTGTGTGTGTGTGTGTGTGTGTATCAGTATATATAATATATATTATGTAGTGATGTATGTAGTACGTAGTTCGAAGCTTACATTTATATATATGTATGTATACTCATGTGTAGTGATGTAGGTACATAGTATATAATCAAAATAAAAGACAGATAAATAATGTATCCAGTTATATATTGAATACGCTGATATCATACGATTGATCAATCTATATAATAATATATCGTTGAAGGTATAATAACATAAGATAAAATAATAGATAATTCATCTGAGTATATGTGAAATATGTTGTATTATGTGAAGACGTATTTAATTTGGAAGTTGATAGGCAATTGAATATATGTATATATACATATATCTCGTGTAGTGATTTATGAAGTAATCAAAAACTAGATAACTGAATCTATAAATCAAAGTATTTTGAATAATACGTTGATATCATACTATTGAGAAAATATACTACTTGTGTTAATGTAGACAAGGATATATTGTTGAAATTATAATAATGTAATCTAATTAACCGATAATTCATCCTTATTAATACATTGTATTACGAGGTATACAATATTATATTTAAAAGATAATTAATCAAAAATTCTTTCTAATTTACGAAATGCATTGATATTATTATACGATTGAGGACATATACTACTCATGTTAATATAATAATAAAATAACTAATTATTCAATTTATATATATATATTATATTAAATTATTTGAATGTTATTATAAATATTATGCAATTAATTAAAATTGTAATTTTTTAATAAAAAACGATCAGAAGTGATCGTTTTTCGAATAATTATATTTAAAAAAAATCAACTATTTATGGTCGATATTTTCAAAAACGTTATAATACTAAATTATGACCCAACCCGACCTATCTTAATTCCCCAATTCCCTTCTAATTTTATAATTTTTCAATAACCCTAAGGAAACCTCACCCAATTTTCCAATTCTCCAATTCTTGCAACCAAATCTCATCCACCGACGAATCTCACCCACCCACTAACGAAGCTCCGGAAGCTTGCAAAGTCCATCAATGGAGTATTGCTCACCGACGTCTGAACTGCCCACCGACGTATGCACTGCCAACAAATGACTACACTCTGACGGCTCGTCACTTCAGGATCGGTTCAGCTGCCGAAACGACTCTAACGGCTCGTCACTCCTGCAACGGTACTTATCCTTAACCCCGGTGGAAAGTAGTCCTTAATTATTGCAGAAAGCGGTACTTCTCTAAGTATAACACTTGTAACGATTCAATATTAGTACTAAAATTCAAGATTTTAAGTGTATATAGCAATGAAAGACCAGGGAACTCCTATATAATGGAAGAAAATTCATGGTTGGATCTTATGGATATACATTATCTTGACTAGATCTTGAACTGATTTTGAGGGTTTCGATAGAGGTTGTAGAAGCTTCTTTTGTCGTTTCAAGCTAAAAATGCAACTGTTATTATGGTTTAACTATTATTGGCTTGATTATTGCATATCCAAGAACCCAATTAGTTCCTAAAGCTACTTTTAAGCTCCTTAGGAAGCTTGTGTTTGCTCTCTTTAGAATAAAATTGGATATTATGTCATTCTAAGAGAATGGAAAGTGTGCTAATTTTTGTGAGTTAATTTATTTATGTAAATTGTACAATAGCATTTTTTCGATGAGTTAGCTACTGTCCTTTTATATTATGCAAGTAATTTGAAGAGGTTGGTGTTATTGTTTGATGTGAAGTAGATAGTAATTTGATGTTGGTTTTTGATAGAATCAGAATTCGGAAAAAGAATTGCGTTGCTATTTTTCGGTGACCGCTTGTTTCTTTCTCTAAACTTAGGCTAACCAAAGGTAAGTTGATTTCTCTTTATTTTCTTATAGTAAAGTCCTTAAATGTAGTGTTAAGGTAGGATTATTTGTTGTAGGAGGCTTTGATAGCCATAGATTTTGTGATGATTATATGTTGTGAGAGGGACATGTGACGCCTCTACTTATTTGCTTCATTAAACTTGTTGAATTGTTTGACTTATACTATAAATGAATTAGTTACTTGAAAGTGATCAAGTGTAGTGACTTGAAAATGTTTAAGTGTGGTTACTTGAAAGGTGAACTTGTGTTTAGAATTTAGTTAAGTGTGGTCACATGAGAAGTGAATTAATGACATCAAATGTTTAAGTGTAGGTACTTGAAAGGTGAACTAGTGTTTTAAATTTACTAAAGTGTGGTCACTTGATAAGTGAATTAGTGACTCAAAAAATGTTTAAGTTTAGGTACTTGAAATGTGAACTTGTATTTTGAATTTACTAAAGTGTGGTCACTTGAGAAGTATATTAGTGACTTGAAAATATTTAAGTTTAGGTAATTGAAATGTGAACTTGTGTTTTGAATTTACTAAAGTGTGGTCACTTGAGAAGTGAATTAGTGACTTCAAATTATTTAAGTTTAGGTACTTGAAAGGTGAATTTGTGTTTTGAATGTACTAAAGTGTGGTCACTTGATAAGTGAATTAGTGACTCAAAAATATTTAAGTTTAGGTACTTGAAATGTGAACTTGTGTTTTGAATTTACTAAATTGTGGTCATTTGAGAAGTGAATTAGTGACTCGAATATGTTTAAGTCTAGGTACTTGAAATGTGAACTTGTGTTTTGAATTTACTAAAGTGTGTCACTTGAGAAGTGAATTAAAAATGTTTAAGTTTAGGTACTTGAAAGGTGAGTTTGTTCTTTGAATTTACTAAAGTGTGGTCACTTGAGAAGTGAATTAGTGACTCAAAAATGTTTAAGTTTAGGTACTTAAAATGTTAACTTGTGTTTTGAATTTACTAAAGTGTGGTCACTTGATAAGTGAATTAGTGACTCAAAAATGTTTATGTTTAGGTACTTGAAAGGTGAACTTGTGTTTTGAATTTAGTTAAGTGTGGTCACTTGATAAGTGAATTAGTGACTTCAAAATGGTTAAGTGTAGGTACGTAAAATTTGAACTTATATTTTGAATTTAGTTAAGTATGGTCACTTGATAACTGAATTAGTGACTTAAAAATATATAAGTTTAGGTACTTGAAATGTGAACTTGTTTTTGAATTTAATAAAGTATGGTCACTTGATAAGTGAATTATTGAACATGAAAATTTTTAAGTTTAGTTATCTAAAAGGTGAACTTGTGTTTTGAATTTAGTTAAGTGCAGTCACTTGATAAGGGAATTAGTTACATGAAAATGTTTAAGTTTAGGTACTTGAAAGGTAAACTTGTATTTTGAATTTAGTTAAGTGTGATCACTTGATAAGTGAATTAGTGACTTGAAAATTTTTAAGTTTAGGTACTTGAAATGTGAAGTTGTGTTTTGAATTTACTAAAGTGTGGTCACTTGATTCGTGAATTAGTGACTTGAAAATGTTTAAGTTTAGGTACTTGAATGGTGAACTTGTGTTTTGAATTTATGAAAGTGTGGTCACTTGATAAGTGAATTAGTACTCAAAAATGTTTAAATTTAGGTACTTTAAATGTGAACTTGTGTTTTGAATATAATAAAGCGTGGTCAGTTGATAAGTGAATTAGTTACTTGAAAATGTTTAAGTTTAGGTACTTGAAAGGTGAACTTGTGTTTTAAATTTACTAAAGTGTGGTCACTCGAGAAGTGAATTAGTGATTCGAAAATGTTTAAGTTTAGGTACTTGAAATGAAAACTTGTGTTTTGAATTTACTAAAGTGTGGTCACTTCATAAGTGAATTAGTGACTCGAAAATGTTTAAGTTTAGGTACTTAAAAGGTGAACTTGTGTTTTGAATTTTCTAAGTGTGGTCATTTCATAAGTGAATTAGTTACTTGAAAATGTTTAAGTGTAGTTACTTGAAAGGTGAACTTGTGTTTTGAATTTAGTTAAGTGTGGTCACATGATAAGTGAATTAGTGACTTCAAAATGTTTAAGCGTAGCTATTTGAAGTGAACTTGTGTTTGGACTAATTATTTGAATATGATTGATTGTGTTGATGAAATGTAGCATATATATATGCTATATTTTTAAAAAAAAAATTACCAAAAAAAAATGACCACATATGGTCTCTTTTCTGGACAATTTCTTAAAAAAGTTGAAACACTCTAGTTTTTGGACCTTATAAAATTTCCTAGAATTATGATCACTGGACCCAATACGACTCATGGCTATGAGTCATATGTTGGGGTACGGATGGTATGGTCCAATTGTATACTGACCAGTGTTGGTTGGTGGGATGAATTTTGGTTATTGGAATGGATACGACTTAGGGGAATGAGTTGTACTGGTGGTTACCATGATCCATAAGCCAGGGTTCAAATCGTACCAGGGACTCGTGTGGTAGGTAGTGTCTAATCCACCAGGTATTTTATTCTACCAGAGATACTGGTCATGGATACGGATCGTATGATGTAGTTATGACTTGGTTGGATGAGTCGTATGCTGGACTGTGTTTGATCCTAGGGTCGAGGCTAGGTTACGAATGGTGGATACCGATCATATCAGAGGGTACGACTCATGTAGGTTGGTTATATTCCTGCGATGGGATTTTTGTGCAACTTAAGTGGGGGTATTCAGTACATTTCCCCACTCATCCTAATAGGGTCCCCAAGACTTCTAACCTACTTGGGAAGTTTTTTACCCTATTATTCTATTCATTAACACTTAGAAACTCTTCCTAAACACTCCACAATTCTCTCAAGAGCTTTTGGTCAAAGGGAGCTAGGGTTTCAACTAAGAGATCAATTTGGGGCTTGTCTTAGTGATTTCTTTGTCATCATATTGGTTTAAGGCATGTTTTCTTCCCTCGTTGTTAATTTTACTTAAATGCATGGTTCATATGAATGTTTTCATGATTTTAATATTACATGATTTTGGCTTTCAAATATAATTTGGGGGTTTTGATGTTAAATGATTGGTTATGGTTTCTCATGGTTTTAATTATGTTTTTATATGAATTAATGGTGGTTTAGATAATTGGATTGCATGGTAATGCTTTATAGGTAATTGTAATTTGGTTTTGGTCATATTATGCCCCCAATGTGTTTGACGAAATGCTTGTAAAGATATGTTCATTGCATTGACTTCTTTTAATGGAACTCTTGCATGTTTTAAACTTGGTAAAGGAATTATGCATGGTTTAAATAGTTTGTAAAGGCTAAAGGCTAATTGGTTATGCTTGTGGAGAATATGAAAGTCTCCCAAGTGCTTTAATATGGTAAATAGAAGGGCACTTGAAAGTCCTCTTAAACCTATAAATGGTTGGATATGGATAATACTTACAATTAAGGATTGGTATGATGATACCAATGTTAATATCCTTGGTTAATAAATGGATAATAGTTTGGTTATTTAGAAATTGGTTTTAATAGGGGAATAATGGCGGAAGGTATTGCTAATCCGTAAAAGGTGAAGGTCTCGGGGGACCAAATCTGGAAACTCATATTTGCCGATATGAGGTTGGTCTTGGTGACCGTGTGTCTAATGTCATACCTTATATTGGGGATGTACTAGTCATCCCACGGGACACTTTTCTGGTCGTGCAGCTACATGCAGTAGGGCCCTTTCAGCAGGGGGAGCTAAACCCATATTGCTCATGGGTAGTTTAGGACGGCAATGCTACACACAGGTAAAGATTTTAAAGGCATGCTAGACCCGGTCTCTTTTCCCTGCACTGTTATATATAGATATATGTTTGGTTGTGTGCATATGGATGGTTTTACTTGGTTTTATAAATGGTATTATTTTATTCTTATCCTGAGATCATGCTAGCGATCACTTGCTAACCCCGTCTACTGGCGGTTGTATACCCATGCTATGCAAGAACCAACTGTTGTACTCCTCCTACATAATGATTGACTCAGGATCAAAATTTGGACTGAAGGTGTGAGGTTTCATCCTTTTGAAAGGCATCATTTGTGTTATGGATATTTCTAGACATTTTGGTTTTATTTTGGATATTGGTTTTGGCTATGGTTGGGGCCATGTCCTAACCAAATTTTATTACTCTTTTGGTTAGAGGCTTTGTGGTACTTCCATGGGTTGGAATGGGCGTGATCGATTTAGGTGTCAACCTTTTCATTAGAATAGGCTGGGAGGTTGGTATCATTAGACATAATTTCTCACTGTTCCGTCATATTATATTTTGGGATTAATTATATTATGTTTTGGAACGTCCTTGGTTATAGCCTGATTTATGGCCCTTATTTGTTAAATTTTTGTATGGGTGGATGGTTGGTACGGGATGGTTGGACTTAGTTGGGTTGGTCACGGCTGTGATCTATTCCAGAGTCTTTATGTGAGCTGTTACACTATATTTTTACTTGCTCAAAATTCAGCCAACTCAGGACAGTTGGTTGGAGGTTGGCTTGGGTAACGGGGGTGGTCTTTGGTCCAGGTCGAACTTGCGACTCCCACTATGAAAGGGCCCCAAGGTGGGTCATGTCAAGTTTGTATCAAAGCCTAGGTTCATGGTCAATTGGAAGTCCACAAATCCGTGTCGAGTAGAGTCTCTTTTAGGGGTGAGTAGCGCACTATACTCATAAGGAAGAGGCTACAAGGCATTTAGGAATATTTCACTTTCTTGGTATTCTATTTTCAAGCTTGGAGTCTCAGTCCTAGAATCTTCTATAATCCTTATTGTTCATCTTTCTGATCATGCCTCATAGATCTGGAACATAAGAAAATTCAATTATCCCATCTGAGGGTAATGCTGAAGGGGTGCATTCTAGTTCTGGGATTCATCTTCGATCTCAAAGTCCTATCCCTGATAGTTCTAGAGTTCTGTCGATTGCTACTAGTCCTCCTTAAGGCGATGTGACTAATGTGGAATTCTATCCGTTTATTCAAGTTATTGCTAAGTTGGTTGCTGCTCAGGCTGAGCGAGATGTGTCTTGTGCTTTGTCTACTGAGGCCACAAAGGTTGGTCAATTTATCAAGATAGGTCCTCCCATTTTTTCTGGAGTCAAGGTGGAGGAGGACCTACAGGGCTTCTTAGATGAGATAAAGAAGATATTTTGGGTGATGCAAGCCACTAATGTAGAGGGGGTAAACTTTGCAACTTATCAGATCAAAGATATTGCATATCGGTGGTATAAAGAGTGGGATAGAGATAAAGGATATATGGTAGAGTCATCCTTATGGGATGCCTTTTTTGGTGCTTTTTTGGATTATTTCATTCCCCAAGAGTTGAGGGAAGCAAAAATAGAGAAGTTTGTGAATCTCAAGCAGGGGAGAATTTCTATCAAGGAATATGCTTTGAAGTTTCACCAATTATCAAGGTATGCTCCTAATTTAGTGGCTGACATGCAGGATAGAACGAGGAAGTTCGCTTCTAGGTTGAATCGGGATTTGATTTTAGAGAGAAAGACGGTCTTGCTAATTAAGGATATAGACATCTCTAGGTTAACTGTTCATATGCTGTAGGTAGAAAATAAAAAGAGGAAGCAGGTGGAGTTTGGAGATAGGCAAGGTAATAAAAATAGGTTTTCTAACCAGGGAGGTGCTTAGTCTCAGGGTGGTCGGGATGGTGGCAAATGGCAGAAAAAGAGCGGGGGAGTTATGGTTTCTGCTAGTGCTCCTTATCAGTTGGGCGACAGGCATCATCATAGTGGTGATAATTTTCAAGCACAGGATACCCAATCTTAGGAAAGCGGAGGTCAGTTAGTTTCTTTATGTCCTCATTGTTAGTTCTGTGGTCGTCCTCATCGGGGTTATTGTGATGAAGGAAAGGACAAATTCTTTAAGTGTGACCAGGTAGGTCTTCAGCTCAAGGATTGACCGGTTAATAAGGTTGCTACGAGGGAGAATAAGATTCATGTGGCTTCATCTTCTGCTCCTACACTTGGTGGTGCGGCATCTGCTTCTGTTACTGCTCTTGGTTCTAGTATTGGTCGGAATAGGTTGTATGCTTTAGCGTCTCAACAGGAATTTGAGGTATCACCTGATATCATTACTAGTATGTTACATCTTTTCTCCCGTGACGTATATTATTTGCTTGATCAGGGGTCTACTCTCTTCTATGTGACTCCTTATGTGGTTGTATCTTTTCGTTCCGATCTGAAAGTTATTTCAAATCCTTTTTCTATTTTTACCCTAATAGGTGACTCGATTATTGCTAAGAGGGTCTATAGAGGATGTGTGGTATATGTTGGTGGAAAGTAGACCTTGGTGGATCTATTTGAGTTGGATATGGTGGATTTTGATGTTATTCTGGGTATGAACTGGTTACACTCTTGTTACGCGTCTTTGGATTGTCGGACCCGTAGGGTTATCTTTAGGTTCCCTGGTGAACTGGTTATAGAATGGGAGGATGTTTCTTTAGCTCCTAGGGGGGTTTATTTCTTATCTTAGAGCTTAGAGGTTGATCTTTAAAGGTTGTCTTATCACATGGTTTGGGTTAAAGATTCTAACTTGGAAGGTCTTTTTTTTTTCAGTCGTTCCTTTGGCTAATAAGTTTCTAGAGGTCTTTCTAGATAATCTTCCTAGTGTTCCTCCGGATAGGGAAATAGAGTTTGGTATTGATTTAATTCTGGACACTCGTCTGATTTCCATTCCTCCATATAGAATAGCTTCGACTGAGTTAAGGAAACTCAAGGATCTTCTGGACAAAGGGTTTATTCGTCCTAGTGTATCTCCTTGGGGTACACCAGTGTTGTTTGTGCGTAAGAAGAATGGTTCCATTCAGATGTGCATTGACTATAGGCAGCTGAACAAGGGACAGTAAAGAACAAGTATCCTCTTCCAAGGATAGATAATCTATTAGACCAGTTGCAAGGTACCAAGTTTTTTCTAAGATAGATCTTCAGTCTAGGTACCATCAGCTAAATATTAGGGAGGTGGATATCCCTAAGAAGGTTTTTCATACTCGTTATGGGTACTTTAAGTTTTTGGTGATGTCATTTGGATTGACTAATGCTCCAGTGGCGTTTATGGATTTGGTGGACAGAGGTTTTCATCAGTATTTAGATCTCTTAGTCATTGTGTTTATTGATGGCATTCTGGTTTATTCAAAGAGTGAGGTGGATCATGATAATCACCTCCGTGTGGTGTTTCAGACCTTAAAGAAACAACAGTTGTATGCCAAGTTCTCTAAGTGTGAGTTTTGGTTGAACGCTGTGACTTTCTTGGGTTATTGTAATACCCCGTATTTTTCTTATCTTAAATTCGTTTCTAGAATGGTAAGGGATAGATTCCAAAATGAATGATATTTATTCCATGTGGAATTTTCACGATTTCAAATTTTCATTGTGTGAGAAATTGAATAAGCTTCCCATCGATACAAATTCGTCCAATTTCGACACTCGGTGAAGAAGTTAGAGTGTTTTAGTCAAACAATATGCCACCTGAACTCTCAGCGCATTGCGGTGAAGGCACAATTCATAATTGTCAATTTCAGTGGACCTCCACGATATCAGCTCATCGCAGAGAGGTCCAAATTCCTATTTGTTAAAATCCAGTAGACCAACGCGATGTTGACGTATCGTGCCAGTTGCCAAAATGGCAAAATTATAAGGCATGCGATAGGTCGGCGTCGCAGAGAAAGCCTAGTTCCCGTTTGTCCTTTTTTCAGATAACCACCACGATAGTGGCGTATCGCAGTGGCCCAGTGAATCAAGATTTTTGGTCATTTTTTCAGTTCTATTTGGGAGTTTGAAAAGGGTATTTTGGTCAATACCAAATCCCCCAATCCATCCAAACATAAGATTTAAGCCTTTTCTAGGCACTTTAGGCTTATATTCATCAATTTTCTCTCAAACAAAAACACTAGAGTTCAAAGCTCCTTCTCTAAGAAATCAAATTCCACCATGGTTTCTCCAAGAAAGCTTAAGATTGAGTATTCCCAAGGCAAGATAATCAAGGATCCATCTTTAAGAACTCAAATAGGAATCAATAGATCGAGTTTCTTCATCTAATATTCAATCAAGGTATGTGGGGTTATGAACAAGGATAATCATTTCGTCCTTGTGCCCAAAACCAAGCTTTAAAGTTAAATTCATATGGTTTTGAATGATATTACATGAGTTTTGAATTAGGGTCCATACCCATTATTGCTATTTGCAAATTTATGAGTTTTTGAGATATTTTAAGGATGATTTGCATGTCTATTTTTATATTTCCATGCGTATTGCAGTAAATTATAGATTTTGCGATGAATTATCATTGTTTTCATTATCAAGTATGATTATTATGATCTTTTGACATGAGATTTAAAGCATGGATTATTAGCTCAAGATTAAATACTATTATTTCAAGAAAGATGATGTTGTAAGCATTCCATTATCAGATTATTTATAGATTCTCAGAAAAAACTTTGATATTTTGATCCTAAGTTTATCTATGGAATCTACTTTACAAATTATTATAGATTACATAACTCAGAATAGCTTTAATTTCAGATTTACTCAGATGATTGCAGAATTGGTTTTAGATAAACCCTTATGCTGGTTTTAAAGTGGATTTCGAATAGAATGAGCGTAGCAAATAAAAAGGGAGTAGTATTTAGCACCGAGCGGGAAGTGTGGGTTTAGCGCATCCTACTTCCACAGAACTACGTAGCAAACGTAGGTACAAATTATCAGATTATTCCTATTTCTATATGGATGATAGATTTAGCTTGTGATCGATCACATGGATAGGTTATACTCCCTGGCAAGAGTATGACACCTCTTCCCAACATGAGGCTTCTTCCTTAGGAGGACAAGATGTTGGACTCCATGTTGCTCGCATGGTTTATGTCGGTTAAGAGAACCTCCCTTAAGATAAAATTTTTTTCCCTGAAGCTTTGAAGGAATTTTCCCTACAGCTTAATAGTAAAGATTTTCAGAATAAGTTTTAAAGTATCTCCCTTCAGATAAAGTATTTTTCCTTAAAGTTTTAAAGCTTACAGACTACATATTATAGAATAAAAATAGTAACAGAAAAGCTTTCAGAAAAACTAAGTGTTAAGGCTCACAAGTTTTACTTAGATTATGCTTTACAGAAAGATATTAGCTATAGTTTTTAGGTTTCAGCTTTCAGATTTAGATTGATTTCTTTCTATACTTAGACAGTATCATTTAAAGGAAGAATACAAGTACAACTTTTAGAACTAAATGTTATGACTCACTAGATTTATAAAGTATGATTTGCTTCTCATGATTATTATTTCAGCACTTCAAATATTCCAGCTTATGTAAGTCATTTACATTTGGCATGCATTATTTTGCAAATTATGACAATGAGATAATATTTTTACTTAAGCATTCACCCCCATATACTCAGTATATCCTCAAAGTACTGATCTACATATATATTTATGTGATACATTGTCTCATAATGTAGGTATCAGCTCGGTTGTAGAACGTATACCATATTCAGACAGTTTGCAGATTCCAGCCAGCAGATGATGAGTCCTCCTACTTCGATGAGTTTAGTTAGATGTTATCGATGTACTTTATTTTCTTATTCATATGTATTGATTAGTGATAGTCGGAGTCGCATCCGAACTATCTATAGTCAGTATAGTAGAGGCTTCACAGATGTCAGTTAGAGTGAGTAATGTATTTTCAGTCCCTCTTTCAGACTTTATCAGAATGTAAAAGTTATATCAGTATTGTATCTTCACAGATTCCACCATTATTATATTTTTTCATAGTAAACTCAATCATTTTATGCATTTTATTCAGTTTCTTAATAGTATTCCAGTCCATGGGATAGCTTGGGATCACTTATGGTCCTAAGCACTGTGTGACATCTCGGGATAGTTTTTAGGGCGTTATGGTTGTATTATTTCTATTGAAGGGATGATGGTAGATCCGCAAAAGTTTGTCGTGGTGAATAAGTGTCCTAGAGCTACGACTCCATCCGACATTCAGAGTTTCTTGGGTTTAGCCGGGTATTATAGGCAGTTTGTGGAAAGCTTTTGGTCATAACTACTCCTTTGACTAAGTTAACTTAGAAGAAGGTTAAGTTTTCTTGGTCAGATGCTTGTAAAGGGAGTTTCAAGAAGTTGAAGGATAAATTAACTTTGGCTCTAATTTTGGCTTTGCCGAAAGGCAAAGACTGGTTTGTGGTTTATTGCGATGCATCTCGGGTAGGTCTTGGTTGTGTGTTGATGCAGCATGGAAAGGTGATTGCCTATGCCTCCAGGTAGTTAAAGGTAGATGAGAGAAATTATCCTACTCATGATTTGGAGATGTTGGTGGTTGTGTTTGCTTTGAAAGTATGGCAGTATTATTTTTATGGTGTTCACGTGGATATCTTTTCTGAACACAAGAGTCTACAATATATGTTCACTCAAAAGGAGCTTAATCTCAGGTAGAGAAGATAGCTCGAGCTTTTTAAAAATTATTGTATAAGTCTTCACTATTACCTAGGTAAGGCTAATGTGGTTGTTGATGCTCTTAGCAGGTTATCCATGGGGAGTTTGGCTCATGTAGAGGAAGAAAAATAGGAATTGGTGAAGGCTATTGAAAACTTGGCTAATCTTGGAGTTCACCCCTTGGACTCTAAGGATGATGGTATGGTGGTTCAAGAAGTGGTTCGATCATCTCTTGGTGCGGAGATTAAGGAGAACCAAGTGTTGGATCCTTTCTTGATGAAAATCAAGAGTGACATTGGTGGGCAAAAGGTAGTGGTGTTTGAGATCAGTGGTGATGGTAATTTATGGTACTAAGGGAGGTTGTGTGTTTCTGATGTTGATGGGTTGCGGAAAAAAGGTTTGGCTGAGGTGCATGAGTCACCTATGTTGTTCATCCCATCTCGACTAAGATGTATCATGATCTCAAGGAGATCTATTAGTGGAATGGCATGAAGAGGGATGTGGCTGATTTTGTGGCCAAGTGCATGGTGTGCCAATAATTTAAGGATGAGTACATGAGGCCATGAGAGTTGTATCAAGAAATTGATTTTCCCAAGTGGAAGTGGGAAGTAATTAATATGGACTTCGTTACCGGTCTTCCATGGTCTCAAAGTCAATATGATTTGATTTGGGTCATCGTAGATAGGATGACTAAGTCTACGCACTTTTTGCCAGTGCGGACTACCTTTTTGGCGGAGGATTATGCGAAGCTGTATCTTCAGGAGATTGTTAAGTTGCATAGGGTGCCTTCTTTGATTATTTCTAATCGTGGCATGCATTTTACGTCTCACTTCTGGTGATCTTTTTAGACAGGGTTGGGGACCAAGGGAAGTTTAAGTACTGTTTTTCATTCACAGATGGATGGGCAAGTGGAGAGAACTATTCAGAAGTTGGAGGATATGTTTCGGGCTTGTGTGATTCATTATGGTGGCAATTGGGTTGAGCATCTACCTGTGGTGGAGTTTGCTTGCAGCAATAACTATCATTCTAGTATTGATATGGACTTTTTTGAGGCATTGTATGGTAGGAGGTGTAGATCTTCTATTGGTTGGTTTGAGCTTGGTAAGGTGGACATGTTTGGTCCTTACTTGGTTTACCAGGCTATGGAGAAGGTGAAGGAGATTAGGAATAGGCTTAAGGTTGCATAAAGTCACCAAAAGTTCAATGCGAATGTTAGGCGTAGAGACTTGGAGTTTAAGGTTGGGGATAAGGTTTTCCACAAAGTATCTCCTATGAAGGAAGTTGTGCGGTTTAGAAAGAAAGGGGAGCTCAGTGCCCAGTATGTGGGTCCTTATAAGATTTTGTAGAAAGTTGATAATGTTGCTTATCTGAAGTTGCCTTCTAGTTTGAGTTAGGTTCATCCTGTCTTTCATGTTTCCATGTTGAGAAAGTGCATTGGTGATCTTTCTTTAGTGATTTCTTTGGAGAGATTAGGTCTCACAGATTCTTCGTCTTATGAAGAACTACCAATTGAGATCTAGGATAGGTAGGTTCGTTGATTGCATACCAAGGATGTGGCTTCAGTTAAGGTTCTTTGGTGGAACCATAAAGTAGAATAAGCTACTTGGAAAGCAAAAGAGGACATGAAGTCCAAATATCCGTATTTGTTTTCTGCTCCTGGGATTCGTGCGGAAAGTATGTGTCTTCAACACATCTTTGTTTTTAGAGTTTGTTAAAGGAAAGATTTATATCTTTGCCTCTTTGTTTTCAAACCTTATTAAATATATAGAATATGTTTGATAGCACAATGCAAATAACTCTAGCGTATGGTTACCCCTACCTTGTCCATCATTCGGGGACGAATGTTCCTAGTAGGGGAGACTGAAACACCCTAGTTTTTGGACCTTAGAAAATTTCTTAGAATTCTGATCTCTGGACCCAATACGACTCATGGGTACAAGTCGTATGTTGGGGTACAGATGGTATGGTCCAAGCGTATACTGACCAGTGTTGGTTGGTGGAATAGATTTTGGTTACTGGAAGGATACAACTTAGGGATTTGAGTCATATTAGTGGTTAAGGATCTTTTGGTTCCTTGACTTAATCTTAGACTTGGTTACTTAAGCTCACCATGATCCTTAAGCCAAGCTATGAATCGTACCAGGGACTCGTATGGTAGGTAGTATCCAGTCCTTCATGTATTTTATTCTGCTAGGGATACGGGTCTTGCATACGGATCAAATATTTTGGTTATGACTTGGTTGGTTGAGTCATATACTGGACAGTGTTTGATCCTAGGGTTGAGGCCAGGTTACGAATGGTGGATACCGATCGTATCGAAGAGTACGACTCATATGGGTCAGTCGTATCCCTGCGGCGAGATTTTGGTGCAACTTAAGTGGGGGTATTCGGGACATTTTTCCACTCATCCCAATAGGGTCCCATGACTTCTAGCCTACTTTGGAGGTTATTTACCATATTATTCTATTCATTAGCACTTAGAAACTCTTCATAAACACTCTATAATTCTCTTAAGATCTTTTGGGAAAATGGAGCTAGGGTTTCAACTAAAGGATCAATTTGGGGCTTGTCTTAGTGATTTCTTTCCGTCATCATCTTGGTTTATGGCATGTTCTCTTTCCTCATTGTTAATTTTACTTAAAGGCATGGTTCATATGAACGTTTTCACGATTTTACTATTACATGATTTTGACTTTCAAATATGATTTGGGGCTTTTGATTTTAAATGGTTGGTTATGGTTTCCCATGGTTGTAATTATGCTTTTATATGCATTAATGGTGGTTTTGGATAATTGGATTGCATGGGAATGGGGCTTGTCTTAGTGATTTATTTCCGTCATCATCTTGGTTTATGGCATGTTCTCTTTCCTCATTGTTAATTTTACTTAAAGGCATGGTTCATATGAACGTTTTCATGATTTTACTATTACATGATTTTGACTTTCAAATATGATTTGGGGCTTTTGATTTTAAATGATTGGTTTTGGTTTCCCATAGTTGTAATTATGGTTTTATATGAATTAATGGTAGTTTTGGATAATTGGATTGCATGGGAATGCTTTATAGGTAATTGTATTTTGGTTTTGGTCATATTATGCCCCCAATGTGTTTGACAAAATGCTTATAAAGATATGTTCATTGCATTGACTTCTTTTAATGGAACTCCTGCATGTTTTAAACTTGGTAAAGGAATTATGCATGATTTAAATAGATTATAAAGGCTAAAGGCTAATTGGTTATGCTTATGGAGAATATGGAAGTCTCCCAAGTGCTTTAATATGGTAAATGGAAGGGCACTTGAAATTTCCCTTAAACCTATAAATGGTTGGCTATGGATGATACTTGCAAGTAAGGGTTGGTATGACGATTCCAATATCAATGGCCTTGGTTAATAAATGGATAATGGTTTGGTTATTTGAAAATTAGTTTTAATTATGCAATAACGGCGGGATGTGTAGCTAATCAACGGAAGGTGGAGGTCTTATGGGGACCAAAACTGGGAACTCATATTTCCTGATATGAGGTTGGTCTTGGTGACCGTGTGCATGATGTCACACTTTATCTTGGGGATGGACTAGTCATCCCACGGGATACTTCCATGGTAGTGCGGCCACAGGCACTGGTGCCCTTTCAGCAGGGGAAGCTGAACTCATATAGCCTGTGGGTGGTTTAGGATGTCAAAGCAACACAGCCCAGGTAAAGGTTTTAAAGGCATGCTAAATCCGATCCCTTTTTTTGCCATGGTTATATACATATATACATTTGGTTGAGTGCATATGGATGCTTTTACTTGATTTTATATATGACATTATTTTATCCATACCCTGAGATCATGCTAGCGGTCACTTGCTAACCCCGACTACTGACGGCTGTATACCCATACTATGCAGGAACCAACCATTGTACTCCTTCTACATAATGATTGACTCGGGATCAATATTTGGACTGAAGTTGTGAGGTTTCATCCTTTCGGAAGGCATCATTTCATGTTATAGATATTTGTAGTCATTTTGGTTTTATTTTAGATATTGGTTTTGACTATGGTTGGGGGCATGTCCCAACCGAATTTTATTACTCTTTCAGTTAGAGGCTTTGTGGTACTTTCATTGGTTGGAATGAGCGGGATCGGTATAGGTGTCAGCCTTGTCATTGGAATAGGTTAGGAGGCTGGCATCACCGGACATAATTTCTCACTGTTTAGTCATATTATATTTGGAATTAATTATATTATATTTCTGAATGTCATTGGCTATAGCCTGATTTATGGCCCATGTTTGGTATGGTTTGGTATGGATGGATGGTTGGTACGGAATGGATGGACTTGGTTTGGTTGGTCACGGTTGAGATCTGTTCCCAGAGACTTTATGTGAGCTGTGACACTATTTTATTACATGGTCAAAATTCAGCCAACTCAGGGCAGGCGGTTGGAGGTTGGGTTAGGTAACGGGGGTGGTCTTCGATCTCTATCAGACTTGGGATGCCCATTACGATAGGGCCCAGGGCGGGTCGTGTCAAAAGTGACCACATATTGTTGCTTTTATGAAATACATTTAGGAAAATAGAGTTTGGTATTGATCTTCCTGTGGTTAAATAATGATTTTTTTAATAGCACGACCAAGATCAGAAGTTAGAGCAATTCTATATGAAATATTTTTTAATAATACAGATAAATAATAAACATATTGTGCATGGAGTCTAAAAATATCGGCCGACAAGTAATTCTAGGAATACCTGTAAACATACAACTATAAATTACTTGAATATAATGAATAAAAGCATTCAAAGAAGCAGAAGTGAAAGGCAAACAACCCACAACTATCTTTTCCGCTATTTCTTCCCAATCCTTTATTTTATTATAATTCTTAACTGATTGACCAATTGTTGGGTTCAATCTAGTTTGTGCTGGCCTACCAACAACCTCATCACCTTGTGCAATACTTAACTCACTTGCGTATCTATCTCTTAAATGTCTCATCAATGAACCTGTACCCCTTTATTGCCTACGGTTTTATGCTTATATATAATTTCACAAATATTGCATTACACCTTACTTTCTCCTTCTATTTCTAAAAAAAATTCCCACGGAATACTAGTTCTTCTACGAGATCTTGCAGAGGCACGGGGAGGATACGGAGGAAGATTAACTGATTCGGATCTAACATTAGTAACTTCGACTTCTAATGTCTCACCAATATTTTCATCATCTACATGTAAATTAATCATGTCTACTTCATTCTCTTCTTCTATACCATAATTTTCCTGAGCTTCTAAATAATTCATATCGTGAATGATAACGCTCAACTCACTCCTATTATTTTGGGGTGAGACGGTCGTAGTCAAGTAGCCTAATGTAAGTTAGGGTCAAATCTCAAGGAGTTAATGCTATAGACTTCCAACCTATGGGTACTCAAGTTACTATAAGGTTACCTAGAATGCTAATGTAAACAACATGTATAAGTAAATGGGGGGATTTGATTTGTTTGAAAATTCTTCACACAAACTTCAACAAGTGCGAGGTGAATGCTATCTTTGGTTTGAATTCAAGATTTGGAGAAATCTTGGGATTATGTCTCCTTAGAGGTGAGGCATGTGGGAAAATATTGGTTTATCATGGGATTTAGTTGTTAATTAATGGATAAGCTAGGTTGAAGATCAGTGGGGTCAATCTTTCGACAAAACCCCAATGATTTCACCCATTGGCACTTTCGAGCACCTAACAAATGTGGAGTTTATATAGCCACCCAAAACCTCAACCAAGCATTTCTTTTTCTAGGATAATGCTCTGGACATGATTTACACTCCCTAAACACTTATTTCTAAGATTGTAAAGGGTAGTAAACCATAAGCTTAGTTGTTCACAATTGCTATGTCCCCTGATAACCCTCTTTTGAGAATGTTATACGTTACCTAATGTTCACCTAAATCCTTCTTTCAAGGATGACAAAGGATTTTTAGAGCTTCGAGTTTTCACCCATCAAACCTATTTAGATATTTAGAGTTTTCACCCATCAAATTCCAACATATAAGCTCAAGCAATGGTGAAATTCATACTCAACAACTAAAATCCATGCTAACACTGCAATACCTACACACAATCACACTCTAGTCCAACATAATCCTAAGACTAAATTATTTAGCTACTCATGAAGAAAGTAAAGAGAGATATACCATGTGGGTCAACCAAATCATTTATTCTTCAACAAGAAACTAAGAAATTTAAGCCTCCAAGGTTGATTACAAACTTGCCCAATTAGGTTTCAAGCTTAGAATTCAAAACTATATTATGAGATAAGCAATACCCAAAGAAGAAAGGGTTTTTGCTTATATATGATTTGGAATTCGTCCATAACATTTTATAATTCTGCCTTTGGGCCAATTCCTGCTTATCCACGATCGCGTGTGTTTGACCATGACCGCGGTTAGTTCCATGACCACGCTTTGCTGACCACCTGAACCGACGGCGACCATAATCTGAGGACTACGGTCACGGTAACCTAGGCTGAAGTCAATGCCAAATAAATAAACATAACAAAATATATAAACAGCCACGTAAAGGAAAAGGCTAAGATAGAAGTAGCGATTCCTTCATGCATACTTTTGTTTTATGTTCGAATGAGAGAAACAAGGACAACGCATAATGCGGGATGCTCGTTTCCATCAGGACGTCAAGTCTTAAGAGCAAGACTTGTACTATGGCAATGGGTCTTATAGAAAAACTTCATTTTTCGCTTCCAAAGTGTTCATGCAAATAAAGAGAGAGTAACGAAAGTAGAAAAAAATTCATCTTTCGAAGAACCAAATAAAATCTGCATAAAGAATATAACATTCGGCAGATGAGACGTGCAAATGCCTAATAAGAATTTTCGAGCCAATTCTAAATAATTGAACCACAACAAATACATTTTAAATACAAATAAGAATTTTTGAGCCAATTCCAAATATTTCAAAACTTAGAAGAAAGTTGAGCACATATATCTGCCAATAGGATAGGGAAAAAAAGCTTAGTAACTCATATTTTACAAAGTATGAAAAATAGGATAAATCTACAGAGCATGCGTACAAACATTAATATACAAAGACTCTAATCTTCACAATTATTTTCTAACTAAACAAAATGATAAAAGATACCTCCATCAAACAGGTTTCTGTGTAAGTTGCAGATTTATAAGAATTAAGAATACAAAGACACCAAATGAGCATATATCTTGAAATGAAATCAGAGAAGTCAATCTCATTTTTGTCCCTAAAAAAATCATTTTTGAATTCAGAGAAGTCAATCATGATAATTGTATTCGCGACGAAGAAATGAATGGTAAGGGACAATCCATGAATTATCAAAAAGGTGGTCTCCAATTTTTATATATGCTCCTCTATTTCGTCTTCTATAAATTGGATATGAATTTTTCCCTTTACATGTTTGCTAAAAAATTCTTTTGAATATTTAAATTTATAATAAACTTTCCTTTTCATACAAGGACATGCCGAATTTTGTTCACTGCAAGAATCATGTATCATGTGTAGAGTAACAAGTTTGAACAGATGGGGCTCGATTTTAAAATTTGATAGTTCAGCACAAATAAATTGGTCATATGCCATACGTGTAAGCAATTTGTGATTTTATTTCAATATAATAAGAAAATTGGCATGAAGAAGACCTTATTTTTGAAATTCAACTGCATGCAAAAATAAGACAACTTTACCGAATATTGTATTCTTAGTATATTTTTTTTAGTTTTTTAAATTTGCCCGGAATATTCGATAATTAAATAGGGGGTCGTTTTGTTCCATCATAGATTTTGTTTAATTTCAGGCCAAAAAGAATTGTAAGTTATAGTTAAAAATATACCAGGTCTTTCAGAACGTCGCATCAAAGTCATAGCATACGACACATATCTCTAGACCCTCTTATGAAACTAAAAGGAATTATCCTATCTTTACCTATCTAATAAGCTTCTCTTTCACCATGTTGTAATGTATATAAGTTTCCTTCCAACATATTAGTCCTAAATAAGTCTTGATTGAAAGAGGCAAAATCTAGTCTTTGAATTTCAATTTTTATCCATTGTTCTAGGATGTATTGTTGAAATAATTCATCTGAATTAAAAATTATATCTTCATCATCTTTTATTTAAAGTTTGTAGTATAATATTCACGACAAGAAATAGTATCTCTTTTTTTTAACCTTTTCGCATAGCTTCATCTTCTAAGCTAAGAAATTCATCAATTGAAGCCATATTCTTTACACTTGATAACTGATCATGTTCATTGTATATTCGTACGGTAAAAGAGTCAAATGAAAATTTATTTTTTTGAATATCATAATGTCATTCATTTTGATCATAAAAAAACAACATTGAATATTGTAATGAGTCATAACAACCGTAGTAATAGTTTACTAGTTGACTTATATCTCTCTTTGTATATATTCGAATATGAGAGAAAAAACAAAATTGTTCATATCTTGTTCCACCCATATTACTGCAACCTTTGATGTGGTTGGTAAATTATATGTTTGTTGATTTAGATCAGCATCACATTTAAGTAAAACATAGAAATAAAAAAATCATAGAATATTTATTAAAGATTTTAAGAAAATTGAGTATGGATCAATTTGTAATATTTTTATTAATTTTTTAACAACATATTCTTTTATTTTGTTTGAACAAGCCATCCTATTCCGCAACTCATTTTCACTATTAAAGTAGTACAATTTCAAAAAAATTTCATTTTCATAAGCTTGGTATCAAGTCATCTATGAAATGATACATGTTTCCCAGAACTTGAAATGTGTAAACATCGATGTTTCTTTTGATATTTCTTTATCATAAGAAATTTTCAGAGACATGAAGATAAATATGTTATTATATATTATTATGTAAGTTCGGAAGTCTTTTGATTCTACAATATTTTTTAGATAAATTTTTCTTAGATCAGGTGAAAGTTGGTGGGAAATTAGTTTGATTGTACCCTTGCCGCAACAGAATGCAGACGACTCATATTTAAATCTTTTTGCCCCACAAACATTATATTTTGGAACAGATTTTAACATGATATAATTCGTAGACATTTGTGTAGGTATTGTGTTGTTGCTACATTGTTTGTCAGTATTTGATGTTGAATTTGGCACGCAAATATAATCAACATTATATCAATAGAATGTTGTTCAAAAATAATGGCACGAAAATGTTCTAACATGGCTCAAACTGAAGAAGTGCAGCTTTTGAAAAAAGAAGGTGTTGCTTAGTTGAGCTACTTGAGTTGAGAACAAACTGTCGGTTTCTTGATTCAGTTTTATTGATGCGCATTGTCACCAGAAGAGCCTCTTTTGTTTAGATTGCATCATTTTAGATAATTCACGATGTCTAGCTTTTTTTTTAATCTTCATGTGCTTTTGTGAAGTTTTGATATGTTTTTTTATATTTATTTGACATTGCAACATGAAGTGTGTAAGATAGATCAATATATATGTGACATCCAATTTTGACCCTCCTTTTCTTCCAATTCATTATTCGAGCTTTTGAATTAATAACCTAACCAAATTACTTTATTTTTTTACTAATAAAAAATACATTATTTTATCATTGAAATTGTTACTATCATTTTATACCTATTTTTTAAATAAAAAAAATTGATTGTCATCGTCTTGTTTCAAATTTAATACTTATTAAGCTAGTTATTAGTCAATATTTTGTATTTACATTAGTTATTATTGCCATCACATAATATATACTCCCTCCGTTTAAAAAAGAATGACCTAATTTAACTTGATATGGAGTTTAAGAAAATAAAGAAGTCTTTTGAATCTTGTGGTGTTAAATTAAAGATATGTCAAATGTACCAATATGCCTTTCAATCTTGTGATCTTAAACATGCCATGTGGAAAGTTGAAATTAAAAAGTTGCTAAAAATAAAAAAGGGGTCATTCTTTTTTAAACGAACTAAAAAGAAAAGTAGATCATTCTTTTTAAAATAAAGGGAGTATTTAGTATTAGTTATTAAGTTAGAAGACCAAAAGATAATTTGAAGAGAAGAAAAAAGTCCATAAAATTCGACCTATTACCAAATCAGCCCACAAAATTGGTCTTCAAACCAAAACTACTGAGCAACTATTCAATCCAATGTAAACCTAATTTTTTTTATTTCTCTCATCCAGAATAAGTCGGTCTCTTTCGTCTCTTTCTCCCTGAATCAGTCTCCGTCACTCTTAGCCCCTTTTTTCAAATTCTCAGTGTCAATTCTGGTCCTTGTCTCACAAGCAGAGGGACATACACACCATTTTGGAAAAAAAAAAAAACTTAAAGACTACAAATAGAGTTTGCGTGAAGATATGCTTGGACATGATTTGCCTCTGCCCCTTTTGCTGAATTGGCTTCTGTCATATCACATTTCAAAGTTTGAATTAGAGCATTCTTTGCACCAATTTCAAATTTTTAAATTTAAGGCCCGTCCAATTATTCAGCCACAACCCTAAGCTCTTCCTATAAATACTAGTATTTGCACTTGTTTTGGACAGGTTTTATCCTCCACCCCTATACCATTTTAGCTATTAGATTTGCTCTAAAGCATTTTTGTTTTGCATTCGCATTTGGTCTCTATCAAAAACTATAGTTTTTCAATGTCTTTCGATCTCATTGTTGTCGGTTTTGAGCATAGACTAAGGACCAAAGCACCCTGTTCACTGCATCAGGTACATCCGTCTCCCTTTTCCTTTTGTTTTGTCTCTTTAATAAAACCTTACATTACATGTGTTGGTGTTAGTTTCCAGAGAGTGAAAACATAAGAAACTTATTTTACTTGTTGATGAAAAGTGAAACATAAGTTTGATAAGTTTAACAGAGAGAGATTGATAAAAGCAAAAACATATATCTTTATTGCAGATTTGAACTTATTTATAGGTTACATTCATAGCTGAAACTAAATAACTAACTCCTAAGGATAAGGATAACAACTACAAATAAGATAGAAACCAAATAACTGCTTATAGATAACTTAGAAATATGACTGTTGCAGCACTTATGTTGCAGCACTTATGTATTTTTCTAACACTCCTCCTTGCTTTAAGAGCTGCAAACTCCAATTTTATTCCTAAGAAGTTGGAATTTACTTCCAGGTAAAGGCTTGGTGAAGATATCAGCCAGCTGCTCCTTGGTTTTGCAATAGAGCAAAATCACATCTCCAGTTTTTTGCACTTCCCTCAAGAAGAAAAGC
This sequence comes from Capsicum annuum, assembly GCF_002878395.1. Taxonomy (NCBI): domain Eukaryota; kingdom Viridiplantae; phylum Streptophyta; class Magnoliopsida; order Solanales; family Solanaceae; genus Capsicum; species Capsicum annuum. The sequence goes on along the minus strand of NC_061119.1, from coordinate 37,293,708 downwards.
TTGATATTGAAGTGTTTCATTTTGGCATGAAAGACAGGATTGTGAGAAATTGCTATCGCAGATTGGTTGTCCACAAATACTTCAATTCCTTTTATTTGATTCATATGCAGATCGGCAAATATTTTCCTCAACCACAGAGCTTGATTCGCTGCTGCTGTTGCAGCCACAAATTCTGCCTCTATAGTGGATTGCGCCACAATATCCTGCTTCTTTGAGCACCACGAAAATATTTCGGAGCCAAGACTAAAGCAGTATCCAGATGTGCTCTTCATGTCATCCACCGATCCAGCCCAATCACTATTAGAATAATCAAGTAGTTTCAGATTTGGATTTTTCTGAAACTTGATACCATAATCAATGGTTCCTTTGATGTATCTGATTACTCTTTTTGCTGCTTTTAGATGCATCTCACTAGAACAATGCATGAACCTCGATAAAATGCTTACAACATACAAAATATTAGGTCTTGTAGCGGTGAGATACATCAAACAGCCCGACTAAGCCTCTGAAGTATGTTTCCTCCATTTTTTCTGCTCCATCATTCTTGCTTAGTTTCTCTTTCTGGTTCATAAGAGTACTTATCTCCTTGCAATCTTTCATGTTGAAACTTCTTGAGAATTTCCTTAGCATATTTCTTCTGGCAAATGAAAACTTTATTCTATCCCTGTTTGATTTCCATTCCAAAAAAATAGGACATTAGACCAAGATCAGTCATCTCGAAGGCTTGCATCATTTCTTGCTTGAAATCTTCAATATTCTTTGTATTTCTCCCTGTAACTAGTACATCATCAACATATATAGACACAATAAGAATATTAATGCCATTATGCTTAACATAAAGTGTAGATTCTGATAGACTCTTTTCAAAGCCTAACCCAAGCAAATGATCATCTATTCGACCATACCAGGCCCTTGGTGCCTGTTTAAGTCCATAAACTACCTTTCTTAGCCTGTAACTTTGTCCTCTTTTTCTTTTGTCACAAAGCCTTCTAGTTGCTCAACATAAATTTCTCCAAAACCATTAAGAAATGTTGATTTGACATCCATCTGATACACTTTCCATCCCAATTGCACAGAAAGAGCAAGAAGTAACCTGATCGTGTCAATCCTAGCCACTGGTGCGAATGTATCAAAGTAATCCACACAAAAAAATTGAGCATATCCCTTAACAACAAGCCTTGCCTTATGCTTGTTGACTGAACCATCAGCATTTAACTTTGTTCTGAAGACCCATTTCAACCCAATTACTTTTCTGTCTTTAGGTTGATAACAAGCTCCCAAGTCATGTTCTTCTTAATCATAAACAACTCCTTCTTCATTGCAGCCACCCAATTTTCATCATTCTTAGCTTTAATGTACTCAGTAGGTTCACATACTACCACATTACATCTCTGATGTAAATCAGTAAGTATTCGAGTACCTTTAATCGGTGAATGATCCACCACTTCATCTTTCGATGAGAGTGATATTTGTTTTTCAAGAACTTTGTCAGGAAACTTTTCTGCTGAGTCCGAAGAGTTTAGGACAGATTTCTTTGAGTCTTCCCAACACCATTCTTCATTCTCCATAAAATACATATCTCTACTGAAAATTATATTTTTAGTTTGCGGTTGGAAGACTTTATACGCCTTTGAAACTGCACTGTATCCAATAAAAATGCCCAGAAAAGATTTCTTATCTAGCTTGTCTCATTTAACTTGAGGAACATAGGAAAAACAGAGACAACCAAACACTTCAAGGAAGTTTAATAATGGTTTGAACCCATACCAAGCTTCAAAAGGAGTTTGACGTTTTATCACCTTTGTGGGAATCCTGTTTTGGAGAAAAACTGATGTATTTGCTGCTTCTGCCCAAAATTTCCTTGGTAAGTTCTTCTCGTGCAACATGCATCTGGTTATCTCATTATGTATCTATTTCTTATTTCACTTAATCCATTTTGTTGAGGAGTATAGGGAGTTGTAATCTGATGATGAATTCCTGCTTCCTTACATAAAATGTTGAATTGTTGAGAAGTGTATTCCTTTCCATTATTTGTTCGTATGGACTGAATTTTACAAGCAACATCATTTTCTACTTTTGCTTTGAACTTTCAAAAGACATTAGTAGCCTTTGACTTATGCTTGAGAAAGTAAATCCAACACATACAAGTTAGATCATTAACAAAAATGATGTAGTAAAGACTACCTTTTAGTGAGGGAGGCCTTTGAGGTCATGCTATATCGGTATAAATTAGTTGCAATTTCCTTTACGCTCTCTAAGTTGTCCTAGGAAATGGAAGTCTTCTTTGTTTCCCATATTGACAGGCAAGGCAATTTGAAGAATTCACTTCTAAAATAGGTAGGTCCTCGACTATTTCTGCCTTTTGCATTTTAAGAAATCCTTTATAGTGATAATGTCCGAGTCTTTTGTGTCATACTTCTGCAATATTTTCTTTGGTTGGAAAAATCACATGCTCCTCCTCAAATGGATCTAATGAGAAAATTTTACCTCTTATTCTTACTTTAAACATTTCTTGATCTGATGCATCCTTGATCAAGCAATATTTATCTTCAAAATTTAATTTGAATCCGTTTTCCATCAATTGACCAACACTAAGCAAGTTTTGATCTATTTCAGGTACATAAAGCACCTCAAAAATTATTTTTGTACCTGAGTGACTTGGAATAGAAATCGTTCCTTTTTCTTGTACAGGAATATATTCACCATTACCTATCCTGACTTTAGTAATGGTCGTAGGCTTCAATTCCTTGAAGAGATCCTTGTCGTTTGTCATGTGATTAGTACATCCACTATCAATCAACCAACACTCACTTGATGATTTACTTGAAAAACATGTAGCAACAAAGATTTGATCTTCCTTCGCTCCATCCACGATTTAAGCATCTACTTTTTGTTGCTGATTATTATTCTTGAAAATGATCGCTTCATGCCCAAGTTGATTGCATTTACTATACTTATCATCCGGCCTTCTCCAACACTTGTATGGTGGATGGCCTTTTTTGTTACAATGCTTACATGGAGGAAAACTTTTCTTTTTGTTTCCAGTTTTTCCTATTATAGAACCTGCTGGAGCACTTTCATTATTCTTCTTGTTCTTCTTTTTTTTTATATTTGCCTCTATCTTGAGGCTTGGCAAACAATGCTCCCTCGGTATTTACTTTATCTCTCATGACCTTTTGTTGTTCTTGAGCCTGTAAAGCATTCAACAACTTCGCCAAAGTGATCTTAGACAAATCTTTGGTGTTTTCCAAAGTAGTTATGGTTGCTTCAAATTTTTTCGGCACAGTTAGCAGAATTTTTTCAACAATACGAGAATCATTAAACACGAAACCAAGCAATCTTAATCTGTTTGCTACGTTCAGGATCCTTTCAGAGTAATCTTTTATGGTTTTTGTTTCTTTCATCTTTTGCATCTCAAAATCTCTTATAAGATTCAAAACTTGCATACCTCTGATCCTCTCATCCCCTTTATATTCTGACTTGAGATAATCCCATATGTATTTGGCTGACTTTAGAGACATAATTCAAGTGAAAATTGAAGAAGATACTGCTGAAAATAGACAGGCTTTTGCCATTGATTTTCTGGTTTTCCTGTCTTTATGGTTCTTGATCTGGGCCATAGTTGGATTGTTAGGAAATGGGGGAATTTCATAATTCTCTTCAACTGCCTCCCACATATCCATAGCATCTAGATAAGTTTCTATCCTTATAGCCCAAATATGATAATTATCACCATTAAAAACAGGTGGTGCCATAGTTGAAAAACTTGATTCTGCTTCCATGCTTCAGAAATTTGTATTGTTTCAGTTATTACTTGTATGAAACACCCACAGATCCCTCAAGAAATAAGGGCTTTGATACCAATTGTTAGTTTCCAGAGAGTGATGAACATAAGAAACTTATTTTACTTGTTGATGAAAAAGTGGAACATAAGTTTGATAAGTTTAACAGAGAGAGATTGATAAAAGCAAAAACATATATCTTTATTGCAGATTTAAACTTATTTATAGGTTACATCCATAACTGAAACTAAATAACTAACTCCTAGGGATAAGGATAACAACTATAGATAAGATAGAAACCAAATAACTGCTTATAGATAACTTAGAAATATGACTGTTGCAGCACTTGTGCATTTTTTTAACAGTTGGGAAAAATTTGTGTATTAGATGTTTTATTTTGGTTAATTAGCTATAGTGTTAAAATGTATTTTTCTGTTTTAGTTTAAGGCTTGAGAGATTCACAGTCACATTCCTTTCACATTTTTGGTTGTCATGAATCAGCGAATGATTTTTTATTTTTTTGGATTCACTACTTGCACAAAATTAGTTTCTTTTTTGGATTAATATTAGTTATGTAGTTCTCTGAAAAAAGAATTGATTAAAGGATATGTTGCTTTGTCTAATTTAAGGATATTATATGGACTTTTGTCAAACTGGCTCAAAAAGAACTTTTTTTTGTCTTTATTTTTAAGTGTTTGTATTTGTTCTGTTTAGCAAAAGTAAAACTTGGCACTAAAAATGACTCTGTAAAGATGTAACAATCTGAAAATTTGACAAAATATGTTTCTATGTGAAACATGTATTTCTGTGTGATTTGATGATTTTATCCCTCACCATAGTTGCATTGTGGTATTTCTAGGGTGTGGGATGATTAGAACAGTTTCTGATGCATTTTGATGCATTTTGCATGATATTGTGGTTTTTGGAGGCTTCGAGAGCCTTATTATGAACTTATATAGTTATCTTTTAATTTGAGCGACAGGTGACTAAATGAATTGTTTCAGCGGATTTAAAATATTGATTTTAGGGTGGTGATATGTTTGGTTGAGTTTTTAGGCTTTTAGATCTCATTTTGATCCTCAATTTCAAAAATTATAATTTTGAGTTTCAAGGGTCAACTCTGTAAAAATGATATTTTTTCAGAGATATGATATTGTCATTGAGTCCAGAGCATCGAATTTAGTGTAGTTACATAGTTCGTTCATATATATCAGATTTCAAACGAATCCTGGACACCCTATCTAAGTTCGTTTTGGACTTAGAAAATCTAGTGCAACAAGTTGCTGGTGTAAACTGGTTAACAAAGAGTAAAACTCATTTGAGGAGCCCAACTTATGCCTTATTTACTAGCAGCTTGGTACAAGTATAAATAGACCCATTTTACCCGATTTTCGCTCACGTTTTATTTGCCTCTTGGGAGCTAAACCGTCAAATATTATGAGAGCTTAAAAGTGATGCTTGTGGGTGCTTGGGAAGCTAGATTAAAATCTATTTGTCGATCCTCTTACAGATTTAAGGTAAGAATTTACCCTTTTTCAGAGTGAATTTCTTGATTATTGTTCAAAAACTCCAAAAATCTTATTGCTTGATTTATCCTCAAATTTCATTCCTTTTACTTGAATGATTTTATTAATTCTATAATTACTTACTTTTCCTTGATTTAATCTTCAAACCCTCCTCGATTCTTGAATTTTTAGTGGATTTCAAAAGTTTTACCCAATAAAGGTTAAAAATGATTTTTCTTTGATTTGAACCTCGTTTTTAACTAGATTTGACTTGGATTTTTAGTTGTAGATTTCTAAAGGTATGGGAAACACATTTTTTAAATAAAGTTCTATTTTTGTCCTTCCTTCTCGAAAATCCATTTTGGGGGTACGTTTTGACCCCGAATTAAAAGTTGGCAACACAGATATTGTTGGCTTTGTTTTGATACGTAGATTCTATATTACTTTATTTTAGTTAATTTTGGAATTGTTCATGAGAAGTAAGGTCATGGGTTCAAAGTGTAGTGGACCGGTTTCGGCATTCGAGGTAGGTTATGGCTCAACTCTTCATACTGGGCTGGATAGTTAATTTGTATACCAAAATACATGCTAAGGGTGAAAACTACTCATGAAATATGTCTATCTATATATTATTCCCATGTAGGGGCCTAAATGTGATATAATTATTGAATTTGAGATATCATGTGATATGTGTGACCGTGTGGGGTCTTATGTGATGATTGATAGCCTTGAACTCATAAGAATAATTGTATTGTGTTGTTAGAATTGCCTATTGTGGTTCCTTTGGCGTATTGTGATATATTCATACTTTGTTGGCATATGAATTATGTGAAAAATATATGGATAGTGGAAATAATAAGTGGATATTGGCTTCCATGGTTGTAGAATTATAACATTATGATTGGTTGTGGAAATATATCATATGGATTGGTTGTGGAAAGATATTATTTGGATTGGTTAAGCAAATACACATTTTGAATAGTTATGAACATTACATCATCATTCTCATATCATCATTCACATCATATAACTTGCTTATTATATTGTTCTATATATATATTATATATATGCTTGTTGTCATGTATGTGTACTCAGTTTGTGTCTTATGCTGTGTATGTGCTTTGGAAACATTGGTAATACTACAAATATAGGAAATACTGGAAAATACTAAATGTTGGTATCAGATATTAGATATTATTTACCTTCTTTGAAGGATTATGCGGAAAAGACTCGATGACTGTGTGTTAACCCCAAGGTTGTATGCCAAACTGAAGGCCGTATGCCCACCTCATACATCATCATCATCATCAACATCATTATCTTATACATTACTTTTGCTTTATTGTGTTTATGGTACGATTGAATTTATATATTGACTTGTTATATGTCTACTTGCTCTATATTCTGTTACTTATACTTGACCATCCTGTAAATACTTGTTCTTCTCTGCTTATACTTACATTTGATATAATGTATACTTGTTTACTCTTGTTGTATTGTTATTGTATTTGTGATATATCTATCTATCTATCTATATATATATATATATATATATATATATATATATATATATACAACTACTAGTGCAAACAATGTGGGCTACCATTGTGGGACATTTTTTAATTGTAGGTGATATGTCCTTTGTGTGTATTTTCTGTACCTTATATTTTATTTTGCTCAGTATGCCTATGATACCTACTGAATATAAGTGAACCGTACTCACTGCTACTGTACCCTTTCGGTGCAGATTTAGGTTTGGGTGCGCCCTGCATTGTTTGACTTGAGCAATGGTTGGAGCTTTTAAGGTAATTGATGATTTTCAGGTGTCTGGATGTCTTCGTCTACCTTTGTTTATAGACTATGTCTTTATTATTATTCCAGAGATAGAGTTTCTTTTGTATTTTTTGATATCTTATGCATTTTCATGGATTCGAGTTGTACTAGATATGTTCTTATATTGTTGACACCTGGTTTTGGGAGTTATGGCTGTATTATTATGTTTCCTTCTACATTTATTATACTTGTATGGTCTGACATTATTCTAGAAGCCTTACCTTGGGGTTATTTCTATCTTTTCTCCCTTGTGCATGGGTTTTTGTGATAGGCTTATATGTCAAGGTTTGTCATGACAAAGTGCCATCATGACATAGATTTTGGGTCATGACAAATTTGTATAAGAGCAGCCAGATTCATTGGTCTCAACGGTAAAAGAACAAAATATCTAATAAATTCTTGCGGATTGGTATGTAGAAGTTTGTGTCTTTCATCAAGAGGCTATAGGATTTTTTTAGGAAAACTTCCCTCATTTTATTCCTTATCATGCAAATTTCTTGTATACCTTGAGTTCTGAGTTGTGTTTCACTCTTTCTGCAAAGATGATATTGACTAGGTCTCGAGAGGTCAGAGATGCGGAGCCTTCTCTAAGAGGGCAAGCCTCGAGTCGTGGATGAACTCAAGGGAGTGAACGATCCCATGGATCAGGCCCGTCTAGGAGGAGTTCTAGGAGACTCTCCCATGAGCCTCGTATTGGCTACTTCTCAGATGGTTATGTTGGATCATCTTTTTAGAGCATTGTGGATTATGCCAAGATGATAGAGGGTATTCCTAGAGCATCTCAGGGAGGCACTACGAAGGTGTAGCAATTTGGTAAATTCAAAAGTCGGGCTTCTCTCGATAGAGGTTTAGATATTCTCGTACTTATCTGGGTAGGCTAGTGCAGACAGCCTTATAGAGTTTAGTTGGTGAATCTCTAGGTTCAGCAGTACAGGGTGGCCATTCAGCCCAATGGTTCCTTCTCCTGTTGAGGCAGTCCATAGGACTTGTTATGTTTATTGTAAGGTTAGCTATTTGGCCAAGGACCGCCCCACCATATGATTAGGGATACTTTTATTTTAGTAGTGAGAGGTAGGGGTACTACCAAAAGAGTGAGAGGTAGAGGTAGTGGAGCCTGTAGTGGTAGTCGTACGGCTACATAGCTAGTTGGTGGTTGTGGTCTGTGTTATGCTATACCCTCCAGGCCTGAGGTGAAGGCTTCTGATATTATGGTCATATGTATCGTCCCCATTTATTTCATATCTGCATCTGTATTATTTTACCCTAAATTGACTTTCTCCTACGTGTCTGCATATTTTGCTTCAGGTTTTGATTTTTTTAGTAAGCCTCTTGACCTGGTTACTCATTTATCTACCCCGGTAGGAGATTATTTAGTGATGGATCGGGTGTACCAATCTTGTGTTATGACTTTTTATGACCGTGATACTTGGGTAGATTTGATTGTGTTAGATATCATTGATTTTGATATTATTTTGGGTATAGATTGTTGGTTCCTTATCATGTTGTCATAGGTTGTTTTGCTAAGACCGTGACTTTAGCTTTACCGGGTGTGTCTAGGATAGCTTGGAAGGGTGTGCTTCTTTCGAATCCTAAGAAGGTGGTTATATCTTATGTTCAAGCTCATGTTGAGAGGGGATGCTTATCTTATTAGCTCATATTCGTGATATTAGTGTTGTTTCACCTTCTTCCTTAGATTCTCTTTATGTTGGTATTAAGTTTATAAATGTGTTTCTCTATGGATATGCCTGGAATGCTTATGGATCATGATGTTGATTTTTCTATCGATGTTGAGTCGAGCACCAAGCCAATTTCTATTTCTCTTGATAGGATGGCCTTAGCCGTGTTGAAAGATTTGAAGGATCAGTTATAGGAGTTGTTGGATAAGGGATTTATTTGATCCAATATATCTCCTTGGGTGTTCCTATCTTGTTTGAAAAGAAGAAAGATGGGCCTATGTGTATGTGTATTGATTATCTCCAGTTGAATAAGGTAATGGTTAAGAATAAGTATCATCTTCCTCATATTGATGATTTATTTGATCAGCTTCAAGGTACTGCGGTGTTTTTTAAAGATTAATTTGAGATCTGACTATCACCAATTGAGGATTAAATATTTGGATATTTTGAACATAACTTTTTGGACCCAATATGGTCATTATAAGTTCTTGGTTATGTCCTTTAGTTAATCAATGCCCCTGTTGTGTTCATGGAGTTAATGAATCAGGTGTTTAGATTGTATCATGACTCCTATGTTATTGTATTTATAGATGATACATTGGTGTATTCCAAGAGTGAGGCTGAGCATGAGAAGCATTTGCGTATTGTGCTTCAGATATTGAGGGATGAGAAGTTCTCTAAGTGCGAGTTTTGGTTGGAGTTTATTTCTTTTTTAAGTCATGTGGTGACTATGAAATGTATTATGGTTGATCCATCCAAGGTTGCAGTGGTTCATGATTGGGCTAGACCTACTTTGCCCACTGAGACTTAGATTTTTATTAGCTTGGCAGGTTATTATCGATATTTTGTTGAGGGTTTCTCATCTATTGTAGCTATATTAACCAAGTTGACTTAGAAGAAGATTTCTTTTCAGTGGTCCGATGCTTGTGAGGCGAGCATTCAAAAGCTCAAGGATTTGCTAACTTTAACTCTTATTTTGGCTTTGCCCGAGAAAGGCGTGGATTTTTCCATCTTTTATGATGCTTCAGGTGTTGGGTTAGGTGTTCTGTTGATGCAGAAGGGTAAGGTGACTGCGTATGCTTCTCATCAGTTAAAGCCCTATGAGAGGAATTATCCTAACCATGATTTGGAGTTGTGCAAAGTCGTTTTTGCTTTCAAGTTGTGGAGGCACTACTTGTATGGAGTCCGTTGTGAGATTTTCTCGGATCATCGCAACCTTTTGTACTTCTTTACCCAGCTAGATCTTAATTAGAGGAAATATCGTTGGCTTGAGTTGCTTAAGGACTATGGCTTGACTATTCTCTACCATCCAGGCAAGGCTAATGTGGTTCCAGATACCTTGAGCCAGAAGTTAACTAGCATGGGTAGCTTGGCATATCTTTTGACCCAGGGGAGGTTTTTGGACTTAGACATTTAGTCTTTAGCTAACCAGATTGTTAGTTTTGATATTTTGACACCTAGGTGTATTTTGGCATTTTTGGAGGCTAGGTCTTCTTTGATGGAGCATATTCGAGCTTATCAATTTTATGGTATAGGTTTGAGGTTGACTCAAGATAAGGTGATGAGTGAGAGTCTAAGGAATCCTCATTTGATTCGAATGGTGTTTTGAGGATTGGTGATCGAGTTTGTATACCAAGAGTGGCTAATTAGATTAGATTGATTTTGAAGGAGGCCTATTGTTCCAGATATTCTATCCATCCTGGTGCGACTAAAATGTATCGTTATTTGCGGCAAGATTACTGGTGGGGTAGTATGAGAAAAGATGTAGCGCACTTTATAGCTCTCTGCCTTTGTTTCCAGCAGGTTAAGGCTGAGCATATGACACTTGGCAGTTTGCTTCGGAGGTTACCAATTCTTGAGTGGAAATGGGAACGGATCATTGTGGACTTCATGACTAGGTTGCCTTATACTTCTCATAGATCGGATAGTATTTGGGTCATTATGGATCGATTGACCAAGTTAGCCCATTTCATTTCGGTTCAGATTTTCTTCAGTGCCGAGACGTTAGCTCATATCGACATTTGAGAGAATGTGCAACTACATGGTGTGCCCATGTCTATCATTCCAGATTGAGGTTTTGTGTTTACTTCTCACTTTTGGAAGACTTTTCAGGATAAGTTAGGCACTTAGGTTGATCTTAGCACAATATTTCACCCCCAGATTGATAGTCAGTCAGAGTAGACTATCTAGGTTTTAAAGGATATACTCTATGCTTATGTGATGGATTTTGGTAGCTAGTGGGAACAATGTTTGTCTTTAGCAGAGTCTTCTTATCATAACAGCTACCAATCCAGTATCGACATGGCTCTTTTTAAGGCATTGTGTGGTAGGCGTTGTCATTCTCTAGTGGGTTAGTTTGATGTTTCTGAGGTTAGACCTCGAGGTATGAACTTGCTTCGTGAGTCTTTGGATAGAGTTTGGGTCATTTAGGATAGTCTTCGAGTGACTCAGAGTAGGCAGAAGTGTTATATGGATCGTAGACTTGATGCCTTAAGATTTGGTGTTAGTGACTATTTTTTCCTTCGAGTTTCATCCATGAAGGATGTGATGAGATTTGGAAAGAGGGGGATGCCTACCCCCAGGTATATTGGTCCATTTGAGATTTTTGGACTATTGGTGATGTGGCCTATGAGTTAGCTTTGCACCCAAATTTATTGAATATTCATCTAATTTTTTATTTTCTATGCTTCGTCCTTACATTCCTGATGAGTCTCATGTCATCCGTTGGGAGTCAGTTCAGTTAAATGAACGGTCGCCTTTCATTGAGGAGTCGGTTTTCATTTTGGCTAAGAATGTTAGACGGTTGCACTCTAGAGTTATCCCTGTGGTTTAAGGTTCAGTGGTGACATCGACATGCAGATGAGGCTACGTCGGAGGTAGAGCTTTATATGTGTAGTTCTTTCCCCCGGCTTTTCGAGGATTTAGGTATTTCTTTGCATTAGTTCAAGGACGAACTAGATTTTTAGTGGTGGATGATGTAACGTCCTAAAAATTTGATAAAATATGTGAAATATGTGTTTCTATGTGATTTGACTATTTTGCCCCCTCTTTATAGTTGCATTATATTATTTCTTGGTGTGGGGATGATTGGCACAGTTCCCGATATATTTTGTTGTCTTTTATGAGATATTTTGGTTTTTAGAGGTTTAGAGAACCTTATTATGGACTTACGCGGTTATATTTTATTCCGTATAACGGATAACTAAATGGACTATGCTAGCAGATCTAAAACATTGATTTTAGGGTAGTAACATATTTGGTTGGGTTTTATAGCTTTTAAATCTCATTTCGATCCTCAGTTTGAAAAATTATAATTTGAACTTCGGGGGTCAACTCTGTGAAAAGAATGTTTTTTTGAAAATATGATACCACCATTGAGTCCAGGGTGTCAAATTTAGTGTGGTTATATAGTTCGTTTACATATATCGAATTTCGAACAAATCCTAAGACCCCATTAAAGTCCGCTTTGGACTTAAAAAATTTGATGCACCAGGTTGCTGGTGCAACCTGGACAAAAAAGGGTAAAACTCATTTGAGGAGCCCGATTTATGCCTTATTTATCTGGTAACCTCGTACAAGTATAAATAGCCTATTTTTACCCAATTTTTGCTTATTTTTCATCTTGCCCCATGAGAGGTAAATATTAAAATAGTATCAGAGCTTAAACGTAAAGCTTGTGGGTGCTTGAAAAGCTAGATTAACATATATTTCTTAATTCTCTTACGGATTTAATGTAAGCATTCATCATTTTAAAAATGTTATTACTTGATTTATCCTTATACTTCACTTTTTTTTACTTGAATAATGTTCCTAATCCTAATTAATTATTTTTCCTCTATTTCATCTACAATCCATTCTCGATTCTTGAATTTTTAACGAATTTCAAAGGTTTTAATCGGTAAAGGATAAAAATATTTTTTCTTCGATTTGAACCTCGTTTTTAACTTGATTTCACTTGGGATTTCTGTTGTAGGTTCCTAAAGGTATGGAAAACACATTTTTAAAATAAAGTTTCAATTTGCCCTTCTTTATCGAAAATTCATTTCGGAGGTCCATTTTGACTCCGAACCAAAAGAAGACGATATGGATATCATTGGCTTTGTTTTGATTTGTAGATTCTATATTTCTTGGTTTAGTTGATTTTGAGATCGTTCGTGGAAGTAAGGTCATGGGTTCGAAGTATAGCAGACCAGTTTCAGCATTTGAGGTAGGTTATAGCTTAACTCTTCAGACTAAGCTAGGTAGTTAATTTGTATTCTAAAATGCATATTAAGGGTGAAAACTAATCATGAAATATGGCTATCTATATTTTTTCCCGTGTGGGGGCGTAAATGTGATGTAATTATTGAATCTGTGATATTATGTGATATGTGTGATCGTACAGGGTCTTATGTGATGATTGATATCCTTGAATTCATCAGAATAATTGTATTGTGTTGTTAGAAATGCATATTATGGTTCCTTTGAAATATTGGGATATATTCATACTTTGTGGTCAAATGAATTATGTTAAAAATTCACGGATAATGGGAATAATGAGTGGATATTGACTCTCATGGTTGTAGAATTATAACATTATGGTTGGTTGTGGAAATACATCATATGGATTGGTTGTAGAAATATATCATGTGGATTGATTGTGAAAATACTTATTTTGAATGATTGTGAACATTACATCATCATTGTCATATCATCATACACATCATTTAACCTGCTTGTTTTATTGCTTTATTCATATGTATTTGTTGTCATGTATGTGTACTCGATTTGTATCTTATGCTACGTATTTACTCTAGAAACATTGGAGAATATTGAATATTGATATTGTATATTATGGACCTTCTCTGAAGGACTATGCCGAAGAAGACTCGATAACTGTGTGTCAACCTCAAAGTTGTCTGCCAAACTCAAGGTTGTGTGCCAACCTCAAGATTGTGTGTCAACCTCGTTCATCATCATCATCATCATCATAGTATCAGCATCTTATACATTACATTTTCTTTATTGTTTTTATGTTGTGATTGAATTTATGTATCGACTTGTTATATGTCTACTTGCTCTAATCTTGTTACTTATACTTGACCATCCTGTATTTCCACATTCTTCTCTGTTTATACTTGTATGTGATATAACATATACTTGTGTTATTCTTGCTATATTGTCATTGTATTTGTGACATATATATTAGAACTATTAGTGCAAGCGGTGTGAGCTACCGGTGTGGGACATTTTCTGATTGCAGGTGACGTGCCCTTAGTGTGTATTTTGTGTACTTTATTTTCTACTTTTCTCGGTTGCCCTATAATACCTTACTCCTACTGTACCCTTTCGATGTAGATTCAGGTTTGGGTTTACCCCACATCGCTTGACTCAGGCGATTGTTGGAGCTTTCAAGGTAGTTGATGATTTTCAAGCATTAGTATGTCTTCTGCTACTTTTCTTTGTAGACTATGTCTTTATTTCATTTCAGAGATAGAGTTTCTCTTGTACTTGGATATCTTATGTATTTTCTTGGATTCGAGTTGTACTTGATATGTTCTTATATTGTTGACACCTAGTTTTGAGAGTTATGACTGCATTGTTATTTTTCTTCTGCATTTATTATACTTGTATGGCTCGACTTCATTTTAGAAGATTTGTCTTGGGATTATTTCTGTCTTTTTACCCTTGTGTATGGATTTGTGTGATAGGCTTATTTGTTAAGGTTTATCGTGACAAGTGTTATCATGACCTATAGACTTTGGGTCTTGACAAAAGAAGAACAAGTAAAATAAAAATAGAAAAACTTTGTGCTTACTGATTATCCATTATAAGAAAGTGTTGAATTCAGGACTCATTTACAACGTACATTGGTGAATCAACCTTCAGCACGATAGCAAGCGTATCTTGTAAATAAAAGACATCACTAAATACCTAAACATATAAGTAAAATACTTTGTCATAACAACTATTAAAAATAGAAGGTTTTAAATATCAGGATGCCGAATCACAGCTTTCAGATAGATGGTCAAAACTGTCAAATGTGTGAGAGCAAGTTAGGTTGGAGGTGGTAAGGAAATTTTTGGAGGATTTACTTTTTTAATAGATTCAATGATAGTAACTCTATCTATTATCCAAGTAAAATCGTTAATTATTTTTGTATGTGTCATTTGATTTCTTAATAGTTTTGACTAACACCCGGTACATGTGAAAATAGTGGAGTAGATCTGTATAGTAATTTATATCACCGTCAAAGATAATGAATTGAATTTGAGATTCCCGTGGAATGTATGAATCAATAAGATTTTATAAAATGGTAATATCTTACAGAAATATGTGACATAAAATTTAATTTCTACTTTTTTGAAAGCAAATTACACCAACGTTACAAATCAAAACTAAAGGAAGCAACACCTTTCATCCCGGAGAAGCAATAACTAATATTTTTTGTTTCTATTCTGGTTATCTCTTGGATGTCCCTTGTCAATGACTTATACTTCACAAATCCATTCAGCAATTATTGGAGTAATTTCACTTATCCCCTTTATTTGCGTTCAATTCCTTTTATTGTGTCTATCTTATTGTCTTCCTATATATTTTTATCTTTCATTTTCATATCTTAGTTTAGTTTTTGTTTCTATAATTTGTGTTTGTATTATTTGGTATCAGAAACGAGATTAATTTCATTCCCACGAAGTCAATCTTGGGTCTAGTCGTCTTAGAAAATTGAAAAAAATCACAAAAAAAGTTACTATTCATGTTTTTGTTCTTACGTCAAATTTTGAGTTTCTGATTTTTGTGTTTTCTTGTATTTCTAGTGTTATATTCGTGTTCTCTAACACTATAGGAGTCTAGATTTCAAATTTGAGCTAAAACAGAGTCATATTGAGCATTCTGCCATTGTTGAGGGCTTGAACTTGAAGAAATTTGAAGTGGATGGAAAGTTTGAAGATTTTGGTGAAGAATTTGAGTAAATTTATGTTTGAAATGAGTTTAGAAGGTTAAGAAGTCCCTACTTCAAAATTTTAACTCATTCCGAGCTTGGGGGAAAAAGTTAGAAAGATTGGTGTTCTTGGAGAAAATTGTTATCTTCAAGTTGAAATTTCAGCCAAAGGTGCTTGTTCGATATAAAAGAAGGAATAAAAAGAGTGTAAAAGTGTTATTACTAAGCATCTCCAAAGGTTCAAAGAGTATTCCAAGAAAAGAGGACAAAAGGGACCAATAGAGGATCGAAAATGCCATTCTAAGAGGATTGAGCGGCTAATCTGTGCCCCATCTGGCCTTGACTTACGTGGGAGCTGCTGAAGCAGACCAAACATATGTCAAACCAGTATATGGGAGTCCTGGGGCATCCAAGGTGCGTTGGGGATGCACCCCACATGCTGAAGCAGGTTCCCAAACGCAAATCAACACATATCAACTCGTCCTAACATATTTCAAACTTTCAATTTCATTTTGCTCAAGGTTTGATTCTTTAGTTTTATTTTCTTGATTCCTAAACTCATATTTTGATTCTTAAACTACTCAACAACTAAGTACTTCATCTATAAGTTGATTGATTAGTTCTTGAGCCTTATTTCTTTCATCGTCCAATTTCTTTCAAACTTTTCTCTTTTTTCAATTTGTTGTTAGCTCTTTATTTAAGTACGTACGCAATTTTTTTTATTTGAGTCTTTCAAATAAGAATCCATTCCAATCTCAATCCACAATTGGTACCAAGTCTTTTCATTCGAGTATAAATAATTTATCAACTCTTGTGACACCAATTGAAATACCATACAAAGGTGTGAACTTTGAGAGCTTGAGAGGTTTATTTCTTAACCTTAACTTGCTTGTTGTTTGTTGTTTTTGTTTTAGTATTTCTTTTATTAGGTACAATGGCTCCAAAATGCGAAACATCACAAATCATGAATAAAAACACTTCAAATGCTATCTTAGTGGCCCTTGAAGCTCTCAACCGCATATTTAACTTCTTTGAATCCCAGATAGATAATATGTATGGGAGGATGGATAATATGATAGATCATCTAAACTTCCCAAACCGTTCCAATACATCGAATGATCAAGCTTCCTTGAGTGGACATGCTCAAAATACCTTCCCTAAACTACCCCAAGCTCCACTAAAACAAAGTCAGCCCAATTAAGTCGAGGGTGAAGGGGAAGAAGAAGCTAAGGAAGGGGATAAGAACTTAGCTTAAGAAGGAGAGTTATGTAATATTTTTAAGATAAGGATTGAATTGAATGAGGTTCATGAGAAAATTCTTCCAAAGAAGGATTTAAATAAAGCCTCACATAAGCATAAGGTTGAAAGCCTAGATGAGTTCTTATTTGAGAATTCCGAAGTCATAAGTCTTGACTCAAAGGAGGAACCTAGTCAAACTCCTATGGGTCGATGGATACATTATCATAAGGTGTTAATCATCTAACCCTATGGATAAAAAGAGGCAAAATAATCAAGCCTATTGATCCAAATTGATGCATAGGAGGAAAGGTCCTCATAAAAGACCTATGGAGGATAAGAGAACAAGATCAATACATTGCTTTCCAGAAATTTTCCTACCCCCTCCTATTCCTAGTGATCCTTGGAGGCATGATGATATTTTTCTCATATTGACTAGATCTTTGAAGTTGATTGATATCATGTCATATCATGAGAGTATTAATATCTCCAATATTCTTTTGGGGAATTTTTCTTTGGAGTTGGAATTGTGTAGGCCTTGCAATCTTAATCCCTAATCTATTTGTTGCTTAAGAAAGGGTCCTTGGTATGTACTTGATGTACAACTTTGGTTTCCTAGTCTTTGTCACACGTGTGGTTGGACAAGTTGAAGTAATAGGAAGTACTCTTAGAAATATGTTACGAGCCATGGAAGGAAGTCACTCAACTTCTTAGGTATACACTTTGGTTTGGAGTGAATTGGGTTCTCATAAATTCCCTAATTCCTCTAATAGTGTGACTCCATTGGTGAATACACTCCTTGTGGGAGGTTTTTTGAAAATAAAAGATGGCATGTGCTCTAATTGTCTTATCTCATATTGTTGTATACTCATATTTGAGGGGAGTTTAGATGAGAATGGTGCCCTTCACTCTTTTCTTTTCTTTTCTATCTTTTTTCTTATTATTATGACCATGTTTGTGTTGAAAGTAAATTTTGTGTGAAGATGGGTTGTCTTAAAAGGAAGGGTGATGTGCATCCTAATGACTTGACTCCATATGTGGTTGTTCTAACTTCTAGTGATTTGATTACTGTCTTTCTTAAGTACCTTGATACTCCCAAGTATAGAAACACCTTGCAAGAGACTCATCTACTTCGTACCTTTCTTTACTACCTCATTGCATTTGATCACATCCATATTGATGTTGGATTTTCTTTAGATAGAGGTACGATTTTTTGGCTATAGTTTTATAGGGAAACAAAGGAGCACTTGTGTCTTACAACCTTGGTATTTTTCTTGTTTCATAATGCTTCTTATGGAAAACTCATTTTCACCTTCAATGATGAATTCACTTCCATTGTCTTGAAGGATATTTGGTTATATCGTAAATGTGTTCAACCTTGGCATGATGTTATGACTGATTGTGCTAACTCTAACCCTCATGCCATTAGGATATTGTGCTTGCTTTTCCTTCCTTTAGTTTTCCAAGGTTTGGATTTGATGTCTAATCTTTTTCAAGAGTCAAATAGGCGTTAATGCTTTTGATCACATAACTCGAGGTCAACACAAGGAGTTTCAAGCCATGATCACCCTAAGAATTCAAGAATATGCTTGGAGGACCTTCTTTGATCCCCCTAATTAAACAATGTCATGTTTGAAATATAACTTGGAGGCGAGGAAAACCTAGAAAAAGTGGGTTATTTCCAAAATATTCACTTTTGGGCTATTTTCGTAATAGGTTATTTGTGCAAAGGTAAATACTATAAATAGGTGCCTTAGACATTTCATTTCCTTAGATTTTGAAGAATTATGAATGTATACTCTATTGAGAGTGTGAGGCAAGCGTGGAATCGCTTGTGTTGAAACTTTATTTAGAAATGTGGGTTGCTCAGAAATCCAACTCCCTTGAGGTCTACGTAAGATTTAGGTGCTTTATTTGGTTTAATTGATTGAGGGTTTAGGGTTTGATATACCATTTATTTGCTTTCAATTCCTTTCATTGCGTCTATCTTATTGACTTTCTACATATCTTTATTTTTCATTTTCGTGTCGTAGTTTAGTTTTTGTTTTTGTACTTTGTGTTCATATCAAAAGCAAAAACCCAAACATATAATACAAAAAGTAAAAAATTGATAATAAAAAACCGAAGATGACAAACACATTATAATCAATTGACAAAAAATATTCCTAATACAACTTATGCTTGCTCTTATTGTTTTATTTTTTTAAATTGAAAAGAAGTGTCAAAGACTACCACATGGAGAGATATCTGAAAACATTTCGAGGGCTACTTACACCATTTGAGCACTTGGATGATTACCTGATGAACATTAATTTGGTATCGTAACATCTAATGCATTATATTTTTTATTGGCTATTATAGTACAATTTGTAGCTTTATACTTGTTGACTCATATATGATGACTGTTTCTTTCAAGATATTTTTTGTAGCTTTATACTTGTTGATTCATATATGATGATTGTTTCTTTTAAGATATTTTTTTCATTGTGCTGAATGTCGGGTTGCCAACATACATTGCAAATGATTCCAGAATTCAAGACATTATTATAATGGATAACAAGTAAGTGCACACTTTAATTATTTTCATTTTTCTTGCTCCTCGTACCACTATCATTATATCTTTGATTTAATTTCATGTTATCTCTTTTTTATGGAAAACAAAAGAATCTACATTTGCTGTAACTATTGCCCCATCTATTTTTCTATCCCACAAAATTAATTATGTTTTTCTCACTTTTTAGATAATTGTCCTTTCTGTACAAAACAATGTTCTTCTATAAATACAAGGAAGAACAAAAATTTTCATATAGACAATGAAAAGCACAGAAGAGACAAGAAATAAAGCTTAGATTTTTTTTCTTAAAAAAAACTAAAAGATGCAATGTGTTCCGTGAAACTTAGCATGTAAAACATGTATATTTCTTAATCTTGTATGTATCCTCTCCATTTCCTCCCCCTTTGCACATACATATAAAAGCAAAATCAAGAATAAGCTCTATTACTTTTCTGTCTCAAGTTGTTAGCCTATCAACAATGTCGATAAATTAAGCTTTTATTGATAAATTGGAATGCAGAGAATATTTACATAGCAAATGAGCACCCCCGCCCCCCCAAGACACACACACATACTATTAACAATAATATATGTTTTTCAACTGATTTTCTCTAACAGTTGTCAAAGTAGTATTGCGTTTTTCCTTATTTTATGTAGAAAAAATCTATCAAGTTCACACTCTGGGAGAATTTCATTGATCATGATGAACCAAAATTTTAAAAATAATTAATAAATACATTCTTTATTTTTAGAAGCTGGTAATTGCTACATCATATCAATCAATTGCATGAAAAATCTGGTGGACATGGCTATCAGTCTATTGGTCAAGCAAACAATCATTTTTCAGCTCACAATTTTACCAAAAATTAGTTTGGTGAAGACATAGGTCAAGTGGTTCCATCTAGCAGTTAAAGGAACAAAGAGATCAAAAGTGTTGTTCTAGCTAAGGGACAAGGTTTCTTAGATGAAGATTATAAGCAAATCATGGCACTGCTAAACAAAGATACACAGGGAATCAAGCAAGATAATATTTCAGGTAGAGTTACTTGCCTATTATCTCATGTTGTTCCATATGAATGGATAGCAGATTCTGGTGCCACACACTATATTGCAGTACATTTCACACTGTCAAAAAATAGTTAACTCAAAAAGAGATAAAGTAAATCTTCCTATTGGAGCCAAAGCAGATATATCACATGTTGGAGAAGAAAAGGTTCTCAAATATGAAGTTTTAAGGAATGTGTTGTTTGTACCTAACTTTAAACTCAACTTGTTGTTAGTATTAAAGATGACTGAATGACTCTCATGCTTTATTGCATTCTACCCTAACTTCTGTGTATTTCAGGACCTTTATAGTGGTAGAGTGAAGGAGAATGGTAAGGACAAAGGAGGATTATATATCTTCAAGAATCACTATTGATTGGAGGGGATATAGAGAGATAACACTTATCAAAAGCTAGTTTCAGAAGTGGCTATGAAAGAATGCAATCTATGGCATAGAAGACTTGGGCACCCTTCTTCTCAAGACTTAAAGTCACTCAGTTTGTTAAGACACGCTACAGACTTAGAGTCCTTAAATAAGTGTCATATTCATCCATTAGCTAAACAAACTAGACTAGTATTTTCTACTAGTGACTCCAGAGCTATAAAATATTTTGATGTTGTACACATGGATCTTTGGGGGCCTTAAATTCTAATAAGAAACATATTTTTTGACTCTTGTGAATGATTATAGTAGATATACTTGGTTTGATTTGTTACAATTGAAATCTGAATGCATTATGTCTATTAAGAACTTCTTGAATATGATTCAAAATCAGTTTGGTGCTCAGATAAAGGTTTTAATCTTAGATATGGGACAAAATTTCTTAATTCTCAGTGTAAAGATTTATTTTAATCTTTAGGTATACTACATCATAGTAGTCGCCCTTACACACCACTACAGAATGATGTAGTTGAGAGAACTTAAATGTTGCTAGAGCTATTAGATTTTAGTCTAAAATGCCTATCAGATTTTGGGGATTGAATGTCAAAGCTATAATTTATCTTATTAACAGACTACTTTTTTAATTTATTAGAGGAAGAAGTCCTTATGAAATGCTATTTTCAAAGATCCCATCCTTGACACATATGAAAGTTATTGGTTATAGATGTTATGCTTCAGTAATACCAAGAGCTGACAAGTTTTCATGAAGGGAAAAATTTACAGTATTGATGGGAAATTCTGCTACTCAAAAGGGGTATTTGCTAATGGATTTAACCACTAACAAGTTATTTGTTACTAGGGATGTTGTTTTTCAAGAGTATTTATTTCCTTTTGCAGAAAAGACAACTTCAGAATCACCTGAAGATTTTATTAATCTATGTGCAGGCACCATTATCATGCAGATACAGATCTTTATAAAGGTTCTCTTAAGGAATCAAATTATCATGACCAAGTTGTTAAACCATCAGGTGAGGATATACTTTATTCACATGCCTCAGCCAGTACACCAACGAAGATACTTCCCAGCTTTTCAGATGTAGATACATCATCTTCATCACTATCTATCATTGTTGTCCCAAGAAGATCATATAGAGTATATAAACAACCTACTTAGTTGATGGACTACTGACATGATCCAAACCAGGGTCTTGTCATAATTGAAATCCCAATCCAACCAGGATCGAAGACCACTCCCGTTACCCAACCCAACCTCTAAACAAATGCCCTGAGTCAAATGAATTCTGAACATATAACAAGATAGTGTGTTTAACAACACAAATACTTTAGGATTAGATTCACGGCCGTGACCAACCCAAACAAGCTCAACCATCCGATGCCAACCAACAACCATAACCAAACTGAAATAATAACCAAGTTCATGTCCATAACATAACATAATAGGATGGAACAATCATAATATCATCCCCAATACCAATGCCAATACTAAGGCTGACACCACTGCCGACATCGCTCATATCAACCCATAGTAGTTCCACAAAGCCTCTATCCAAAAGTAAAACAATATTCGATCGGGACATGTCCTCGACCATAGCCAAAATCATAGTCTATAAAATGACCAAAAATAAGTAAAGACATCCATGACATGAAATGGAGCCTTACATAATATGGAAGCTTATCACTTCAATCCAACCAAGCTGATCCTGAATCTGATCACTATGCATGAGGGGTAGAATGGTTAGTTCCTACATCGCGTGGGGATACACTGCCCGAAGATGGGTTAGTGAGTGAACTCCAGCATGCACTCAGGATAAGATAAAATAATGTTGACCTTTAAAACCAAGTAAATAACCATATTCATTCACAATCACACAAACACATACATATATATCCATGCTGGGAAAAGGGACGGGTTTAGCATGTATTTAAAGCCTTTAACCTGGGTATATATAGCTTAACCATCCTAGAACCACCTACGATCTATATGGGTCAAGTTTTACCCCTGAAGGCCCTCGATATGTGTAGCCGCACGGACCGAAGATACCATAAGAGTAAAGGATTCCAGTGTACCCTTCACTCTCTATGATACATATATACAAGTGTAACTTAGGGGATTCCCATGTACCCCATAAGAATCATATATGATCACCATGACCAATCCTCATGTCGGCAAACATGAGTTTCCAGTTTTCGTCCATTGGACTCACACCTTCACGGTTAGCTATCACACCCCGCCATTATTCCCCAATTAAAACTATTGCCACACAACCAAACCATCAATTTAATTTATTAATAACCAAGGCTATAAGTAGTGGTTCTTCATACTGGCTATAGCTTGCAAGAAATGTCCTTAGCCAACCTTTTATAGAAGAAGGGATTCCCATATACCCATAGATTACATTATTAAGTTGACTTGGAGGAGTCCTATATACCCTACAAGTGTTTCATTATTAAGTTTGCTTGGGGGATCCCCTTTTGCTTAGGGGATTCCCTTGTACCCCACAAGGCTATTTAACTAAACTATAACCATTACCCAAAATAAAAATTTAATAAACTCAGGACATCACTCTATAAGTAAACACAAATCAATTCTAAACCAGTCTACGAAGCCTCTACTAAATTGAAAAACACTAGTCTAACTAAACCGAGACAAAGACCCCGTCTGGACCACAAAACTATCTAAGATTATATATAGATAGAATGTCTTTCAGTGTAAGGAAGGTTCACCAAATTCTGGAAGTCTAGGAACAATATACTACTGAGTTGGACCCAGAACTGAGCCTCTGAACCTATAGATAAGGGTCAATACTTGAAAGTACTGGTATGTAAAACAACCCAAAAATAAATAGATTTCATGTAATATAAATGAGAGCATTGCGAAAATAATTTATCATAACATATATATAAAGAAACATGGGAAAAATTTAAAGAACTTCAATTCATCCTTGTAAAACTTTGACTTGACTCTTTGCTTTACTTTTGAACTAAATGATACACCCTACAAGTCTAATATCCCATGGGCTCTATGGTATACTCCCTTGACTTGGAGGCCCATCCTCCAATCCGTGTTTTCCACAAGATTTGAGGTATGTAATAAACACAAAGTATGCCTCCTTGCTGATATATTGAGTAATGAAAAAGTATATGCCTCCTTACTGAGATACCTTTTCATAATAAACCCGCATCAACAAAATATAATTTTAGGTTATGAGTTATCTGAACTCGAGCCTTCTTCCGCTAACCATCTAATTCATCGGGTAACCATCTAACTCTTTTAGAGCCCATTTTTAGCCTTTTAACATGCATCTTACTGAAAACATGATCGAAAATCTAAATAGTCTGTAGTCTGTTCTGAGTCTATCATGGCATTTATCTGATTTGGTATCATCATACAAAGACTTACAAGTCGTATCAGACATATCATATCATGTCATAGTCTTTTTATTTATAAATATCTGAATGACCACCTAAAAGATTTACATCATATGAGAGTTCTCATTTCAAAAGCATATGAAAACTTATGCAAAAACTCCCTTTTCAAGTCTTTAACAAATGGTGATCAACTCTTTTATAGATCACATGCAGTTCTTTAATTTAATAAGAAGAGCGCATATATAACAAGAAAACACACTCTCATCAATCATAACCAATGTCCAATCCATAAATGATAGTAAAACATTTGACTCACACTTTAGGACATGCAATTGAACAACCCATATCATGTTAAATCAAATAAATTTTATAATGAGAGGGAAATTTCATGAATCTTGCACTCATTTTAATCATCAAAAATATATAACATATAAACATATGAATATAATTCAAATCTATGGAAAACATCATTATAATCTCATCAAAATGCTTTCATGATACATCTTCTTCAAAAAAATTTCAAAACCCTTCTTATATACATAATTTTCATACCTTTAAAAGTTGTTAAAAACTATAAACTACACCTACGAAGTTTAGGATAGTCCCACATTGATACGAGTCAAATGACCATCATAGCCTTCGATGACATCATGCGAAGCCAACTCATGAAAAATCTGATGGTGGTCATATTAAGGGGAAGAAAGCATGCATGGAGAGGCCATTTTGAGCATTCCATAAGGCAAAATCGTGTATGGAAAGTGTCTTGGGGGATGCTTGAAAAGGTACGGCCTTAGATCATTGAAGAGCACCTTCATTAAGGGTGTTTTAGAGATTTCATATGTCAAAATTACACTCTATGGTTGCCACACCCTCATTAAGGGCATTTTGGACACTTTATGTTGTAATAGGTTATAAATAGGCTCCTTTAGTCCTATTTTTATTTGTTTATGAATGATGAATATTTCAAACATTGAAAGTTCTCTCTTTAGTAGTGTCACACCTTAGTTGTAGGGCTTGTAAAAGCCACAAAATCGAAATGAAGGCTAATTCAAGTATGGAATCACTTGAGTTGAAACTTGGCTTGAAATATTGGTGCTAGAGGAGGTAACGTCCCTTTTGTGTCTACGTAGGAGTTAGGCGATTGTCGTGTGTAGGTGTTAAGGATCCTTCGATTGATATTATTAGGGTTTTTAGGATTTATACCTTCATTTTTCTATCTATCTATCCTTTTAACATATTGCAAATCGTGTGTTTGTGCTTGTCTTTTTGTTTTCATGTTTGGTGTTGTTTAGTCATCTCGTGAGTGGACTATTTTGTGTCATGTTGTGGGTTGTTTTGTGCCATTTTTTGGTTGATTTTTTATCATTTGGTATCAGATCTAAGGCTGTTTTTATTCCCATAAGACTAATCTTGGGCTTGGTTGTTGAAATAAAAAGAGTAGAAGTTGTTCTTGTGTTCTTGGCTGAAAATTGTTTTTGTTGTTGTTTTGGCGAAGATTTGAGTCTAGATCTAGGTGTATTTTACTTTTTTTGAGTGTTTCTTGTGTTAGTTTTATTCTTCTCTAACTCCTTGAGTCTAGATCCAAGTGAGCTTGAACGTTTATGTGGTATTGTTGTTGACGGGTTCAAGAACTTAAACATTGTTGGTGTTATTGTATGAACCAAAACTTGAAGGTGTTGTTTGAACTCGTGTTGTTGATATTTTGTTTTGGGTTTTTAATCTTAAAAAGATGTTGTTGATTGTTGGAGGTTCAACGTGAGGATAGGTTTTCAAAGTTCTATTGAAAGTTCTTGTGGTTATAGACCATCTTCATGTCTAGTTGCAAAAAGGCTCTTCAATAGTGCTATTTGATCCAAAAGACAAGTAGAAAGAAGTGGAGACTTTTTTAGTCTTGAAAATAAATCCCAAATACCTACCAAAAGGGAAGGGGGACAAAAATTTCTACAAAAGACTTGGTACCAAAATAGAAAAAGAACATTTTCTAGGTGTCCAAAAGAGGAAAAGGACACCAACCCTTCAAAAAGGTGTCCTGCCCAAAAGGTGTAAGATAAGTCAAACCTTTTTAAATGTGAAAAAGGTATCCAATCTTGATGTTCTCTTACCCAAGGCCGAAATACACTTCTTCAAGAATTGAAAATTGAATTAAAATTTCAAAGTTGGAAAAATAAGAACCTTTCAAAAACCGCAACCAATCCTAGACTGCCACATCACTAATTTCCTTACAATACCAAAACTTAGGGCTCAAAATCTTGGATTCATAGTTTCTTATTGTTTATTATTAGTCTCTTTTTGTTGATTCTTATACTAATTGGCAACTAGTAACTACCAACTAAGTTGTAAATTAGTTTTTGAATATGTATCTTCCTGTTAGCATTATTTTTGTGCTTTTATTATTTTTGAATCATAGTATTTCTTGGTTAAAGTTCATACATTACTTTCTTGAGTCTTCAAGCAAATAATCCATTTTGACCAAGGATTAGACTCACCCCTTGACTCATCACGAACTACAAAATGACTTACAATACTTATGAGACTAAGTGGGAGATGATCAAGGCGTGAGAGAGAGTGTGGTGAGGAGTTTGTGAACTAATTGTTTTTTTGTTCGTGAGTTTGTTTTGTTTTTAGGTACAATTTCAATGGAACCCGCGGCTTCAACCTCTCCAACCTTGGGCAATGATGTTACAAGTGTCATTTTGGCCCACCTTGACACTATTTCCCGATACTTGGCTATGGCAAAATGAAAGGTTAGATCACATGGTAGGTCAAAGGGAGCACATGGGCTGCCCAGACACATGTGAAGATGACGGTCATAGCTCATGTGAGATACAAGGTAAAAATGTTATCCCCTACACTCCTAAGAACTTAGAACATTATGATGTGGCTAGTAGTAGCCAAGTGGGTGTAGTTGCAGGTTTGCCTAGAGTAGAAGTGTTTGAGTCTTCCTTTTGTGATACTTTTGGTATTATTAGGTCGCATGAGGACCAAATTCTTGCTATAGGTACGCAAGTACTAGTTGATCCTTTAGATAATGAATTGATTTTTCTCATGAGACTGATTTGTGTCCATCTAGTGCTAGCACTTATAACATGACTAAGGTTCTATTACCAAGTGACAAGAGTATTCACACACTAATTGACCCTTGTGAAAATCAAGGTGAGTCTACATTGGTATATGAGTTGTCAACAACTAGTGAAGATGTGGACAATGATCAATCGGGTGGAAATGACCTTGATATGCTTGATTTTTTAAGAAACCCAAATTGTGATTGTCTTCGTAAAGATGGTTTTTCTTGTGATACCTTTTTTGTCTGTGGTGGTTTGTATTTCTCCTTTGAAAGAGAAGGTGATATGTGCTTAGACATTTCACCTACTTCCTCTTTATGTGCTTCTTATGTTTGGCCTACTCCTAGTGGAGATTTTGAAACTAGTAGTAATACATGCATAAGAACCCTATATTTGAAGTTAACTTGTAAAACACCTGTCTCAGCCCTCTTTTTGTTCATGATATTTCCAAAGGTGATATAGAGGGTATGCTAATTATGAGGACAGCTCCTTAGGGGAAAGTGAGAATGGTCGAGACCTAGGTCGTTGGCTACTTCTCCCATTTGACCTCGGTAACCTCTTAGGATGTAGAGAATGTTATACATCCTCCTTGATGCTTGGTCAAGAATACAAGCAAGGCTTGATCGTGAGTGTTGGTACCCTTCCCCTTGGTTGTCATAGACACTTCCTTTGTTACATCTTCACTGGTCTTTTTATGTTAAAATAAAGGATTCATGGTTATATTTCAAATGTGTACCATATTGACATGATGATTTTGTTGTACTAACCCTAACCCTCATGCCATAAGGATTTTGTGCTTGTTTATCCTTTCTTTATTCTTGCAAGGTATAGATTCAAGGTCGAATCCTTTTCAAGAAGGGGAGGATGATATGAGTCAAATAGCCATCATAGTCTTTGATGACATCATGTGAGGACAACTCATGAAGAATCTGATGGTGGTCACATTGAGGGGAAGAAAGAATGCATGGAGAGGAGAATGCATGGAGAGGCTATTTTGAGCATTCCATAAGGCAAAATCGTGTGTGAAAAGTGGCTTGAGGACTGCTTGAAGAGCCATAGACTTGTATCATTGAAGAGCACCTTCATTAAGGGTGTTTTAGGGATTTCACATGTCAAAATTATACTCCATGGCCGCCCCACCCTCATTAAGGGCATTTTGGACACGTTATGTTGTAATAGGTTATAAATAGGCTCTTTTAGTCTTATTTTCATTAGTTTATGAATAATGACTATTTGAAACATTGAAAGTTCTCTCTTTGATAGTGTAACACCTTAGTTGTAGGTCTTGGAAAAGCCACAAAACTGAAATGAGGGCTAATTCAAGTGTGGAATCATTTGAGTTGCAACTTGGCTTGAAACGTTGGTGCTAAAGGAGGTAACGTCTCTCTTATGTCTGTGTAAAAGTTAGGTGATTGTCGTGTGTAAGTGTTAAGGGTCCTTAGATTGATATATCTTAGGGTCATTAGGATTTATACCTTTATTTTTCTATCTATCTATCCTTTTAATATATTGCAAATCATGTGTTCGTGCTTGTCTTCTTATTTCTGTTTTTGGTGTTATTTGGCCATCTCATAAGTGGACTATTTTGTGTCGTGTTGTGGGCCGTTTTGTGTTATTTGTTGGTTGATTTTTTATCACACATACCTTGAAATCAAAATGAACATAGTGAAATTTGACCTTTGAAGATTAAAATCCTCAAACCCTGGGTGATTTCTCCTCTCTAGCTTAAGAAAAGATGATTTGGGTATTTGAGAAGTGAAATAACGTGTGCAAAGACCTTAACTTCATTCATATATGATTAGGAATGGTTATAGGATGTGAAAAGACACTAACACCATTAAAATAGAATAAAAACGGAGCATATTTTGATGCTTGGCGGCGCATGGACAAAGCCAACCTCGGGGTTGGCGGTGCACAACCAAAGCCAACCTCAGGCAGTAAGCTTTAGCGATTTCTCCGCGATGCAGGGCCAACACAGACCCTGGATAAGATCCCACTCAAACACTCATAACTTTTTGACTCCAAAATCAGATTGACAAACGGTTAGTTATGTTGGAAAGAGGACTTAAAAATATTTAATTTGATATATAATGGGCCACATAACTCCATATATTCTATGAGTAATGTTCGTTGGAAGTT
This sequence comes from Capsicum annuum, assembly GCF_002878395.1. Taxonomy (NCBI): domain Eukaryota; kingdom Viridiplantae; phylum Streptophyta; class Magnoliopsida; order Solanales; family Solanaceae; genus Capsicum; species Capsicum annuum. The sequence continues at coordinate 37,264,183 of NC_061119.1, read as the reverse complement.
TACCTAAGAAAAATTGTCAACTAAAACTCATCCGTACGTGCTCAACTTAACTCTAAGCTAGGAGACTTTTATGATGTATACTCATCTCCAATGATGTTCTCAAACTAAATCATTGTTATCACACTTATTTCAAACTAGAAACCATTGGATTTGGGTCTATATACATTAGAAAGATGGTTCAACTTTAGCCCAAAAAAGCGGGGTGTTACATTTTTTGTCAAGCCAAAGCTTCCTTAATAAATTGTGACTATTGTTTCTGGTGCACTGAATTATGCATCAACAAAGAAGTATGATCTGAAAGGGTGTTTCCCTACATCATCGACTTATAAAAAGCTTGTGTCCTGGTCAAACTGCACAGACTATCAGTCTAGGAAATTGGAAATTTTGTTTGAACAGAAGGTACTTTGCAATGTTTCTAATTTTTTGGATATTTTGTTTCAGAAAAATCTGAACTACTCTAACATAATTATTTCCTTAGGGTAAAGATAAAGTGAAACAGTACGTATATTTATTGAACTCCAGCCTCACAGAGACAGAAAGGACTATGTGTTGTATACTTGAGAACTACCAGAGAGAGGATGGAGTTGAGATTCCTGAAGTTTTATGGCCATACATGAGTGGGAAGACATTCATGCTTTTTCAGGATTCTCCGATGTAAGAAGATAAAGGAAACAAGTCAAAGGGATAAACCAATTGTCTAGTTTTCTAGGTCATGTGCACTATATTGGGAGCATGATGAACACCAGTCAAATATCAGCTACTTTTTTTATTTCCATGAATGACGAGTACCTTATTTAGCTCAATAATTGGGAGTTTCTGTAATAGTATCCCCCCTCACCCCAACCCCCAATTTCCCTGGGGTCACATAATTAATTTTCTTTCTTAGGTGCAAGTATATTTGAGTTCTTTCAAATATATCCAATAAATTAGAAAAAAGGGTTGGAGGTTGATATGATCTTAGCCTAGACTTCTTTTTTCTTCTAGAAATGCTTACGGAGCAGGGTGGAACTATTACAAATTAGCAATCCTAATCCGCTAGGTTAGACATTGGAATTCAAGAATCAATTTAGCCCTTGAAATGTCAAGTAGTTATACCAATAACATTTTCTGATGTTTAGTCATCTCTTTTACATTAGATATTAACTAGGAAAACATTATAATTACACTACTATAATTGTCTATTTTTTCCCAGATATGGTAGTTTAAAGTTGTACATGACATGACATTATGGTTCTTTTCACCTTTTCTCAAATTAATTCATGTACAGATTAATGTAACTGGTTTATTTTTATCATAAGAATTTATTTATTTTTTTGGAATTGGTTCTATGTCGATTTATTCATCCTCTTCTAGATTATAGAAGTTTTCTGCTTGCATGAATGTACTAGAGGTTTGGCAAAAAAATTGTGAAACAACGAGAAAATTTGCTCCTAAATTATTGAGTTGTAGTTTACCGAAATTTGATATCGGAGGTTATTACGATCCAATTATTTTTCATTAAACTTAAAAAGTCTATCTTCGCACAAATTGCTTAATTGGATCAAAGATAAACAGTTGCCCGAAATGTTGCTATTTGTTCAAATCAACGTGATTATTCGTTAATGAACACCCATATCCCACGAAATCCAGAGCCAACACAAATAAGAGAAAATTAAATTGAGGACTAGTTTGTTAGGCTAAAGACAGAGGAATTAATAGAACTTCAATATGAGCTCCTCTATGATAGTGTCCAAGAAATATAATAGCAGTGACGTGAGTGCAAAATTGCTAAAGAAAGTAGTTGTTTTCCTCTGTATGCTACAAAATACTTATTGAATGGAAGTTCCACGAGTCTGCAACCACTCATGTCGGCATACCATCCTTTTCATTAACTCTGTGTGACTGTTGTCTTAAAATTTGATTGTTGTAATCTCGTCTTAATTAAGTTTGTAACCATCTTCAATGCATCAATCTTGATTGTTGTAATATTTTGTTTTAAGTTTGTTACTATCCTCAATTCTTGACTTTTGATTGGTACTATCCTCAATTCTTGACTTTTGACTACTGTAGTCTCTTGGTTTAAGGTCGCTCTTATCCTCAGTTAATGAATCTTGATTATTGTATTCTCAACGTTTTAATAAATAGTCCCTACCTTCCCACTTTTCCTCTTCCAGTTCCTTCTTTTGTAGCAAAGTTATTTCACCTAATTCACATCCAGGTTAGTGTTAGTTTATGATTTTATGGCAGTTTTTATAAAAATAATCTTTCTTGCTCTAGGCAACTTTACATAGACCAGTCATTTGAGGCTGCAAGATCTGGTTAAATTAAATGCATATCAATTCATATGTTTTACATCTGGTGGTTCTGGGTATTAAAAGAAGGAGTTGTAGCTCACTTCCCAGGAAACAGTGACTAACTGTTTTCTAGAAGTTAGTTGAATAACTAACTTTGTGAAGCGGAGCCTAGAGAGTTATTTAAGTTATTAGGATCTAGAACATTCCATAAACTACTATATATACTTTCTTATTCAGTCTATGTAGGTAAGTTAGTTACAAGAATTATGGAATGACAAGTTTCTTCTTCTTCATTCTTCCTCTGTTTTCTATCTTCTTCTTCTTCTGGATCTCATTTCTAATCTGCCTGTAGCAGAGTTCACTCAAGAACTCTAAGAACTCTGATAAGTTCATGATCTCAGATCCATAATCAATTTGAGTTGATCATCTACATTAACTAGATTCTGCTTTCACAAATTCTGAAACCAACAGAGTTCATCCATCTATTAAAGAACATCAAGAAATCAGTTTTCAGCTATGGTGATGTTTTCTACTAATGGTGCAAATGTAGAAGAATCTACCAATTCATCCAATGGAGCAACTGGAGCCAAACACTTAGTGGCAATCGACTATAACCATTCACTTTTTCTGCATCCATCAGATATAAGTTGCTTGTAGATTATATCTTTTTCGTTGACTAGAATTGAAAATTTCTCTATGTGGTTTCGATCCATGAGATTGTCATTACTAGGAAGAAACAAGTTAGAAATGGTAGATGGTTAATGTTCTAAGGACAAGTTCCCCCTGAAATGAGTAACCACCGGGAAAGAGTGAATGCAATAGTACTTTCTTAGATCATGAGTGCAGTAGCTAAAAATTTACTAGAAGGGATCATGTATTCTATTAGTGCACAAGCTGTTTGGGCTGATATGTGTGAAAGGTTTAATAAGATTGATGGTTTAAGAACATTCAACCTTCACAAAGAGATTGCCATGTTATCTCATGGAACAGCCTTTGTATCACTATATTATTCAAGGATGAAAGATCTATGGAAAGAGTTTGAAGCATTGATGCCAATATCTAGTAGAAATTGTGAAAGCTCAAAAGATTGTGTTGCTCATCTTCAAAAGTTAAAACTCTTTTAGTTCTTGATGAGGTTAAAGGAATACTATAGTCGAGTAAGAAGCCAATTTTTACTCATGAATCCACTACCGTCAATTAATCAAGCATATGATATGGTAATCAGTGATGAAAGTCAAAAATAAGTAGATACTACTGTAGGTATTCTTGGCTCTAATCCTGCAACTACTGGTTATGAATCTGCTAATACAAAAAGTAATGAGCAAAACGGCTATTCAAATGGTGCTGAATCATCAATATTCTCAAGAAATGGAGGTCAACAACACAAATAATTCAAGAAAACTCAAAATTTATATTGTGAAATATGCGAGATCAGGGATCACACTAGAGAGAACTGCTGGAAAGTGATTAGTTAACCAGTTGATTTCAAGTTTAGAAAGAGAATTGGAACTAATACAAGTGCAAATGCAGTGTGTAATATTGGAGAAGAAAATGCAGGTCATAGACTCTGTCAAGGTTTTCCATAGACAAGTCTACCTCAAGCTAGCAGCTCTAATCCAGTGATAGGAGGATCTACCTCACAGACAAGTCCATGTATATTTACTAATGAGCAATATGCTCAGATCCTGCAACTGTTAAATAAAGAGGACAAGGCTAAGTACTCATCTCATGTAGCAAGTAAAATGGTAAATCCAACAAGTTCCACCAATATGGACCATAGACACTGGTGCAACCAACTACAAGGTTGTTGATCTTAGTGAACTAAATGAATCCTCTATAACTAGTACAAGTACTCCAAAAAGAGTATACTTAACAAATGGTGACATATCTTTGATCACACATGTTGGTTCAACCAATACATTTGGAAATGACATACTCACAAATGTTTTTCATATGCCTAAATTTAAATTCAATCTCTTATCAGTTTCTAAACTCACAAAAAAATTACATTGTTTTATATCTTCTTATCCTGACCAGTGTGTGTTTCAGGATCTCTACAATGGGAAGGTGAAGTTTGGATTGGTAGACAAACTGATGGACTCTACATCTTTGCCAATACCACTAGTAAGAATGATGTTGTGATGAAAGCTTAAAGATCTACTCTTACTGATTCTGCTCCTAAATTTGTGTGTGATTCTGTGGTTGATAGTGACAACTCAAACATAGACTTATGGCATAATAGACTAAGACATGGTTCTACTCATGTACTTATGATATTATTGCCTATAAATAGTAGTATAAAAGTTAAAAATATCAATGAATGTACAGTTTGTCCTTGTGCAAAACAAGTTATACTTTTTTTTCCAACTCCCTGTATCAAAACTACTTCTATATTTGACTTGCTGCATATGGATGTATGGGGACCTTATAGAGATCCCACTTTTGAAGGAAATATATATTTCTCGACAATATTTTATGGCTATTCTAGAATGACTCGGATCTACCTTCGTAAACTCACGTCTGATGTGTGTGTAGTACTGCCTCAGTTTATTCAGCTTATTAAGACTCAATTTGATAAAAACATTAAAATCATTAGAACTGATAATGGGACTAAATTTGTTAACTCTGTTTGTTCCACTTGTTGGGTTCGAAATCAAGAGGGCGTCATGCGAAAGCTATTAGTTATAAACTATCGTGGTGATAATTCAGACAACAAAGAAAAAAAATACTAAAATCATTAAATTATTATATGTTTTGGTCAATCGGCCTACATATTATAAAACCTAATATCAAAAACATTAAATCTATTGGGAGAAATCTCCCCCTAAACAAGACTCTTAAAACGACTACATTGTGGATGCTATTATGTTATGGTATGAGAAGATGGTCTTCTATTTATAGATGTTAAAAATCTTTCCACCAAGAAAGAGGTTAGCCAAATATGGAAAAGAATTATATTTTTTCTTTCAGGAAAAGTAAAAGTAATTATGGTAACTTTTATTTTCCTTCTAAGAAAAAGTAAAACTTAAATATAGTAAGAAAATCAGGGCAAAAATCCTAACAAATCTCCCCTTTTGGCTTGGTTTTCTTCAAAATATTCTTGATACTCCTTCTTCTTGTGCATGATCTTCGTTCTTCATATATATTATTTATATATCACTGTTGTTTGGCATGTTTAAAAATTGAGCTTTTGGGGTTAAAAAATATATTAGTCTTTTTCGGGTTAAAAATATTGGAGCCCTTTTGCAGGGTTAAAAGTGATCTTTATTTTCAAATATGTGATAGCAGGATTGTTGAAAATATGATTGACAATTATCTCCACATGTAGCTTTTGGACATATATCTTAATTATCATCAAATTGGTTGCAGCTTGATTTTGAAACCGCTTTGAACCTGTTTAATCTCGTCTCACTACACCATTGGACCATTGAACCGTAAGCTCTGATACCACTTGTTGGGTTTGAAATCGAGAAGGAATCATGCGGAAGCTATTAGTTGCAAACTATCGTGGTGATAATTCAGACGACAAAGAAAACAATACTAAAAGCATTAAATTATTATATGTTTTGGCCAATCGACTACATTGTGGATGCTATTGTGTTATGGTATGAGAAGGGGGTCTTCTATTTATAGATGTCAAAAACCTTTCCTCCAAGAAAGAGGTTAGCCAAATATGAAAAAAAATTATATTTTTCTTTCAGGAAAAAGTAAAAGTAATTATGGTAATTTTTATTTTCCTTCTAAGAAAAAGTAAAACTTAAATATAGTAAGAAAATCAAGGCAAAAACCCTAACACCACTCTGTGTAGCAATTTTGGAATTGTTCATCAGTCCACATGTGCCTACAGTCCTCAACAAAATGGAGTAGCTGAAAGAAAACATGGACACATATTGGAAATTACTAGGGCCATTAGATTTTAGGGTGCAATACCTATTAAGTTTTGGGGCCTGTGTGTTAAAGCAGTTGTGTACATCATTAATAGACTCCCAACAGCTATGTTAGATCACATTTCCCCATATGAGAGATTATATGGAAAGAAAAAACAAAGATTAGTTACATGAGAACTACAGAATGCTTATGCTATGCTAAGATTATTCAGTAAACTGATAAACTACAACCTAGATCTAGAGAATGCATTTTGATGGGCTATTCTGAGACTCAGGAGGGCTATTTATTATATGATCATACTAATAAAGTTTTCTTTGTTAAAAGGGATGTAAGCTTTAGAGAAGATGTATCCCTTTTAAAGATCCAGTGGATGAATCTTAATATTTAACTACTACACAACTCAATGAGACACTAGTCAATTGGTTAGACATGTAAGTGTAGAACATACAAATCTCACATGATGCAACACCTAATGAGAACACTAATGATCATATGATACAAAAACAAGTACCACAGGCTGATCAAGTTCAAACTCAAATCATAACTCAACCATAGGTTGCAAATCAAGAACAAATTATCACTAGAAAAAACACCAGAATCAGAAAAGCTCCACTATGGCTTAAGGATTTTGTTTCTCTAAACATTCATTAAGAAGAACTTTATGCTCTAGGGAAGAACTTGAGCTTTGATGCATTATCTACAAAGTACCAGGCATATATTTCAAAGTCATATACAATTACAGAACCATCTACTTACAGTGAAGCTGTGAAAGATCTAAGGTGGATAGGAGCAATGAAGGAGGAGATTGCAGCACTAGAAGGAAACAAAACTTGGGAGATCACTAGCTTACCTGAAGGCAAGAAACCTATTGGTTGCAAGTGGATTTTCAAAATAAAATACAAAGCTACTGGTGAAATAGAAAGGTTCAAATCTAGATTGGTTACAAAAGGCGATAGCCAACAAGAAGGTATTGACTTTCAAGAGACTTTTTCTCCTATTGTGATGATGAAAATAGTTAGAACAATACTCACAATTGCAGCTCAGAGACACTGGTTCATTCCCCAAATGGATGTGTGTAATGCATTTCTACAAGGTGATCTACATAAAGAGATTTACATGGACTTACCGCGGGGATTCAAGAACCAGGGGGAGAAGAAACTAGTGTGCGAACTCTTGAAATCCTTCTATAGTCTCAAACAGGCTCCTAAGAAGAGGAATGCCAAGTTATCTGAATCTTTAATAAGGATGGGGGTCAAATAAAGCCAACTTGATTATTCTTTCTATGCAAACAGACTAATGAAGGTATTACTATTGTATTAGTCTATGTGGATGACGTGGTGATAACAGGTAACACTTTGAGGATGATTGAAGACACAAAAGCAAAACTTCAGCAAGCCTTCAAGATTAAAGATCTTGGTAAGCTAAAGTTATTCTTAGGAATTGAGTTTTCCAGATCAAGATAAGCATTCTGATGCACCAAAGGAAATATACCTTAGAACTTATGTCTGAGATAGGATTAGGAGAAAATAAACCAGCTGCTACACCTATTGACACAAACATTAAGCTCACAACAAAAGAATCTGATGATCATATTTACAACCAGGAGCATGAAGTGAATGATCAACCAACTAATATACAGGGTTACCATAGACTCGCAGGGAAGTTGTTGTATCTAACAATGATCAGACCTGATATTTCTTCTACTATTCAAACTCTCAGCCAATAGTTACTCCTATTTTGTGAAATTAGGTGAATCTATAATTTCTTTGAAATCTAAGAAGAAAAATACTTTTTCCAAAAGTTCAGTTGAAGATGAATACAGAAGCATTGTTGCAACTGTTGCTGAACTTGCCTGGTTACTAGGATTGCTAAAAGAAATTGGAGTTGAAGTGAAACAACCTGCTAAGATTTTATACTGATAGCAAGTCAGCTATTTAAATTGTATCCAACCCTGTATATCATGAAAGAGCCAAGCACATTGAGATAGATTGTCACTTCATAAGGGAGAAACTCAATCAAGGACTACTGACAGTCAACTACATTCCTACCAAGGAACAACCAGCTGATGTACTAACTAAAGGGCTCAACAAAGCTCAACATGAATACCTTATATCCAAGCTAGGCATCTTCAATCTATTTGGGATTACCTAACTTGAGGGGGAGTGTTAAAAGAAGGAGTTGTAGCTCACTTCCAATGAACAGTGACGAACTAAACTATCTTTGTGAAGTTGAGCATAGAGAGTTAGTTAAGTTGTTAGGATCTAGAACATTCCATAAACTACTATATATACTTTCTTATTCATTCTATGTAAGTAAGTTAGTTACAAGAATTATGGAATGACAAGTTTCTTCTTCTTCATTCTTCCTCTGTTTTCTATTTCTTTTTCTTCCTGCTCTAATCTGCCTATAGCAGAGTTCACTCAAGAACTCTTATTAAGTTCACTGGGAAAACACTATATTCTGCACAAATTTTAGATCATTATTTTCTTTTTAGCTTTATCCGATTATGTCGATGCATGCGGGTTTATATTCTAGCAAGGATTCTTCTGCTGAAGCTTCACTTTTTCTTCTGAAGGTTCAAATACATGTCCATTTTCATTGTGAATCACTACCAGAAAATACATTTAAACCAATAATATTGGATAATTACTATAATCCACATCATTTCTGATTTGAGCCAGATTTTGCTCAATCTAGTAAATTGATCTCCCAGAAATGATTAGCATAAACTATAATAAGCATAAGTCAAGGTGGAGATCAATTTACTAGATTGAGCAAAATCTAGCTCAAACCAGAAATGATGCAGATTATAGTAGTTATCCAATATTGTTAGTTTAAAGGTATTTTTTGGCACTGATCCACATTGCAAACGGATACGTATTTGAACCTTCAAAAGAAAAAGTGAAGTTTCAGTAGAAGAATCCTTCCTAGAATATAAATCTGCACACATCAATAAAATCAGATAAAGCTAAAAAGAAAACAATGATATAAAGCTTGTGCACAATATAGTATTTTCCCAGAACGACCATATGTAAAAGCATATGAATTGATATGTATTTAACCAAAGCTTGCAGCCTCAAGTGACTGGTCTATGACTGATCCATAAAAACCTACTATCAACTCAGAGCGATGAGCTGCTGATCCTCAAATATCCTCTGACAACTTTCCAATGGCTGCCATCCTGTTACTAAATGTTGAATTGCCTAGGGCGTAAGAGTTAGTTATAATACTGTGGACAAATGGAAGGGCCATCTTGCAAAAAACATCCACCTCTAATCTGCCAACAAGTGGTTCACATGTGACCCAACACCAAACTATCACTCTATCATCCATACACCAAGTCAACCATCAGCCCAAACTTTGCGTAATGCAGCATGCCCTAGAGCAGGCGGTGAACAATTGAGACCAGTTCCACATCTGAGACCTTTTAGACCACTGCCATCTGCCAACAATGAATTCTTGGAATCCCATCCCATTGTAGCGGTCACACCAAACCTTTAGTCACGTCGTGAGATACCAACAATGTAGTGCTCAATAAAGGTGATGAAACTTCTCATTGGGATGACCAAATTGGATTTTGATTAATCCAATGAGTGGTGGACTGCCAACAAGAATTTAATCATTTTGCTCTATGTAAAGTGGTAGTAGGTTTTTGACTGGTCTCCAGAATAAAATTTCTCGAAACTCTAGGCCAGCTATTTCTTATATTAGTAGTATATAAGTAACTTTTTGACCTTTCACCTAGTTGTTGCAAAACTCACGGCTTCATGCCTATTGAATATTTGGTTTAACAAGCATGAAATGGTCCATTTTATACAAAAGTTTGAAGATACGTTGTCATAAAAAGCATTAGTTTTAGAAACGATGTACTCCCTCTGTTTCAAAAAGAATGATCTACTTTAACTTGACACAAAGTAAAGAATGATCTACTTTAACTTGACACAAAGTTTAAGAAAATAAAGAAGACTTTTGAATCTTATAGCCTTAAATTAAAGTTGTGTTAAATGTATCAAAATTCCCTTTAATCTAGTTGTCCTAAACATGGCATGTCGAAAGTTGAAATTAAAGTATTGTCAAAGAAGAAAAGGGGTCATTCTTTTTTAAACGGACTAAAAAAAAAAAAGTAGGTCATTCTTTTTTAAACGAAAAGTAGGTCATTCTTTTTTAAACGAAAGGAGTATTATTTCTTGTATGTTGAGATGAGAGCTAGCTTCATGGTCTGGTTTGCTACTGACTCTATTAAAATCAGTTTGAGGGAAAAAAGTTATGCACACTCGATGTTTATAGTCAGTTGGAATTGTCTTGATTGCATATGTGAAGGAAACATGTCATTTATTACAGGTTTCAGATATCTAGAAATGAGCGTTCAGGTAGCAGTACCAACACAAATAAAAGAGAAGGGTTCCGATAAGTTGGCACTAGCGTAAATGTTGAAAATATGTCTCAGGATATTGCAAAAATAAAGTAGCTAACTTGTATATTTTTAAATTATTTTTATTAGAGTATTTTGTTGCTTGAACTTTAATTTGAAGTTAGCTTAACTTTAAAGCTTATTTTCTATTTTTTTGAGTTAGTAACTGTAGCTATAAATAGATGTCTTGAGTTATTAATAAAATAGTTTTCTTTGACAACAAAATTGGACCTTTTTTTTTTTCTTTCGCTATTATTTCCTTAATTTTAAAGCTAAAAACCAACAATTAATATCTAGAGTCATTTTCTTGAGGGATCTGCAAGTGAGATGAATTCTATAAATATTTTTTTCCAAAAAGCTCCTCCTATCTTTTATGGTGAAAATTACTAACTATGTGAAGTAAGAATGGAGACTTATCTTGAGATTTTAGATCTTTGAGAGGCCGTAGAAGAGGATTATGTTGTTCTTCCGTGTCCAATAGTCCCATAGTGACCCAAATCGAAAGCCAAAAGGAAAAGAAAATCAAAAACTCGAAGGAGAAAGCAACTTTATTTGCTAGTGTGTCTGCAATAATTTTCACGAGATTTATGGCTCTAAAATCAGCAAAAGAAATTTGAGATTATCTGAAGGAATAATCTATAGAAGATGAAAGAATACGAGGAAAGAAAGTTTTGGATCTAATAAGGAAATTCAAATTACCAAAGATGAAGGAATTTGAGACAGTCAAAGAGTACTCAAACCGACTTATTAGCATTGTTAACAAGGTAACATTGTTTGGCACAAAATTTAAAGATTCAAGATATTAAAAAAAAATTGTTACAGTGCCTGAAAAATATGAAGTCGGTCCAAGATTACCTTGGCAGAATTATTAATTATATTGCGGGCATAAAAGCAAAGGAGGCTTATAAGGTTAGATTGTATGGTTGAAGGGGTCTTGATTATCAACCACAAGACTCAAAGTAAGGGTAATAATTCAAGGAAAAATTACCCACCTTGGCAACACTGTGGCAAAATAGGTCATCCTCCGTTTAAATATTGGAAGAGACTAGCTGCACAATGCAAGATCTGCAACCAGATTGATCATAAAGCTATGATTTGCAAAAGAAAATCTCAAAAATATGAAACAGATGTCCAAGTCACCAATGAAGAAGCAAAAGACCACTTATTTGTGGTAACATAGTTTTCAACCAAGAAATTGGAATTTTGAATGATTGATCGTAGTTGTACAAACCACATGACATATAACAAAAATCTTTTTAATGAGTTAATGTCTATCAGAAAAAGAAACCTAGAATTGAGAATGGTGACTATATTCCTGCAAGGAAAAGGAATTGTTGCAATCAAAGCAAATTCGGGTACAAAAATAATTTCAAATATCCTTGACGTGTCTGATATTGATAAAACTTTGTTAATTGTTGGCCAGTAAATAGAAGAAAGATTTAAATTATTATTTGGAGACAAACATTGTCGAATCTTTAATTTCACTAATTAGGAGATTTTATAAGTTGAAATGAGAGGTAAAAACTTCTTATATAATCTAACAGAAGATTCACACAAGTCTTGCAAGGCCAAAGATGAATTGATTGATTTTTTCATGAGGTCAAATTCAATCTATACTACAATCTACAATTCCTGATTTAAGGAATAGTGGTGAAAATATGTCTCAAGATATTGCAGAAATAAAATAGCTAACTTTTAGATTTTTTGAATTATTTTTATTAGAGTCCTATGTGGCTTGAACTTAGGATTTAGTTTAAGTTTAATAGCTTATTTTTCTATTTTCTAGTTAGTATTATAGCTACAAATATATGTCATGAATTATTAATAAAATAATATTTTTTGACAATACAACTGCAGTATTTTCTTTAATTCTTTCTTTGTTACTTTCTTAATTTCAAAGCTAAAAATCAACAGTAAAACTTGTCAATTCATAGAAAATTCTCCTAGTACAGAATGTCGATGACATGAATTGAGCTTAAATAGAAAATTAAGGATTCATACAATAGAACCCTCTTCAATTGTGTTTTCATGCAACATTTTCATGGGATTTTTTCCTTTAGAAATTTTGTGTTCTTTAAGAGTTGGCTTAATGTCATATATGATCCTTTATATTTTGTGTGTATGGGGTTGGATTTGGGTGGGTGGGATGGGGGGCCCACTAGATTCAGAAGAAAGGATACATGTTGGGTGCGAATGATCTGGGTTAAGCACACATATTTTTCCTTCTGGTGATTTTTGTATAATATAAGATATCTGCTAGTAAGAACTAAGGTCTAGGTTATTTAAAGCTTGTCAGGTCAAATTAATTTATTTTATTTTTGATCTAGAACAAGACTGCTTTGGGAAAACTGTTGTGGAATGTATGTCAAAAGAAGGATAAGTTATGAGTGATTTGGATACATAGTTACTATGGCAAACAGATAACATATAGGGTGCCAAGCCAAAGCATGCCTCATGGATGATTCAGAAAATTTTGAAGGCATGCAGATATTTCCAAGCAGTAAACATGCAGAAAGGTGATGTAATGCATACGAAGTCCTACTCCATCAAAGCAATGTACAATCAGTTGAGAAGTGAAATGCCAAAAGTTGAATGGGGAAAACTAATTATGGGAATTATGCAGCACTAAAATGGACATTTATTTTGTTCTTAGTTGCATAGAAGATTGTTCACAAGAATGAGGTTGTCCAAATGGGATTGTGTAGACTTAGTCAAATGTCCTTTATATGATCAACCTGACGAAAATGTAAGCCATCTGTTGCCCATATGCTCAAGGTATCTCGCATAAGCTGTTGATTTGACAATACATAATAGACCTATTATGACTTGGGTGAATGAGGTACATAGGGCCGTAACACATAGCAAAGGGAAGAGCATAGCTGCTAAAGTCTCCTGCATGACCCTAGCTGCAGGTATATATCATGTGTGGCAAGAGAGAAATTATAGAATTTTTCAAGGAAAAAGCAGACCTGTTGAGGTAATCATTAAGTTGTTAGTACGTGAAGTTCATGGAAGAGGTTCCTTATATACTAGGCTAGCAAATAGATTAGAGAGCTTGAATATGTATCCTGATCTCAAGCTTGACACCTTAGGGATTTAGATTTGATGTTGTACAGTAAACTTGGGGTTGGTCCAAGTTGCTGCTTTGTAACTATTATTTGGTGAATAAAATACTTTACTTACCAAAAAAAAAGATTTAAATTCAATGCTTCTGCTCGATCTCTTACCATGTTAAATTGTCATCCAAACATTGACAATTAAATCGATGACCATATATATATTTATTAATTTTATGTAATGACAATGATCAACAAGATCCATTAATAGTTATTCCTCCATCAACACACATAATTTGGCCAGTGATATATGAAGCACATGAAAAGCAAAGGAAGGCAAACATGGCTGAAACTTCTTTTGGCTCTCCAGGCCGACCACCAATAGGAGTCCGACTCACTAGTTTGTTGATACTTTCTTTCACTTCTGGATCTTGCTGCAACAAATCAGAAACAAAGTGAGTAAGACTTCTTTCGTTAAAGTTAAGACATTTGAATTGAATATGCAAATGTTGTGCTTTTAAGATTTAAAGGTTTGAATCATGAATGCATATATGAGAATTTGAATGCACATACGAATATTAAGTTGTTATTTTAAGATATGAATAATAAATAGTTAAGACGATTTATAAAAAAAAAAAAAAATCTGAATAGATAAAACTTGTCTTTATTTAAAAATAAATAAATATAAAATTTAATAAAATACTAGATAAATCAAATGTTATATTAACAAAATAACTTTATAAAATTATATGGTGGTTGGTCATGGTAATGACTAGTATTGTGGTTGTGCGTACCTATTGGGAATTAACAGTGTTGGTTAATAGTGGTATTGGGGATAGTAACTAGTGGTGATGATGGCTAGCAGTAGTGATTGATAGTGGTAGTTGGTCGTGCTGATTGAAAATTTTGGTTAATTTAGTGATAGCTATGGTAGTGATGAATGACATGGTAATGGTTAGTAATAAGTGATGGTTATTATGGTAACAGTAGTTAGTGATGATGACAATAAATGGAGACTAGTGCTGATGACATCATAGTGATTGATAGTGATGGTGACGTGAATGTTGGTTCTGGGTGTGGTGGCTGATGGTGGTGGATAATGGTGGGCGCACGTCAATAATTGATAATGGTGGTTGTGGACAGTAGCGGTGAATGATTGATATAATCTTTGTATAAATTATAGACATTTAAGTGGTTGTAACAAAAATAAACAAACTTACAAGCAGTTAAAATTTGAATGATTAAGATTTGTCATAAAAATAAACAAATTTTGATGATTAAGATTTGAATAATTAATATTAAGATCTTAATTAAATTCAAACAAATAGGCCTAATCATATATATTATACAACGTTTAACTTGAGACGACAAAATCTTTAGGTGCTGAGCAGTTTTGGTTGACCATAGAATGTGGAAATATGACGTCTTTTAAATACTCCCCCAAGTAAATAACTATAAATGAAATTAAACTTACAGAAGCAGCTTCAATGAGAGAGGTTTTGATTACGCATGGTGCAACTGCATTAACTCGAATATTGTCCTTAACCCATTCACATGCCAAACTCCTTGTCAATTGGTTCATTGCCCCTTAATTTACAGGAAAAATTGGAAAAGAAATTAATCAAGCAACATCATTAGGTGCAATTTGGCCATATTTTATTGTAAAAATTGAGAAAGTAATTTTTATTTTTCAGTGAAAATTGATATTTGAAAATTGGAGTTGTGTAAAAATTGAGAAAGATTCAAGATATGTATGATGGTGTGAAGACTCGTGTGAGGATGGTAGGTGGAGATTCGGAGCACTTCACAGTTTTGATAGGGTTGCACCAGGAATCGACTCTTAGTCCATTTCTATTTGCCTTGGTGATTGATGTTTTGAGGAGACATATTCAATCCGAGGTGCCTTGGTGTATGTTATTTGCAGATGATGCAGTTCTGATCGACAAGACTCGAGGTGGAGTTAATGATAAGTTGGAGATTTGGAGACAAACGCTTGAATCTAAAGGTTTTCAGTTAAGTAGAACTAAGACGGAGTACTTGGAGTGTAAGTTCAGTAATATGTCGCAAGAAGATGGAGTGGTTGTGAAGCTAGACTCTCAGGCCATCCAGAAGAGGGAGAGTTCCAAGTATCTAGGGTCTATAATTCAGGGTAATGGTGAGATTGACGAGGATGTCACGCATCGTATTGGGGCAGGGTGATTGAAGTGGAGGCTCGCTTCGGGAGTCCTTTGTGATAAGAAGGTGCCCCCGAAGCTTAAAGGTAAATTCTACAGAGTGGTAGTCCGGACGGCTATGTTGTATGGAGCGGAGTGTTGGCCAGTTAAGAACTCCCACATCCAAAAGGTGAAGGTGGCGGAGATGCGAATGTTGAGATGGATGTGTTGACATACCAGGAAAGATAGGGTGAGAAATGAGATTATTCGGGAGAAGGTGGGAGTTACCTCGGTGGAGGATAAGTTGCGAGAAGTGAGGCTACATTGGTTCGGGCATGTGATGAGGAGGGGCCCTGATGCTCCAGTGCGGAGGTGTGAGACTCTGGCTATGGATGGTTTTAGGCGGGCTAGAGGTAGACCGAAGAAATATTGGAAGGAGGTGATTAAGCATGATATGGAGCAATTACAGCTTACAGAGGACATGATCCTTGATAGGAAGGTATGGAGAACGCGGATTAGGGTAGAGGGTTAGGGGGTAGGAGCGTGGCGGTAGTAATAGGGGAGTGCTCCTTTGGGTCTGGAGTTTCTGGTTCGTAGTGTTAGGGCTGTAGTTTTTGGGGTTAGTGGTGTTGGCTTTTTTGCATCTCGTACTAGTTTATTATGCACTTATCTTTTGTGTTTGTTATACTGTTAGTTTGTTTTGTGTGCCATACTAGTTTGTATCCGCTTACTTTTTGTCTTTGTTATACTGTGGGGTCTGTCAAAAACAGCCTCTCTACTTCTCTTGAGATAGTGGTATGGTCTGCGTACACTCTACCCTCCCCAGACCCCATTAGGTGGGAATACACTGGGTATGTTGTGGTTGCTGTTGTTGTTTGGCGGTCATGAAACAAACTAGAGTTGTTTTTGAATTTCTGTGAATAATTTGGAGTGCAAAAAATAGAAAAAACTTTTGAAATTTCTGAAAATTTCCAAAATTCAACTTTCGGAATTTTCAAAATTGTATGGCCATATATATTGCTCGGAGTTCAACTCTAAAAGAAAAGTAAAGCAATTTGATAGCTAAATGCCACCTTAGTATGTCAAGAGGAAAAAACTTGATGTTACGAATTCGAATTGTTGTCAAACTTGAAATTTTGTCAGTATGATGAGCAATAAAAAATTCAAGACAACTTATTTTCAAGATCATTCTCATAAATAACCTAATTATAGTATCTCGCTCGAAACTACCTTTAGCTGCTGAATAGGTGGAACATAAGGGCAAAGACAAAAGTTCAGCAACAGAAGAAATGGAAACAATTCTTCCATTTCCTGAGGCCTTCAAGAAGGGGTGTGCTAGTTGGGATAGGTGGTAAGATGCCTCAAAATTTATGCCCATCATGGTGTTGTAATCTTCATGATTGAATTCTGTTGCTAAATTTGGTATAACTACAGCAGCATTATTTATCTAACACAAAGAAAAGTCAAATTAATAATATTTGATTGTATAAAGAACAAGAAAGGTTAAGCACAAGAAGGTTTGAGAATGTAAGTGCTGATTTCTTTTTTTTGCTTGCATCTCTTTTTATATAAATTTGTACATGTTGAGGATAAATATAAGAGTGGCCTTATCTAATGCCTACTCTACGGGAAACGTAATCTTTTTTATTACAAAAAAAGCTACAACAATTCAAATTCAAAATAAACTCTAATAGCCCCTAGCAAGATCATGTTCGGGATCGAACCATGAGCTTGGATCGAAGATTGAGGAACCGATTTGTGCCAACTGCTTTAGTAAATATATCGGCAAGTTGATTTTGAGATGAAACATAGCAAACTACTAACGATTTATCTTCCACCATCTCTCGTACAAAATGATAATCAAGACGAATATGCTTTGACTGTTGATGGATGACAAGATTTCGAGATAATAACTGTGCACTCAAATTATCACAAAGGATAATAGGGGGTGCAGTAAGAGGATCACATAGCTCACTGAGCAGTTGCTAAACCCAAATTAATTCAGTAGTTGCAAAAGCTAAAGCACGATACTCAGCTTCAGTGCTTGAGCGGGCTACAGCCTTTTGTTTGCGAGAAGACCAACTGATCAGGTTACCTCCATAAAACAGTGTAAAACCATGTTGGGAGCGACTATCATAAAAGTTAGAGATCCAACCAGCATTCGAAAAGGCCACAAGGCTAGAATCAAACATAGGTCATAGTAAGAGGCCATCATGGATGGATCCTTTTAGATATCAAAATATGTGTTTGACAGATTATCAATGAGCAGTGGTGGGTGCTTGCATAAATTGGCATACTCGATTGACTGCATAGGATATTTCTAGCCTAGTGATAGTAATATATTGAAGTGCACCAACAACACTACGGTATAAACAAGCATCGAGCAGGGGATCACCAGAAAAAGTAAGTCTTGATCCTGGTTCATCCGTACTAGAGATA
Organism: Capsicum annuum; assembly: GCF_002878395.1. NCBI lineage: Eukaryota > Viridiplantae > Streptophyta > Magnoliopsida > Solanales > Solanaceae > Capsicum > Capsicum annuum. Next base: position 37,245,963 of record NC_061119.1, on the reverse strand, counting down.
GGCTTTGCATCAACTATGTTAGTTCGACGAAGTAAGTCACGAATGTACCTGCCTTGAGATAAAATGAACTCATTTGATGTTGGAGATACTTCAATACCAAGAAAATAATTTAAGGAACCAAGATCTTTGAGAGAAAACTGTTGATCAAGAGAACAAATAAATGCAGTGATGAAATCACTATCGCTACCAGTTAGAATAAGTTTATCCACATAGACAAGAACATATGTTGTACTCTTAGAAGTTTTCTACACAAAAAGAGAAGAGTCAGATAAACAAGAGCGAAAGCCAATACCGAGGAGAAAAATCTTTAACTTATTGAACCAAGCGTATGACACTTGTTTAAGGCCATATAAGGTCTTGTTCAATTTGCATACAATATGTGGCCAATGAGGATCAACAAATCCTTTTGGTTGCTCCATAAACACTTGTTCGGAGAGACCACCATTTGAGAACGCATTGTTAATGTCAAATTGTCGAATGGGGCACTTATTTTTCACAATTAAAGACAGAACAAGTCGAATGGTTATAGGCTTAACAACGGGACTGAAAGTATCAAAGTAATCAACACCCTCCTTTTGGTCAAAACCTTCATTACAAGATGATCTTTGTGACGTTTAATAGATTTATCAACTTTTCTCTTAACCCTGTAGACCTATTTACAACCAACAATGTTAGAATTAGGCGGTGGTGGAACCAATGCCCAAGTCTTATTTTGCATAAGGGCTAAAAACTTTGTCTGCATAGCATGATGCCATTCAGGATATTTGGAGGCTTGATGATACATTGTAGGTTCTGGAATGTGCAAGAGATCAGGAAAAAGAGTCGATATGTTATAAGAGCTTTTGGTTTTAAGGAATTAGTTTTACTTCAAACAACCATGTGATGACGAGAGGTATCGGGGGGGGGGGGGGGGGATAAAAGGGTTGAGGTTGGGTAAGAGGAACCAGATGGTGGCAAGTATTCAGGTGGGTTAATGGTTGGTGTATGCTCTGTTTGTAGATATTCTTGAGGGAATACAGTAGATGGTATGTGTGTATGATTAGTGTGCTCAGATGAAGGGATAGGTAATGCAACTGGAGGACTTGATGATGACCTTGATGTGAGAGAATGTGAATGCACTGGACGTTGAGAAGCTTGATTAAGTAAAGAGAAAGAAGAGTTGCTAAAATGGGATGAGGAAAAGGATGACATTGTGATCGGTAGCATGGAGGAATACGAAAAAGTATTTTCATCAAACACAACATAATAAGTAATATAAATTTAAGAAAACGCAACATGGTAACAAAGGTAACCTTTGTGACGAGAACTATACCCTATAAAGCCACAAAGAAAAGACCGAAAATGAACTTTATGATGGTTGTAGGGTCGAAGAAAGGGATAACAAAGGCAACTAAAAGTTTTGAGAAAACCATAATCGAGAGAATTTTTGTACAATAATTGATATGGTGATTTAAAAGACAACGAAGAAGATATTGTAATATTAGATAAGTACGTAGCAGTAAGAAATGCATGCTCCCAAAATTGAATTGGAAGAGAAGCATGGGAAAGCAGAGAGAGTCCTTTTTCAATTATAATACGATTTCGACGCTCCAATGCACCATTTTGTTGAGGTGTATAAGGACAATAAATACGATGATGAATGTCTTGATTTTATAAAAACAATGATACATTTCAATACTCACCTCCCCAAATAGTTTGAACTGATTTTATTTTTATCTCAAACTGGATTTCAACGAAAGACTTAAATTGAGCGAAAAATTATAAAACTTACGATTTATGTGACATGAAATATATCCAAATAAACTTGGTGCAATCATCAATTAATAAAACAAAGTAGGAGGATCCATTAATAAAAGGAACGGAGGAAGGTCCCAAATATCAGAATAAACTAATTGAAAAGGACTACTACTAGAAACATGGGAATGGGAAAAGGGTAGGCGTCGACTCTTGCCTAGTTGACAAGGTTCGCAAACATTAGGAAAATCAAATCTATAAATAGGTAGCTTAAAATTAGACACAAGACGCCAAAAAAGAGCTTCATTTGGATGAGCTAGTCGACGATGCCAACCAACAAGAGATGTGTATTCACTAAGAAATACAGAATGCGGGGAAGACTGAGAATGAGGTGATGATAGTTGAAGACGGTACAGGTCATCATCACGTATTCCTCGAAGTAGTTTCCTGCCCTGCAAATCCTTCACATAGCAATCATAAGGATGAAATTCCATATAGACATTATTATCACTAGTTAGTTTAGAAATACTAAGTAAATTCTTGGAAATTTTAGGGACATGGAAAATATTTTTAAGATGAATGGGTTGTATGCATGTAGACAAAATTGATGAGCCAATGTGCGAAATGGAAAGTTTCATACCATTACCAACCGCTAAACCATCATTGCCGGTGTAAGGTTGTAACGAGAGGTTAGCTATGTCTGAGGTCACATGATGTGTAGCACCCGAATTAAAATACCAAGTAGGATCAACAATAGCCGAAGGAGAAGCAAAATGTGCTTATTTGGGAGTTGACCGTGATGGTGATGGCCTTGTTGGTGGATAATCTTTTTCATTGGAGCGATGGTAGAAATTACGAAATTCATGATTAGTTTTACCATATATTTGACATGGCACACAATGTTTGAACTGACGATTATTGGACCGAGAGAATGCGGAATGGGAATACTGTTGAGGTTGTTAGGATTTTTGCTCCGATTTTCTTATCAAATTTAAGTTTTACTTTTTCTTATAAGGAAAATAAAAGTAACCATAAATACTTTTACTTTTTCTAAAAGGAAAATATAAAAAATTTTCATATTTGGCTAACCTCTTTCTTGGAGGAAAGGTTTTGGACATCTATAAATAGAAGACCCCCTTTCGCATACCATAACACATAGTAGCATCCACAATGTAGTCGTTTAAAGAGTCTCGTTTAGGGGGAGATTTTCTTCCAATAGTTTTTAATGTTTTTTTATTTTAGTTTTTAATATGTAGGTCACTTGACCAAATTACATCACTAATATATTTTTTAGTATGTTTTTCTTTGTCGTCTGAATTATCACTACAATAGTTTGCAACTAATAGCTTCCGCATGACGCCCTCTCGATTTCGAACCCAACAAGTGGTATCAGAGTTTACGATTCAATGGTCCAATGGTGTGGTGAGACGAGATTAAACAGGTTCAAAGCGGTTTCAAAATCAAGCTGCAACAATTTGGGGAATAATGAAGATTTTTGTCCAACTACAAGTGGATAATAAGTTTCAACCATATTTTCAACATTCCTGTTGCTGCATCTTTAAAAATAAAAACAAAATATTAATTTTTAACTCATTTTTAATCATGATATTTTAAAATTTATTTTTAACCATGACAAGCAACAGTCATGAGGATTATATCAAGAACGAAGTTCATGCATGTGATGTGAAGAAGGCGGATCAAGTGAAGAAAATCAAGCCAAAAAGGGGAGATTTGTTAGGATTTTTGCCTCGATTTTCTTACCAAATTTAATTATTACTTTTTCTTGTAAGGAAAATTAAAGTAACCATAAATACTTTTACTTTTCCTGAAAGGAAAATATAAAACCTTTTCATATTTGGCTAGCCTCTTTCTTGGAGGAAAGGTTTTGGACATCTATAAATAGACGACCCCCCTTCTCATACCATAACACATAGAAGCATCCATAATGTAGTCATTTAAAGAGTCTCGTTTAGAGGGAGATTTTCTCCCAATAGTTTTTAATGTTTTTTTTTTATATTAGTTTTCAATATGTAGGTCACTTGACCAAATTACATCAATAATATATTTTTTAGTATGTTTTTCTTTGTCGTCTGAATTATCACTACGATAGTTTGCAACTAATAGCTTTCACATGACGCCCTCGCGATTTCAAACCCAACAGAGGTATCATAGAGTGGGCATAATTATAAGAATTATAGGCAACAAGATTAGAAAGTGGAGGTGGTCCAAGAATAGATGACTGGTTTGTATCATGAACAAGTAGAAAGGGGGGAGGATAAGCTGAATTTTGAGTTAAGAGGGCATGAGAAGGAGTAGATCAAAATTGAGTATTAATGGCGGTAAAATGAATTTCTTCAGCTAGGCATTCTTCTTCCTGAAGAAGGAGTCCAAACAGTTCTTCGGGAGTCATAGGACCAGAACGCATATTAAGTGCAGCCTTGAAAATTCCGAATGAAGAATCCAGACCATCAAGAACAAATGAGATGAAGTCATCATCTTGTACAATGTACAAGCTTTCTGCTAAAGAATCGGCGATTACGCGTTTCTTCTCAAAGTATTCTGTGATACAAAGATTGTCTTTAGAAAGGTTTTGAACTTGAGATTTTAATTGCATAACTCGAGCACGTGTCTATGATTGAAACATATGCTCGATTTTAGTCCAAGCATCATAGGAAGAGATATCTCGAGTTAAGTGACCAAGAAGAGGATCAGAAATTATTTGACGAAGCCAAACAAGAATAAGAAGATCGTTATTGCGTCGCCATTCATCATACTCAGGGTTAAAAGTAATAACCACTAGTTGTGCTTAGCTGGTAGCGGACTCTGTAGTAGGAGGGGCGACAGTAATGGTTTTTGGAGGAGGATTGGAACCAAGAACAAAGGAGTAAAGAGAAAAGGCTTTGAGTATGTCCAAAGTATTTTCTATCCAAAGACAATAGTTGTTTCTATCAAGTTTGAGAGAGAGGTTTGGCAGCTGAATAATGGTGGAAGAACCAGACTCTTTTGCAAGTGATAACAAGTTGCTGGAGTTTTGAGAATTGGCCATAGGATCGATGGGCAAATCTGAAACCATATAAAGAACAAGAAAGGTTAAGCACAAGAAGGTTTGAGAACGTAAGTGCTGATTTCTTTGTTCTGCTAATTGCATCTCTTTTTATATAAATTTGTACACATTGAGGATAAATATAAGAGTCCTTATCTAATGCCTATTCTACAGGAAAGGTAATCTTTTTGTTACAGAAAAAGCTACGACAATTCAAATTCAAAATAAACTCTAATAGATTGAAAAAGAACATAAATATATGGAGTTTAATTAACTTCAGACCAAAAGTGAAAGAATTTTTGTACTTTCTGGAACCGAGGGTCTATCAGAAATACCCTCTTTATTTCATAGAGATATGAATAAAATTTGCATACATTCTATCCCTCTTCAGACGCCACTTGTGGAATTACTCAGGATTTATCGATATAGTAATTACAAGTATCTAAAATTGAAGATGGTGGACTACTATAACAAGTTAAAATACGTAAATAGTAGTATATATTTCATTATCCCCTCTCAATGTAAATATATAATTTCTTCAAATTAAATGCAATGAAAAATTAAAGCAAAGAACCAGCCAAACAGCAATATTTATATAACAAAAAGAAAGTCAAATTAGAATGTGATGAAAGAGAGCGTAAAATTATAAGTATGCATAGTAAACTTTCTTTCTTTTTATGATCTGAAACAGTTTATAGAGTTTGGTAAAATTATTGGAGTTCTCCACTTTTAATCAGTTTTCAGCTTTAAAATCATTTAGTTGCACGAGTTGTTATTCACATGTACTGATCTTTCATTTTCACACTTCAAATAAGTTAATCTTTAATTTTTGCTCCTAGAAATCTAACTTTTACTAGGATGCCGGTCATAAGTTATGCTTGCTGAGAGGTACAATAGTAAACCAGCACAAAATACAGGCAAAAGTGGAAATGGCTCCCTTACAATGTAAAAACTTTTGAAGGGGAACCATTTCTTCCTTTAATATGCCTATTCCAATGAAAATATAAATTTGTTCGTTCAGTAAATTTAACATTTTTTGGTAGAGAAAGCATTTGTCGAACTTACAAGAATGTCGACTTTTCCATCGAAATAACTGCTAACGTTGTCCATAAAGTTTTCCCGTTGAGATCTTGATAGTAAATCACACAGAGACCCTCCCACTTTAAAACCTTTAGCTTTCCATTGTCAAAGACATTCCTCAAGCTCCATTTGGTTACGTGAACACGTATAAACATTTGCTCCAAAACTTGCTAGTTCTTCTAAAGTGGCATGCCTAATTTGTGCAAATAGATCAAAAATGAAAGAGAAGATAAATGTACTATATATAATCAATATATATCATATCTTGACATATAATTGGGACGGATATAGAAAATGAGTCATGGGTTTAGCCGAACCTATTAGCTTAGATGATTCTGTATTTATCATAATACATTCATTGAAGGAAAAGTTACAGACGTATACACTTCGGCCAACTAGTTTACTAACATGGTCGAAGTATACACAACATATACACTATAAATGTCTATGTTGTGCTGGTGCATAGGTGATGTATACAGTATGTATAATAGTGTATGTATATTTAGTATACCCTATACTACCTAACACTTGAATATCTTGTTATACATAGACTAAATTCTCCCAGAGTTATAATCCTGGAATATCTCTTGACTCACCATATGGGAGGTGGTGTAAAATAACACAAGATGGACGGGATATGGTGGGATATCTCAAGACATAGTTTGGTATTAGACTTAGACCATGTTTGATTGATGGTATAAATTAGTTCTGAGATAAATTTATACCATCAATCAAAATGATATAAATTTAGTATCAAACTTAACCATGGGATATTCTACCTTATCCCACATACAAAACGACCCCCGAATGGTTCAAGCTGTAATCATCCCTTAAGTGATTGAATATGTAAAATTATTAATTTAGAGTCTAGTAACTTAAATAAAGTAGAATTCTCAATCCATAAGATTCAAATCCTAGCTCCGCTTCAGTATATAAAGATTGACTGAGAAATTAGAGTCGATTGAAAATTAGATGACGTACCCAATGCCTCGAGTGCCTCCAGTAACAATGGTTGTATTGCCTTGAAGAGTCCACCTACCATCTGCTTCCATTGCTTATTCTGGTTAATTTAGTGAACAATAATAGGTCAAATTTATAAGAAACGTATTGAGTTTTCTTATGTGACAACTAAGTGATCGTGATCACTTTAACAAGAAAGAAGTGACAAATTAATTATCTGGGAATTATCGCATGGTTCCTTAGCATGCAATAACTCAACCCTATCGTTTCTAATATTTGCACGGACGGATCTAGGGGGTCGGGAGGTGATCACCGGAATCCTCTTGGTAAAAAATTACATTGTATATAAAATAAAATCTTTATGTATATATTCAAGGCAAAAGATTGGCTAAGTTCAAATTTATGTATATAAGATTTTGGGGACATATGAAATTTCTTTCAAACTTCTGTTTTAATTATGTCTCCTGTTGGCCTGACTTCACTCTAGAAGTATCCCCTTGGTTTATGTTATTGTTGTTGTTTTCGATTTTTCTTTATCAATTTGGGTGTTGACTTCGTTATCAAGGCCGAACTGCCATAAGTGTCATCATGACCATTTTTGGATCGTGACATTAATCCACTCCCATAGTCATTTGCCGATATTTTAATTTTCAATATCTTTATGAAAAAAAAAGTCAAATAATCAAACTATTCGTGTCACAGCCTGAGGCAAGGCCCTAGTCGCGACGTACATCCCGAATTACGAAGGCCCAAGAAACCCCGTAGCATACTATCATAAGCATAATTCATACGAAAGGGAGATATAATGAAATTTAAGGAAATCTTACGATCAAAATATATCAATAAAGTTATGACAATAAAATAACCAAATCTAGTCTATGAAGCATCTACTGAAACTAACTGTCTAGGCCGGGATATATAAGGCCTCTGGCCGGACCATGAACTGAGAGAAATGAACATATGAATAAAATGTCTTCCGGAAGATGGATGGCTCACCAACTCTGACATTTTTTAACGTTCTACAGTCATGATGGACCACGAAACTGAGTCTCAAAAGTTACATTATGAGACAATGTAGCCGCCCGAGAACGATAAATACTTGAAATGTATTGGTATGCAGAACAATCCAAAAACAACATATATTTCATATAAAATAATCGAGAGCATTGTGAAAATAATTTTAACATAACAAAGATTAAAACACATGAACATAGTAAACACTTCAATCAATCTTGAAAAACATAAACACAACTCTTGGCTTTAATTCTAAACTAGATGGTATACTCTACAAGTCTATTACACCACGGGCTGTATAGGTCTGCCATTAACTCGTCGGCCAAGCCCAAATCTGAATTTGTCGCAAGGATTGGAGTGTCTGGTCTGGGTAAACAACTGCATGTAGCAAGTATACGGTGATAATCCATATTTCAGGACAAAATCACTCCTGCATCGATAAAACACGATTTAGAGCAATAAGCTTTCCACTCATGCCTTCTTCGAGTAACCATCTAGCTCTCTTAGAGCCCACTTTTAGCCTCTTAAAGAATCATTCTCCATACTTATAAAAGTTCATCTCTTATTCTGTTAAGGGTATTTCATAAAAATGTATTATCATACTTAGACTTGCAAGTCGTATCATATCATATTAATAGCCCTTATTATTCAAAATCATATTATTGACCACAAGATGATTCAAATATCACAAAAGAGTTTTTTTTTTTTTTTCAAAAAGGGCATACAAGTTTAGGCAAAACAATTTTCTTTCAAGACATAACTCTTAGGTGATCGTCTCTTTCATAATTCATACAAGTTACATGAGAAAGAAAAGTATTTTGACGTACAAAAAGATGCTCTCTGAAAAATCATATAATAAATCCGACCATAATTTGATAAAAGAGCATCCAAAATATCAATCTTTCTATATTCAATTGAGAACTCACAACAATTGTTTGAATACTTTCTTTTTATCATAAAATGGGGTTCATAATATCATAGTTCCCAACCCATAACATAAGTATATGAATAAAAGCTAAAGTTTATAGAAATCCCCATAATAAATACATAATTTTATAATAACAAAGGGGGTTTCATAATTCATGCTTTTCAATCAATTTCAAAACCTTAACTTATACATATACAATATAGAGCTTATTAAAAATGTCATAACTTACGCCCATGAATGTTAGGATAGTTCTACATACCTTTTTCATGAACAAAATTCGAGATATTTTGAATCTAAGTCTTGAAAGTATGAGTTTTGGAAGAACCCCTAATTTCTTTCTCTTAAGAGTGGAGAGGAGAATGAGTGTTAAAAACTGATTAATGATGGGTAAATAACACTTATTGAATGATTTAAGTAGTGGGTTAAGGTTTGAGATAAGGAAAAGATCAAACTACCCCTAAGAAAACTTACAAGAAAATTGCAGGAATTTCTTAGTTGACGATGGAATTGACAACCTGGCAACGTGTTGACGGCTCATCAACTCAAGTTGTAGATCAACCTCTATCTGATTTAGATTTTTGTTAGTTAAGGTTGACTATGGAGCTGACAGCCCATCAACTTGTTGATAGCTCGTCACTTCAAGTCGTCAATATCTGGTAGACAGACACTCTCAAGTAAAATGAGCACAATTTTCTACTCTGATATCAGATTAAGGTGAAACCAGATGCATTAGAAAAAAGGCTCAAAGATCTTTCATTTGGTATTATACCTGTCAAGTCGGTCGGGTAAGGTCGGGTCAACTCGGAACCGGCCCGTGAAAGTTAGTCGTTTTATGGGCCAATCCGGATTTGGACATGGTTAAATGGGCCGGTTCGGTTTCGGGCCCAACAGTAAAAAATTTCAAAGGGCAAAATTCAGAAATAGCATACTTATCCCCTTAATTATGAGTTTCATAGCAACAATTTCATAATTACATAATATAGCAAGTTGTATTTTGTATTTTTGCAAATTGTTGCTACAAAAATACAAATACATATGATTTTTACTGCCCTTATGATTGATATGTATTTTGTATTTTTGCAAACTATTGCTACAAAAATACAAATATATACAAATACATATGCCACAAAATGTAATTTGATAAAAGTGTTGTTATTTTTTGTAATTTAATACTTAAGTATGCTACTTTATGTACTTTTTTCAATTTCAAAACAACTCTAACCCGGCCCACTTAACCCAACCCGGTCCAACCCACCTAAACCCGGTCAAAACAGGTTAAAAATTCGGTCAAAACTGATCAAAAAGAAATTCTCTAATATACATTATATATACCCACCTATATACATTTAAAATACACTAAACAATATATATACACTATATATATAGTATATACTACATTAGAATTTAAAAAAATATATACACAATTACACATATAATCGTGCATATAACTATACGTTAGTTAAATATGCATATTACTCTAAATAAAACATATTCTACAAGATATATACTATAATATAATGATATATATAATAATTTATAAAACATATACACATGTATACGTTAAATATATACTTCTATAGAAGATATATACACATATATACGTACCATTCAATATATATGTACTACTTTAAATAAAATATACTACAATATATATACACACACACACACTATATATAGTTATATACTAATTTATAAAACATATACACATGTATACGTTAAATATATACCTATAGAAGATATATACACATATACACGTACCATTCAATATATACGTACTACTTTAAAAAATATATACTACAATATATACATACACATAATATATCTATAGTTATACACTAATTTATAAAACATATACACATGTATACGTTAAATATATACGTCTATAGAAGATATATACACGTATATACGTACCATTCAATATATACGTACTACTTTAAATAAAATATACTACAATATATATACTACAATATATACACACACTATATATATAGTTGTATACTAATTTATAAAACATATACACATGTATATGTTAAATATATACGTCTATAGAAGATATATACACATATATACGTACCATTCAATGTATATGTACTACTTTAAATAAAATATACTACAATATATGTACTACAATATATACACACACTAAATATATAGTTATATACTAATTTATAAAACATATACACATGTATACGTTAAATATATTCGTCTATAGAAGATACATACAGATATATACCTACCATTTAATATATGTACTACTTTAAATAGAACATATACTGCAATATATATACTACAATATATACACACACTAAATATATAGTTATATACTAATTTCTTAAATATATAGACATGTGTACGTTAAATATATACTACTTTAGAAAATATACACACATATATACATATCATTCAATATAAACGTACACATATAAAATATATGTACTTCTTTAAATAAAACATATGCTACATAATATAATAAATTAATAATACTTTACAGTAAATTAGTCCGTTTATTAATTTTTTTCTTTAAAAAAAAATTAACTGAGCCGATTAATCGACGGGCCTGGACCGGGGTTAGTCCGGGCCGGATTAACTAGGCCCAAAATAAAAAATAAATCAGCTCGGGATCCGATATCCTACAGTACGTGGGCTAATCAGGCCGAATTAAATCAGGCCAAATTGACTAAATGGGCCGGGTCGGGTCAGGCCGACCCGTTTGACACCCTTACTTAAATATGAGGAGGATAAAGTAGGGTTCTCTCTGCAAACTTTGACAATAAGCAAATCCAACAATAAATTTGTTTCTTCGTTCTATAATATTTCTTTTAATAACCCCCATGAGTCTCAAAGCTATAAACTGACCTCTTGAGTACAATTTAATTAGGGGAAAATATTAGATATATATAATAACACAATTAGTTTATAACATATATAGCCGTATTTTTATTTACATTAAAAATAGTCAAATGTTAAAAAAAATTGAATTTTAGTCACAAATGAGTAGAGAAAACGGGGCTAATAATTATGTACTACAGATGTTTGTCACGGCAGAATCGTAACTAATTTATATAATGAATTAATTCACAAGTATACTAATAAATCATCTTATTTTAGCCACGGCTAGATCGTGAATAAATAAATTATATATATAAGGCCAAACGCATTGTCAATCCCCTAAATTTGAGGCTAAAATAAGATGATTTATTCACAAGTATACTGATAAATCATCTTAAAAGTTAAAAATATAATTTATTTTTCATGCAGTCAATTTTATCCCTGGCTAGACTATGGATAAATAAATTTTATATATAAGGCCTAACACGTCGCCAGACTCTTAAATCTGACACCAACTTTTATTTTAACACCTAGCTTAATTAGTCATTCTAATTTTAAAATTCATTGTGTCATTTTGACACTCTTTTGCTGACTTGTCACTTTGTGTGTCTTGCATAAACTTTTAGCGCATGATGAATCTAAATTTTATGATTTTTATTATTTCTTCTTCCTCCTTCTCTCTCCTCCCAACACTTTCTTCCCCCACTTTCTCCATCTCTACCCTATCTCCACCTTCCTCCGCCACTCTTATTGCAGATCCACACTGTAATCATAACTACTTCCTCTTCATTTTCACAATCGACTTCAAAAATTAGAAAAAGAAAATCTTTAAAACAATTCCCCCCCCCCCCCCCCCCCTCCCCTGGTTTCGTCTTTAAGAAGGTAAAAAATGGTAGAGCATTAATTATCATCACCTTCTTCTTTCACTTTTTATAAATTCACCATTTTCAGTTACTCATTCTATCTCAAATTTCGGCAATCAAATTTTCTCCATTGTTCTACTCTTTTTCTCAAATTCATTTGTTCCATTTTTATCCTCACATTCCATCATAAAAATTCTTAAATCGATAACAAAAAACACCCTTATTATCAGTTTTGTAATAAAATTTTTTTTTTTCAAAATCTGACAATTCTTCTTGTTTCTTTTCTTCACTTTTTATTTACAAATTTCAGCATGAAAATTTCTTTAAAATATAATAAAAAATATCTTTTTACCAAATCTAACAATTCTTCAGACAAATCTAACAACTGTGGCTACAATACAATGAAGAAAAAAATTTAAAAAAATAAAAATTTAAGAATAGATTTGAATTGAACAATAGAAGATCTTGGGGGAGGGGGGAGGGAGGAGGTGGTGTTAAAAGATTTTAATATAATTTTTTGTAAGAAAATTTAAATTGCCACATTTAGTTATTTTATTTGTTGCTTGCTGCATCACCGCAGAGTGAGTATATACTCTTTCCTTATTTGTTTTTCTCATTATCAAAAAGGTATCAAAATGATACAACAGAACATTACTTCAAGTGTTTAAAATGAAGAATGCGTTTTTTGAGGTGTCAAAATAAATGTTTGGGCCAAATTAAGGAGGCTGCTAATATGTTTGTCCTATATATAATGTATATGTAGCATATCAATATCATATAAATAGTCACATAAGGTATTGATATGGTATAAATGGTGTATAGATGTGTATCAATATTATATAAGTAGTGTATAAACATGTATTAATACTATATAAATAGTGTATGAACATGTAGATATGATGAATAAATAGTTACGTAGTGTATATGTAACATATTGATATTATTATATAGACGTGTATAAACATGTATCGATATTATATATAGATGTGTAATGTATCGATATTACATAAATAGTGTATAAACGTATATCGATATTATATAAATAATTACATAATGTATAGCATCAAAATTTATTTAATTATCATGCCTTCCACCCTAATAAATAAAAGTATAAACAAAAAAGGCAAACACATTGACATACCACTCAACTTGGCATGATCTTTCACTTTGACACCAAAGTGCATGAAGTTTATTATAAACACCTAAAATAGCCGTAAACTGTGTTAGTTTGGCACTTTTTGCCCTGTTGAAAAAAAATCCGGGCGCATGTAAACAAATGCATCCACGTGAATTTAAAATGCCTATTAACAATTTCCACCTCATTTTACTTTTCACTCAGACAAAATAAATCTAAAAGGGGAGAAAGGAAAAAATTCAATTATTTTTCATATTATTTATTCGAAGCCCGATGAAAATCCTTGTTAAGATTCTCGATCATTTGTGTCATTTTGCTTCTATTTTCCTTGAATTCATTGTGATTACTATTTATTAATAGTGTATTTTACAGGTACAACGCTTGCAATCAAGTTTTGATGCATTTTCGTTTACATTGGCTTCAAAATTGATTTTAAAATTGATGAAATTACAGGTCGAACTAAACTTTTCTTTTATTATTCTGACATGTGGTTTGTTTGTTGAAAACAATTTAAGTGTTTGATTAAATTAGGATATTTTTGAAAATTTCAATGCTAAAGCTTAATTTTTATTTTTTTTTGAGATTTCAATGATAAAGTTAGAATTTTATTGGGGATTTGACCGATAAAGTTAGGGTTATTTTGATAATTTTAAAGTTTGGAGATTTTGAGTATTTCCTTATTTTTGAGAATATTTGTGGATTGTCAAGGAAATATAATAAATAATTCTATTTTCATCATTGGGGGACTATTGTAGCCGATCCTAACCCTACTTATAAAGATGATTAGATAATTGATACAAGACCAAGCATACAACAAGACAACAACAAGAAGCAACAACAATAGTGAATCGAAGATGGCCACACACGGCTTCACTATATCAACATCCCAACCACAATATTACAAGATTACAAGATAGATAAAAATTTCACACAAGATATTCTAGAATCTAAGAGCCCTAACAACATGAAAGGACCCTAAGACGAAAGAATGTCCACACCAAGTTCTTACTTAGATCAAGAGGAACTCATGAACCTCAAGGCCTAGAGTTTCCAGCCAAGAGACAACACAAGTGTTACTACACTTTGTTGTCAAGTTTCGGGTTCCCACAAGAATAAGAGAGAGAAGTTCTCAAAATATTACAACACTTGTGTTTTAAGAATATCAATAATGAACTACGTCTAGAAATGACACTAATATTACCTATTTATATTACACCATAAAAGAAAAGGAAAATAACCATTCTATACTTGGCCTAGGGGTGGCTTTGGAGTGTAAGTTTATTATACTTCAAAGCCCCTCTTCATATTTCAAAACATTTAATCCTTGTGTTTGATCGATCACACACTCACACAAGGTCAATTGCATGAACATGGCTGGGAGTTTTTGTAACTCCCGAGCTTGGCTACGTGTGAATGGCCTTGAACTCGTTGGAAAGCTTGGTATACCCATATCATCCTCTCCATCTTGAGAGGAATTTGACCTCAAATTTGGCATTTGGTCATCCTCAACCACATCCACTAAAGAGAGATCACACACATTGAAAGTGTTATGCACTTGATATTCTGGAGGAAGGTCGATCTTGTAGGCGTTTTCATTGATTCTTTCAAGTACTTGAAATGGACCATCGCCCCTTGGCATCAATTTGGTCTTTCTTTGAGAAGGAAACCAATCCTTCCTAAGGTGCACCCACACCCAATCTCCCGATTCAAGAATGAACTTCTTTATCCCTTTGTTGGTCCTCCTTGCAATCGTTTGTTTTTTTTAAGTCATAGCCTCACCTTTTCATGTAACCTCCTCATAGATTCGGACCGCTTGCTACCATCTAAGCTTGTCATAAGATCACTTGGTAAAGGCGTTAAATCCAAAAGAGTAAGGGGGATGAGGTCGTATACACACTCTAAGGGAGTCATTCCCATGCTTGAGTGTATGACACGGTTATAAGAAAACTCAATCAATGGTAGGTGTTCCTCCCAAGAAGTTATTTTTCCCTTAATCATGGATCGTAGCATAGAACCCAAGGTCCTATTTACAATTTTCGTTTGGCCGTCAGTTTGTGGGTGGCAAGAGGTTGAGAACAACAACTTGGTACCAAGTATACCCCACATTGACTTCCAAAAGTGACTTAGAAATTTGGAGTCTCGATAACTTACAATGGTCCTTGAAATACCATGTAACTTAACCACATTCTCAACAAATAAAGAGGCCACACTCGGTGCATCATTATATTTAGAGCATGGGATAAAGTGTGCCATCTTAGATAATTAATCCACGACAACAAAGATACTATCCCAACCTTGTCTATTCCTTGGCAAACCTAACATGAAGTCCATTTATATATTAAGCCAAGAACGGAAAGGGATGGACAGTGGGGTGTACAATCCATGAGGTAGAAGCCGAGATTTGGCTCCTTTGCAATCTACACATTGACCACGAATCCTAGCCACATCCTTGTGCATTCTTGGCCAATAAAATTGTTCTTACAATATCTCGAGGGTCTTTTCGACCCTTAAGTGACCCATGAGACCGCCATTGTGTGCTTTCCTAACAAATAACTCTCTCTACTAACTAGAGGGCACACATAGTCATCTACCTTTAAATAAGTAACCATCAAACTTGGCATAGGGATTTAAACCCCAATCTGAAGCCCACTTATCCCTACCCAAGTCTTTATATTCCCTAAAAATAGGAGCAAAGTATGGATCCTCAGGATACAACTCCTTTAAGATCTCAAAACCCATTAACTTCGAAGACAAAGTAAACATAATAACATGTTTTCTTGACAAAGCATCGGCTACCACATTATCCTTGCCCTTTTTGTGTTGAATTACATAAGGGGAGGTTTTAAGAAAATCAATTCATTTGGCATGCCGTTTGTTAAGTTTGTCTTGTGCCCAAAGATGTTTTAAGGATTCATGGTCCGTTCGGATCACAAATTCCTTAGGCCAATTGTAGTGTTGACAATTGCTCAATGCTCTAATCAAGTAATACAACTCTAAATCATACGTGGAGTAGTTTAGAGTATCACCTTTGAGCTTTTCACTAAAATAATCAATAGGCTTCAATTCTTACATCAAAACCGCGCCTATACATACCTTACTAGCATCACATTCCACTTCAAACATCTTGTCAAAATTAGGCAATTGCAATAATGGTGCCGAGATGAGCATAGCTTTCAAGGACTCGAAGGCCTTAGCTTGGTCTTCACCCCACTTGAATGGTTGGTCTTTTCATATTATCTTGGTCAAGGGGGCGACAATGGTACTAAATCCCTTGACAAACCTCTTATAAAACTTGCCAACCCATGGAAACTTCTCACTTCACCAACGATTTAAGGGGTTGGCCAATTTTTTATGGTGGTTATCTTGGATTCATCCACTTTGAACCCTCTTGAGCTCACCATAAATCCAAGAAATACAACTTCATTAATACTAAAAGAACACTTTTCTAGATTAGCATATAACTTCTCCTTTCGGAGGACATCAAACACACATTGTAAATACTTTACATACTCATCTAAGGAATTTCTATAAACCAAGACATCATCAAAGTAAACAACAACAAACTTTTTGATAAACGGCTTCATCATATAATTCATTAGCTGCATGAAAATGCTTGGAGCATTGGTGAGGCCGAATGGCATAACCGTTCATTCATAGAGATCGAACTTGTTATTGAAGGCAATTTTCACTCATCACTGGGTTGCATTCTTATTTGATGGTACCTGCTCTATAAATCAATCTTGGAAAATAGACACGAACCATTGAATTCATCAAGCATATCATTTAACCTATGAATTGTGTGATGATATTTTACCGTAATTTTATTGATGTCTCGGCAATCCACTTACACATCTCAAGTTCCGTCCTTCTTAGGCACTAGTAGCACTAGAATCGTGCTTGGACTCATGTTTTCCTTGATGTATCCTTTGTTGAGAATTTTCTCAACTTGGCATTGTAATTCATTGATATCTGTAGGATTGCTCCTATAAGCCGACTTGTTGGGTAATTAGAATCCCAGCACAAAGTCGATTTGGTTGTCAATGACCCTGAGTAGGGGCAACCCTTGCGGAAGCTCCTTTAGAAACACATCCTCATGATCCCGCAAGACACCAGAAATAGACACATTAGAAGGGTTTATGTTAAAATAATAGGCCAAAAGAAGCATAGGAATGCTATTATCATGATCCACAAATAACTCTTTCCTTCTAGCCAACATCACCATGCTTCCCTTCTCTTTGGAGGTTGAGGCCCCCTCGGATTCCCTCACTGCCCCACTCTCAGGTTTCCCTTCCATTTTTTTCATTTTTGGCCTTCTTGACTTTTTTTTTCAATTCCCTCATCTTTTGGTGCTAGTCATTCACTTGTAAAGGCAAAACAGGATGAAGAGTAACCTTTCAGCCATCCTTCTCAAGTGTATATCGATTGTACCTTCCATCATGTTTGCTAGACCTATCGTATAGCCAAGGCCTACCTAACAGCAAGTGACACACTTACATTGGTATCATGTCACAAAGTACCTCATCATGGTAGTTTCCCACCTTGAATCGTATCACATATTGCCTTATGATCTTAAATTCACCGCATTCATTCAACTATTGCAACTTATAAGGACTATTATAAGTTGTAGTAGGTAATTTCAAGAAGTTCACCATAGCAAAACTAACAATATTTGTACAACTACCACTATATATTACCAACATACACACACTACCCTTTACACGACACTTAGTGTGGAATATATTCTCCATTTGGCTAGGATCATCTATTGCTTCACTAATCATGGCATACCTCACTATAAAATTTGGAACAACACACTCTCCCTTTTGCTGATAAACATCTTCCCTATCATCATCATCATGTGGCTCACCCTCGATTTTCCCTCCATCTTGAGGACCGACCTTATTATCCTCTTTTTTAAGACCCACCTCCTCATCAAGGTAATACAATCTTTCTTCTCTTAGGATTACATTGTGTCGGTTAAGGCATTCGTTGGCCTTATGCCCCCAACCTTGGCACTTAAAGCATTAAAATCCCTTAGGATTAGGATACTTGTGAACTTCTTATCATGGAGGGTACTTTTGGATTGGCTTGACCTCAGATTATTTTGCATTGGCGGGTTGGTCCTTGTTCTTGGGCCAACGTGAGGATGTTTGAGCAATCTCTTTGTTTCTCGGCCAACCCGAGGATATTTATCCCTTGGCCTTGTAACTTGTCATTTCCTTGAGTTCTCTTTCAATTTCTATGGCCACTTGGAAGATTCCATCAATGGTATCGAACTTATAGAGAGTCAAATAAGTGGCAATCTCCTTATTCAACCCACACTTGAGCCGGATAATATTGTGGCTAACTTTTTCTCCCCGATGATCAAGTTTCAACATGAGTTATTGGAATTCAACATGAGCCATGACACTTTTTTTCCCTTAATACAATTTGTACAATCTAGCAAATAACTCGTATCGATAGCTCTTGGGAAGGTACCGTTGCCTCATGAGATATCTCAATCGAAACCAAGATGGTGGTTGTTCTTCAATCAACTCATTTCCAAATTGCTTGACGTACTCCCACCATGTATTAGTAGAGCCTTTAAAGTGGGCCATGGCATAAAAACTCTTCTTTTTCTTCGAGATTTCATTAACTTGAAAAACTTGTCACAAGCCGATTCCCACGCTAAGTAAGCCTCAGGATAACTTTCACCCTTGAAGATTGGAAGGCTTAATTTGATAGTGTTGATGCCAACATCCCTCTCTTGATGATGGTTCAACCTTTCCCCATGCCCTCGGTATCTTCTAGGATCTATACGGCCCCTTCTCATCTTCTCCTCCCTAATATAAGCATCATTAAAGGCTCCATACCCATCATAATCCTTTATACCATATTTCTCAAGGGGGACGGGACGGTTTTGGTTGTTTGGAACTTGGTTTGGAGGAATTGGATTTTGTGGAGACTGTGGTCTTTGGTTTAGTAGAGCTTGGAAAGAAGGGTTCAGATTTGGTCGAGGTAATTGACGACCAAGTTTTTCTTATGGAACTTGAGGAGATTGTGAACGAAATGGCCCATTGAAGTCTCGGCCTTGGGGGTAAGGAGTAGCTTGAATTACAGTATTTAGTGGTGGTCTTGGTGGATTGAGCATTGGATGTGAGGTTTCGGGGGAAATGGTAGCGGGAGTGTTTTGGTCATGTCCACTTGAAGAAACATGGTAATGTTGAGGAGTAGTAGGGAGGGGGAGTTCCTTTGACTCTCCACACGCTCCAACCTTCCACTCATGGTTGCCACTTCTCCTTTCAATGATCTTACATCCCCCTTCACCGAAGACACATCCATTTCTAACTTCCCAAGACTCATTTGCATTCTTTCCAAAGTTTGATTGAGGCCCTCAATAGAAGCCATGAGGATATTGGTATCATTTTTGCCCAAGGTTTGGGAGGTCGTTCCCTCCATTACAATGTATTACCTACAAAATCAATAAATAAGTTAGTACAAACCTTTCTTCACTCACACTATTTTGGTTTACCTCACACTTTTAGTTCCACAAGTGTTGTAAATTGGCTAGTAACCCGTGAATCCTCAAGGTATAAGATGTTCTTGTCCAGAGTAGATTTTTTTTCAAAGACTCAAAGTATTCTCGTAGGACTAGAACCATGAAGCACAACATATTCAAAAGATAAAAGCACCCAAGTAAACATTAACACGAACAAAGGATTCAAAGGACTAATTGACAACCTAGTAGGAGTTTACTAGTTTGTTAATTAGTTCAATGATCAACCAACTGAAACTAAGAATCAATAATTAGAAACTAGAAAAATCCAACTTTGAGCTCAATATTGACGTGAAAAGTAGCAAGGGTGACGTGGCAGCAAGCAATTTGTCTTGCGCCCACACAATTTTTAGTTACAAATTTGAATTTTCAACTTTCACACAATTAGTTTTGGAGGGAAAGTATAAGTCTTGAGTCCCTTTGTAAGTTTAATCTCAAAGAGGACGAACTTGACTTGTACTAGTCCCACAAAACAAGGCCCATGAAACAAGAAAAAGTGGTTGGAAAGTTGATGTCAAGTCTAGGAAGTGATGGATTCAAGTCTTCTCACAAACAACTTTATAACTTTTGTCTTCACCTTTTGAATCAATTTTGTACTTTAGTAAGTTAAGTTATAAAACTAGGTGAAGAACAAGATAAATAAAACAACAATCTTCAAAAACATCACCACAACACACCAACAATGTCCACTTCAACGGCAAACAACAATACACAACATGGCCAACTTTAAGTTCACCACAACAATGCCAATATTATAAGCTCAACTTTAGATCTAGACACCTTTTGTGCTAGTGAGAAAGAAACCAACACAAGAAACACACTTGACAATCAAAAACCTACTAGATCTAGTTACAAACTCTCGACCAAGACAACTTCACAAGAACAACGAATTTCGGCCAAGGTCCAACAACAACACATTGTTTCTAACTTTGGTAAGATCTTCCTAAGATTGATTTTGTTAGAACAAAATCAAGCCTTGAGCTTATACCAAATGATACAAGATCAAGCATACAACAAGACAACAATAAGAAGCAAAAACAATAGTGAATCAAAGATGGCCACGCACGGCTTCACTATATCAACATCCCAACCACAGTATTACAAGATTAAAAGATAGATAACAACTTAACACAAGATATTCTAAAATCTAAGAATCCTAACAATATGAAAGGACCCTAAGACTAAAGAATGTCCACACCAAGTTCTTACTTAGAGCAATAAGAACTCATGAACCTCAAGACCTAGAGTTTCTAGCCAAGAGACAACACAAGTGTTACTACACTTTGTTGTCAACTTTTAGGTTCCCACAAGAACAAGACAGAGAAGTTCTCAAAATATTACAAGACTTGTGTTGTAAGAATATCAATAATGAACTAAGTCTAGAAATGACCCTAATATTACCTATTTATATTACGCTATAAAAGAAAATAAAAATGGCCATTCTATCCTTGGCCTAGGGGTGGCTTTGGAGTGTAAGATTATTACACTTCAAAGCCCCTCTTCACATTTCAAAACATTTAATCCTTGTGTTGGATCAATCACACACCCACACATGGTAACCCCCGAGCTTGGTTGCGTGTGAATAGCCTTGAACTCGTTGGACATCTTGGTACACCCGTATCAATAATGAATAGTTTTAAATATATTTACCGGTATTTAATTAGTTTATAAAAAAACTAAATTGATATTTTTAAATAAATACGATAGAAAATGATAATAGAGATCACACTTTAAGAAACTATATTTTTATTTTTATAAAATCAAATAGTAGCTTACAACTTATTTAAATTTTCCTAATTAAAATTAAAAGATTATATGTTTCAATGCTTATTTTAACATCAGGTCAAACACATTTTCTTGAATTAAGTAACTAATTTTAATTTTTTTATTTTCAATTTTATTTGAAAATTATACAAGAGGATAAATTAAAATTACAAGTGTCAGTATATTAACAATTTTTATAAAATCTTATGAGCAATATTTTCTTAAAATCAATATTTTTACCTAATATACTATATAAATAAAAGTATATAGTGTATTTATATTAAGGAGATAAGAGATTGTTGTATCCATATAAATATATCATACATTCATTTTCATAATGAAATAATACAAAAGTTACTAAAGATACATTATTGATAGCTGGAAATTATCTTTAAAAAATAGAGTACAAATCAAATTAATATTGGTGGAGTTAAAATTTTTATTAAGGAAATTAAAAAAATATATGTTATTTTGTGTTAGTTTAAAGTTACTTTATATGCAGGTTAATTTATTTATTTTATCGTACTCTCTTCATTCCATTTTATTTGCTCTATTGAGTTAGACACACACCTTAATCTCTTACTTCTATAAAATTTAAGGAAATTTTACTAATATACCCCTAATTAAATTTTATACCTCTTTCCAAATTAATAATGATTACATTTATTGAACAAGTGCATAATAGGAAGATTTTGTTCAAATTATTCTTGAAAGATTAAAGGGGCAAATATTTGAGAATATAAGCACAACCCAAATAGAGCAAATAAAGAAGAATGAACGGAGTATCATATATCTTATTAATATTACAGATTTTAATTTTTATGAAAACTTACATGTAAATATATTTATATAATATAGTAAAAGTTTTTTACATTGACCATTTAATGTATTTCAATCTTTTTTAAAAAATTTATCTTTTAAATATCTATTTTGCGAGTTGACATGCACACCAATTGTGATTACACCTACAATCCATAAGTGAATACAAAAATTACACAAACTAAGACTTATATGAATATTACATATGGAATTCTTTTTCATTTCTAGTAAAACATTTATAGACTGATTTAATGATATCTTTTATGAAATTATTTTATAATGAACAAAAAAATATCTTTAAATAGGTTGACAACTTTAAATTTTAACCCACCAAGTTCATTTGTGATAGTATTTTTGAGCAAGAAACCAAAATATTAAAAGCTTGACGTATTGAAATTTTAACGGAGTCAGAATTTTAACTTAGAAAGTTTAAAATATAAGAAAATAAATATATAAAAAAAAATTCAAATACCACGTAAAAATAAAAAATAATTTTATTTTTATATAAACAATCTTTTTTTTTGTTTCTCATCCGGCGTTCGGTGTCCGGTACCCGCATTAGAGCCCAACTAATTTGGATTCGCACCGGGTAGGGTCCCATTCGGGGAGGTAATATTTTGTGACAGGGGATTTAGATTATAAATTTAAATTTATTTAAAATATTATTTCGTAAATAATGTGGTTGAATAAGTTGGGACTTGAAAGTAAAAATATCGTTAGCCACAAAATGGGTCCACTTAGAAAATATAGACACATAAGCCAAAAAAAATGGCTAATGAAGTTCTTTGTTGATATTACTATTGACTAATGATTGTTGACTCCTAATTTTTATCTTCCACAACTAAGTCTAATTTCGAATTTCTTCAATTTTTGAATAAAATTATAACATTTATTTTATCTGAATAAAAAGATTTTAAAAGTATTTATCTAGGTAAAATTGTCATTTTAAGTATTGATTATATATTATCGTATTCAATTATATGAAATTATATAATTTTGTTACTTAAATATTTATTTTATTAAAATATCAGCTTTTAATCAAGGCTTATCTTGAAAATAAACTCAAATGGTTAAAATCTTGATTTAAATGTAATTTTTTCTTGAAAATAATTTATTTACAAAAATTTTTGTTTGATTTTTATTAAATCAAGAAGCCCGAAATTAAACAAGTTATTAATTCGTATCGAATTTTAATTTAATTTAGCTGATCTTTTAAATTTGGCCATAATTAAAATTAAATGGACTATAATTGCGATGCAATTAACCAATTGATTTTTAATTTGGTCAAATATTTAATGAATTGACTAAATCCTAAATTGATTGTGGTTATTTTGAAAATAACGCCAAATCCTTTAAAAAAAAAATAAGCCAACATCAATCTCAAAACCAAAAATTTAAATTTTGAATTTTAAAATTTGTACTAGATCATACAATTTCCTCTCAACATTATCCTCATTTCCATTTGAATTTCAAAACTTGTACTAGATAGTACAATTCCATCTCAACCTTGTCTTTTTTTCAATTTGAATTTCAAAACTCGTACTAGATAGTACAATTCCACCTCAACCTTGTCTTTTTTTTCAATTTGAATTTCAAAATTTGTACTAGATTGTACAATTCCCTCTCAACATTATCCTCATTTCCATTTGAATTTCAAAATTTGTACTAGATTGTACAATTCCACCTCAACCTTATTCTTTTTTTCATTTTTGAAATTCAAAATTTGTACTAGATTGTACAATTCTACCACACCTTATCCTCCAACAAGCCTTACCCTCAATTTCAAATTCCCAAAATACCCTTAAATTCTTTCTCACACATTGGTGGATTGAAAGAATTGAATCTCCATCTTTTTCTATAAATACTACTACTATTTTGGTAGAAGGACCAAGTCTCAAAGGGTGAATAAAACTTTTGAGCAAATAGTTAAATTTCTTTTCTTTAGTAAAATTTTTCAAACGGTAGTCTAATCTGGGTTCTCGAAAGATTGCTTTCCGGTGGTGATCAGGACTTCGAAAAAAGCTTGGAATCCCATTTTGCTACCCTTAAAAAGGTAAACACAACTTTTCCCTTTTAGTTTTATTATCGCTTTCTTCTTCATCTCTTCTTCTTCTTCGTAGTTCGTTGTTGTAGTTTTGTTTGCTGGGATTATTTGTTGTAGACGGCCTTGAAGGTCATAGGACGTTGTGGTATCGATATTATGGTTATTTTCATGTTCATGGTATAAAAATGAGCTAGCAATAGTTGAACGTGTTTCTTTTACTTTATTCTTTGATTATTATGGATAAAGTTTTGATCTTTACTTAAAAGACGTACTCATACTTTGTTTAAATTCATTGTTGGAGGATATGTTTAGTTTTAGCATGTAAAGTTGTTTCCTTTATGTTGAAAAGAATAGTTAATATTGATTGTTTCGCCTTTTTTACTTTATTCTTTGATTATTATAGATAAAGTTTCAATCTTTGCTTAAAAGACGTACTTATGCTTTGTTTAAATTCATTGTTGGCGGATATATTTATTTTTAGCATGTAAAGTTGTTTTCTTTATGTCGAAAAGAATAGTTACTATTGGTTGTTTTTCCTTAATAAAATAGTAATTGGTTAAGTCAAGAACTTGTCATTTGCTTGCTAATTATTTTAATGGATTTCAAATCCTCATATGAGAGATGAAGTGCTAGCTTTATTGTTCATCCAAGATGTTTATTCCTCTTTTTTTTTCGCATGTTATTTTGTCAAAATGATGAGAAAGTTTAGATTTTTGTCGCTAAATAGAGTCATTTAGATATTTTCGAGTCATTTATAGTAGATTGTTGAATGATATTTCACTTTTAGAGATGCTAAACTTTTATTCTAATTTTCTTACTCCTTTCGGATTGTTATATGTGCTCTTTGTGTGTGTAAAGACTTGATTCGTGTGTCTCTCTGATTCATAATATCAAAAGAGAATCAACGATGGTTTAGAAATATAAACCATAGGTCGTTACATGTTTTTCCTAAAGTTGGCCATAATTTGAATGTATGAATCATCGGTAATGTCGCCTTAGTTGGAGTTTACAAATTTCCTTTCTTAAAAGTTAGCCTCCACCTTCTTCTTTTTTATACGGGTTAATTTTCTTTTTGTTGGATAATTTGATTTATTCTAATATCACAGTTTACTATTTCTTTATGCTTGAGAATGCTATTTTTCAATTTCATCATTTATCTATTAAGTGCAAATTTTTCAGACACGTATTAATTCCCAAAAATTTTTCTTTGCAAAATCTATTTTAGAGTTCAAATGGACTCCTTTCCTCTTGCATTTCGTAATGGGCCAATGAGGCTCACTTCTCTGAGTCAAGTTTGAAGTTTAAATCCAAAGTTGATGGCGTGCGGGTGCAAGAAGATAGAAGAAGAAGAAAAGTGAGTCAAAACTCATTGATGAGGTCACTAAGAGACATGAAAAGTCTCAATTTTTATTATTGTCTTATTCTTTATTTATTTATTTATCTATTTTTTCATTCATTTGGGTCTCGAAGCCAAAGTTGTAATTTAATACAGGTGAAGCGGATTTTGGACCTCAAAGGTCCAAAAACTAGCTTAGAACAAGTTATGAGCCAAAAATTCAAGTATTTAGATTAGGACAGGTGAAGATGCGCCAAAAGCCCAAATTAGGAAAATATTTATGGATTTGGGCCTAATGACTTAAGTCATTTAGTCTCCCTCTTTTCCCTAATATGTCAATTGTTCTTAATTTTTTTAGACTTAGTTAAAACTTTCCGCTAAGTCGTCAAAATTTATCAAGCACAAATCTTGAAGAAAATATTTTTCTTTAATCATTTTCTTTTCAAAAATCAATTTCCCTTTTTAAAGTTAGTCAAAAGAATTATGTTCAAATAGTCCGGATAACCGCAAGTTAGTGGATACTCTTGGTGCCTTAACAACCTTCCAAGAGTATTAATAGGAACCACTTACTCGAAATTTCTAAACTTAAAAGATTTTTTATTTTGAATCTTCTAAGTAATATTTTTAGTTTTTCTTGATATTTTCTCAAAAATCAAGTGGCCTCTTTGATTTCTTAAATTATTTCAAACTTTTCTTTAAGGTTTCGAAATAGTTTAAAAAGTCAAAAAATAATATTTTTCAAATCCTTCGATTGAAAAGGGGGCAAAACAATGATTGTACCATTTATATGTGAAATGACAAATATATCCTTGGTCTTCCTCCAATTCACTCTTCTATATAATAAAATAAATTAGATATCTTTGTTGTTGCTATTGATAAAATACCACTACAGTCTTGTTGAGTTTCTTTCCTACACTAAAGATTTTGGGTACTCAAAGGTGAAGGAATTTACTGTCAATATATAGGTGGTGGTGAGTTAGTTCAAGTTACTTCTGATAGTCAATTATTAGACCTTGTGAATGACTTAAAAGATGGTTATGAGCTTGATGTGT
The DNA here is from genome assembly GCF_002878395.1 of Capsicum annuum. Lineage (NCBI taxonomy): Eukaryota > Viridiplantae > Streptophyta > Magnoliopsida > Solanales > Solanaceae > Capsicum > Capsicum annuum. Next base: position 37,218,827 of record NC_061119.1, on the reverse strand, counting down.
TTGTTCAACACGACATTAATAATGAGCGTGATGTTTTGATAGATGTTGATTTCTTAGAAGGGCTAAAGTGTAATGACTCTTCTAATGAAGATGGTATAGAAAATAATGGTAATGAGGATAGGAGTCTTAATTCAGATTTGAATGATAATGAAATAGATCTGCCTAGAAATAAATCAAATAGAGGTGAAATTCCTGATGAGGATGGCTCAGACATTTGTTGACACCTAATTTTTGTCCTCCACGACTAAATTTAATCCTAAGTTTCTTCAATTTTTAAATAAAATTACAACATTTAATTTATTCGGATAAAAAGCTTTTCAAAATATTTATCTGGGTAAGTTTGTCATTTTAAGTAATGATTATATATTATCGTACTCAATTATATGAATGTCACGACCCAAAAACGAGGGTCATGATGGCACTTGTCGCGGCGTACCTGGACAAGCAAGCCTATCACCCAAACTGATACGAATAGAGAAAAAGACAGAAATACCCCAAGGTAAGGCTTTGTGAATGAAGTCAAACCATATAAAATATTATAACAATGCAGAAAGAACTTATCCAAACTACCAATCATGCCCAAAACTAGGTGTGAATAGTGTAAGAACTACTAATACAATCCAAGAGTCAAATACATTGAAAAATTAACCACAAAGAAATAATAACTATCTTCGAATACTAATAAAGACATAACTAGTATAGAAAGATAGAGGTGAACTTCGGACGCATGAATGTCCAACTGCTACCTTGGAAGCTCCAACAATCGCCCGAATCAAGTAAGCTGAGGCGCACTCGAGCTAGGACCTGCACCAAAAGGGCGCAGTAGGCATGAGTATGGTCCACTTATACTCAGTAGGTATCATAGGCCGACCAAGCAAAGTGGTAAATAAAGCATACAAAATATACACTAAGGGCACGTCACCTGCAATCAGATAATGTCCCACAATGGTAGCCCACACCGCTTGCACTAACAGTTCTAGTATATCTCACGTATATTACAAAAACACACCAAGATACGAAACACAAGTATATATTATGTCACATATAATATAACAAGAAAGAACATGTAGATACAAGATCATCAAATACAAGTTAAGGAAAGTAAGACAAACACATAGATGACAATTCAATAAGGCAATACAACACAACATAAACACAATAAAGTAAATGCAATTTATATGATGATGATGATGATGATGATGCACGAGGTTGTCGCACAACCTCCGGGATCGTCGCACAATCCTCGTATATACCTACAGAGCTAAAGCTTCCCGACGTAGGACCTATGGGGGGTTTGTCAACCCATATACAATCCACATATCTCATATCTCCTTTCCGGCACATCCCTGGAAAGGGTTTTGTAAGGTGTTACAATATTTTTAAAAAGGTGTTGCCAGTGTTTCTCAGATATTGCCACGGTGGTACCAATGTTTCATGAATGAGTATGATATGAAGATGTAATGCTCACAACCAATCACAATAAGTATTTCCACAACCAACCACATGATATATTTCCACAACCAACCACAATGATACATTTCCACAACCACATGAGCCAATATTCACTCGTTATTTTCATTTTATCCATGAATTTCCACATGTCTCATATGCCAGTAAAGTATGAATATAATCATAATACACCCATGGTACCACATTAAACAATACAATACAATTACTCACATGTATTCAAGGCTATCAATGTCACATAGGACCCTACACGATCAAACATATCACATAATATTTCAATTTCAACAATTACATCATATATAGGCCCCCACACGGGCACAACACAGAGATAGCCATTTTTCATGATTAGTTCTCACCCTTAACATGCATTTTTTACCATCATTTACTACCCAGCCTAGTCTGAAGAGTTAAGCCATAACCTACCTCAAAAGCCGAAACCGGTTCGCTACACTTGAACCCGCGACCTTACTTTCCACGAATAATCTCGAACTCTACTAAAAACATCAAATATAAAATCTACGCGTCAAAACAAAATCAACGACACTCATATTGACTACTTTTGGTTCGGGGTCAAAACGGACCCCTAAAATAGATTTCCGAAAAAAAAGGGCAAAATTGAAACTTTACTTCAAAAATATGTTCCTCATATTTTTAGGAACCTACAGCTAAAAATCCAAGTTAAATCGAGTAAAAAAAAATGAGGTTCAAATCGAAGAAAACCCATTTTTAAGCTTTACCGGGTAAAATATTTAAAATCCGGGTTAAAATTAAGAATTAAAGTTGTTTTGAAGGTTAAATTGATGAAAAACTAGTAATTATAAGATAAAAATATTATTCAAGTGAAAGGGGATGAAATTTGGGTTTAAAATCATGCCCTAAGATTTTTGGGGTTTTGAGAAATTTATCAAGAAATTTCTAAGAAAAAAGTGAATTCTTACCTTAAATCCGTAATTAAAATCGAGAAATAGGTGTTAATCTAGCTTCCCAAGATCTCACAAACTTCACTTTTAAGATCCCAAAATATTTAGGGTTTAACTCTCAAGAGACAAGATGAAAAATGAGCACAATGGGCCAAAAATGTGAAAAAGCTGCTATATATATTGCAGATTTTTATGGTTTTTGCACCAGATTTTTCCTTCAAGTTCACCCCGGATACGATGGTAAAAAATTCATGTTAAGGGTGAGAAAACGGATACGATGGCGATACCAGATGTTCCAGAAAAAGTCATTTTCACAAAATTGACCCCCGAAACCCGAAATCATAATTTTTCAAATCGAGGATCGAAATGAGATTTAAAAGCTGTAAAATCATAAAAAATATGCTAACACACTAAAATTTACATTTCGGATATGCTGAAGAAGTCGGCTTTTCAATTCCAGATCGTTTCGATCAAATATGGGTCCCACACCCATATTTCCAATTTTCCAACTTTTTGATCAATAGGTCGAAATGAGCTCGGGTGAACCAGGACCCGAACCAAAGGTCTACCTAGCCTAAAATAAATATTTCGGAGCTGCTGGCACAGTCCGTTCGGTCATCCGTCGCACGGATCAAAATATAACCACATAAGTCCAAAATAAGGCTCTCGAAATCTTCGAAAACCACAATATTGCATAAATGATACCAAAATGCATCAAAAATTATGTCAACCACTCACACACCCCAAAAATATCATAATGCAACTACGGGGAGGGTAAAACAGTCAAATCACATAAAATCACAAATTTCACATATTTCATCAAATTTTTAGGTCGTTACAATGAAGTTATATAATTTTGTTACTTAGATATCCATTTTTTTTATATAAAATATCATATTTTAATCAAGGTTTGTTTTGAAATAAATTTAAAGGATTAAAATCTTGATTTAAATATAATTTATTTTTAAAAATAATTTATTCGGATAAATATATGTTTGATTTTATTAAATCAAGAAGCTCGGGATTAAAAGAAGTATTAATTCGTGTCTAATTTCAATTTAATTTAGTCAATCTATTCGATTTGACCATAATTGAAATCAAATTGGTCATAATTGCAATGCAATTCGTCAATTGATTTCTAATTTGGTCAAAATTAAATGAATATGACTAAATTTTAAATTCCAATTCGGGTTATATTTTAAATAGCCCCAAAATTTCCAAAAACTCTCATAACTTCTACTCAATTTCCACCAAAAAATAATTTTAAATTGTATTACATTGTATTATTTCTCCCCAACTTTGTTCTTTCTCAATTTTAAAATTCAAAAGTTGTACTACATTGTACGATTTCCCCCTACATTATCTTCCACCTCGCCTTATCTTCAATTTTAAAATTCCAAAAACACCCTTAATTGCTTTTTCTCCCACATTGGTGGATGACAAGAAGTAAATTCTTATCCTTTTTTATAAATCTTTTCTCCCACATTGGTGGAAAAGAAAGAAAAACCTCATTCTCTTCTATAAATACTACCACTACTTTGGTAGAAAGGAGGTGAAAAAGTAAAAAAAAAAAAAGAGGCTAGAAAGGTGAATTTTTTTTTTTTTGAGCAAAATAGTTATTTTTATTTAGTAAAAATTTTTGTTTCATAGAGTTAGTCGGCTAATCAAAATTTTTGAGTTACCGGTGGTGTTTTTTGGTAGTGGTTGATTCCGACAAAGCTCGTAGTCTCATTTTGCTACCCTAAAAAAAGGTAAACACATATTTTCTTTTTTTATCGTTTTCTTTTTCATATTTTTCTTCTTTGTAGTTTGTAGTTATAATTTTTTTTGCTGGAATTGTTTGCTGTAGACGGTTTTGAAGGCCATAGGACGTTGTGGTATTGATATTATAATTATTTTCATGTTCATGGTATAAAAATGAGCTAACAATAGTTGCACGTGCCTTTTTTACTTTATTCTTTGATTATTATAGATAAAGTTTCAATCTTTGCTTAAAAGATGTACTTATACTTTGTTTAAATTCATTGTTGACAGATATGTTTGTGTTTTAGCATATAAAGTTGTTTCCTTTATGTTGAAAAGAATAGTTACTATTGATTATTTCTTCTTTTTGACTTTATTCTTTGATTATTATAGATAAAGTTTCAATCTTTGCTTAAAAGATGTACTTATGCTTTGTTTAAATTCATTATTGGCGGATATGCTTGTTTTTAGCATGTAAAGTTGTTTCCTTTATGTTAAAAAGAATAGATAATATTGACTGTTTCTCCCTTTTGACTTTATTATTTGATTATTATGGATAAAGTTTTAATTTTTGCTTAAATAATACGTTTTTATGCTTTATTTAAATTCATTGTTGGCGGATATATTTATTTTTAGCATGTAAAGTTATTTTCTTTATATAAAAAAGAATATTTACTATTATTTATTTTGCCTTAGTAAAATAGTAATTGGTTAAGTCATGAACTTGTCATTTGCTTGCTAATTATTTTAATGGATCAAAATCCTTATATGAGACATGAAGTGCTAGCTTTATTTTCCATACAAGATGTTTATTTATTTATTTTTGCATGTTGTTTTGTCAAAATAATGAGAAAGTTTAGATTTTTGTGGCTAGATAGAATTAGTTAGATATTTCCGAGTCATGCATAGTATGATTGGTGAATGATATTTCGCTTTTAGAGATGCTAAACTTTTATTCTATTTTCTTACTCCCTTTAGATTGTTATATGTGATCTTTGTGTGTGTAAAGACTTGATTCGTGTCTCTCTTTGATTCATAATATCAAAAGAGAATCAACGATGTCTTAGAATAATAAATCATAGATCGTTACATGTTTTTCCTAAAGTTGGCCATGACTTAGATGTATGAATCTTTGTTAATTTCTCCTTAATTGAAATTTAAAGATTCGCTTTCTTGAAAAGTTAGCCTTAATTTTCTTTTGTTATATGAATTAGTTTCTATGTTTTTTCAATTTTAGAAGTCATGGGTATTTTTCTTATCGCCTCATCCCTTTACTCTTGCAAACTTGCGTTGTTTTTTCTCGCATTAATTCATTGAATATGGTCTTCTTTCTTTTACCTTTATTCATTCTTATATGAACATAAATCATGAGACATGTTAGTGGGTGTCTTTGCTTTACATTTTATTTGTTGACTTTCATTTTTGTGCAAGTGTGCTTATCATTGTCATTCAAATATTGGTTCTTGATAGTTTCTTTTGCTTTGAAATATGTCACTTTATGCCTTGAACGTATATTAATTTCTTTTTCTCTTCTTTGCATGCAAAAATGTCTCAAGTCCAAATGGACTTCTCTCCTCTTGCACTTCATAATTGGCCAATGAGGCCCACCTCTTTGATTCAAGTTTGAAGTTTAAACCCAAGGTCGACTATATGGCGTGCAGGTGCTAGAAGATAGAAGAAGAAGGAAAATGGGTCAAAACTCATTGATGAGGTCACTAAGAGACTTGAAAAGTCTCAATTTTTATTATTGTCTTCTTTTTATTTATTCATTTAATCATTTACTTATTCATTTATTTGGGGCCTCGAAGCCAAAATTATAAATTAATATAGGTGAGGCGGATTTTAGGCCTCAAAGATCCGAAAACTAGTTTAGGACAGGTTGTGGGTCGAAAGCCCAATATTTAGATTAGGACAGGGTCTATTGATTTGAGTCCAATGGCCTAAGTCTTTTATTTTCTCCCCTTTTCCTTTTACATGCGTTGTTATTAATTTGTTTAGACTTAGTTAAAATCCCTACTAAGTCTTCCAAATCTATTTTACACAAGTCTTTTCCTAAAACCAATTACTTTTCAACAATCAATCTTTCTTTTTGAAGTTAGTCAAAAGATATTTTCAAACAGTCCGGATAACCGCAAGTTAGTGGATACTCTTGGTGCCTTAACAACCTTCCAAGAGTATTAATAGGAACCGCTTACTTAGAATCTTTAAACTTAAATAATTTTTTATTTTGGATAGTTTAAGTAACTTTCAAAGGTTTTCTTAATTCCTTTTCAAATAAATTAAATGGTGACTCTAAAAAAGTTAAAAGTTTTGCAAAACAACATTGATGAAGAGTTGAGATCTTTTAGGGCTGAAAGTAGAAGCAAAAAAATCCTAGAAGAAAATTTAAAGCACTTGACAAAATACTAATAGATGAAGCTGACATTGATAAAGATTTTTAAGATATTGACAAAAATAAGAAAGATGGATATATGGGTAGATTAGAAGGTAATGAAGAGTACATTGATCATTCACACAGTGACAATGTTGATAGCACTGATTTATTAGATAAGAATGTTATTGTGGGTGTTGATTTACCAAGAAGATGAAATAATAGCAATAGTAGTAAAATCAGTTATGATGTTTATGGTATCTCTGTATTTGAACTTGATATGATTTTTAATGATCCTAAGAAATTCAAAAAAACTTTGAAAAGATATATAATAGAAAATAAAGTCCAGATTAGTTTAAAACCTAATGAATCTTATAGAATGAAGGCTAAATGTAAATTCAATTCAAAATGTAATTGATTGTGTTATGATGCACTTCATAGAAATTTTGATAATTTTTTGGTTAAAAACTATAATCTAGTGCATATGTAGAATATATCAACCAAGAACAAGATGTGTACACTAAATTTGTTGCCAACGAATTTAGAAATGAAATAACTAAACAATCATCTTTGAGAATTTAAGAAATACAAAAATTTAGTATGGAGAAATTGAAATTGTATGTTGGTAGAACTATCTATTATAAAGTAAGGTTACAAGTTCTCAGAGAATTTTTGGAAACTGAAACATGAAGTTTGCAAAATTATGTGATTATGCTGAGATGATTAAATAGATCAATCATGATAGTTCTGTTTAACTGAGAATTGACAGAGAAATTGTCCTAAATAAAAATCTATTTGTGTATTTTTATGCGTGTCTGAATGCAAAGAAGAAGGGGCGAATGAAAGAATGTAGAAGAATTATAAATTTTGTGGATATTTCTTAAAAGGTACTTGTAAAAGTAAGTTTCTAGCAATAATTGGGAGGAATGAAAACAATCATATATTTATTCTATAGCCTGAGTAGTTATGGACAAAAAATTAAAGATAATTTACATTTTTTATCAACTATTTGAAAGAGGATCTGCAGTTAAGGACTGAAGCAAGTCTTACTGTTATGGCTAATATTCATAAGATAATATTTAACGTGTTTTGTTAACTGTCAATTATTTGAAATATTTCATTTCTTTGTCTAGTACTTAACAATTTTTTTGCTACGTTGAATTTTCATGTAGCTATTTCTGAGTTGTTATCAAATGCAGATGTTAGAAGGCATGCTAGAGATATCTAGTCTAACTGGAGCAAGATTGAAAAGGAAAAGAGAGAATGAAATAGTTTTAGAGATGTTCCAAAATCAGTTTTACAGTGAAGTTTAGATAAGAACTTGTTACATGTGCATACTTGATAGGGAACATAACAATAGCAATCCTGATTTATTACATTATTCTACGAAATAATGGGCTAAGGCACTCATTAAAGAATATTGTAAGTGTGATGTTGTTGAAAATAATATGTGTGTTATCTTTAATTCATGAATCTTAATTAATAAACACAAATCTATTATTATCAGGTTGGAGAAAATTATAAGAAAAATCATGACTAGAACAATAAAGAGAATTATTTTTCAATACTTGTATGTGATGTTGCATATAAGGCTAGACTTAAATTGAAGGAGAATAAGGACAGGACTAGAATTTGCAATGTGCTTTACACCGCTAATATTGAATTTGAGATTGGAGAAGGGGATTTTAGACACATAATAAACTTGACTAATAGAGTTTGTAGTTGTAGAACGTTGCAGTTAAAAGACATTTCTTGCACCATAGTATTTGTTCATTGTATCATATTGAAGAACATCCTGAATTTTATGTAGAGCATTGGTATAAGAAGCAAACCTTCATGGAAGCTTATAGTCACTTTATCCACCTAATCTGCAATATGAATATGTGGCCTGAGGCCAACAATTTAAAGATTGAAACAGATCAATCATGATAGTTCTATTTAACTGAGAATTGACAGAGAAATTGTCCTAAATAAAAATCTATTTGTGTATTTTTGTGCGTGTCTGAATGCAAAGAAGAAGGGACGAATGAAAGGATGTAGAAGAATTTATTGCCAACGAATTTAGAAATGAAATAACTAAACAATCATCTTTGAGAATTTGAGAAATACAAAAATTTAATATGGAGAAATTGGAATTGTATGTTGGTAGAACTATCTATTATAAAGTAAGGTTACAAGTTCTCAGAGAATTTAATGGGGACTGAAACATGAATTTTGCAAAATTATGTGATTATGCTGAGATGATTAAATAGATCAATCATGATAGTTCTGTTTAACTGAGAATTGACAGAGAAATTGTTCTAAATAAAAATTTATTTGTGTATTTTTGTGTGTGTCTGAATGCAAAGAAAAAGGGACGAATGAAAGGATGTAGAAGAATTATAAATTTTGTGGATATTTCTTAAAAGGTGCAAGACTGAAAGGAAAAAAGAGAATAAAATAGTTTTAGAGATGTTCCAAAATCATTTTTACAGTGAAGTTTAGATAAGAACTTGTTACATGTGCAGACTTGGTAGGGAACATAACAATAACAATCTTGATTTATTACATTATTCTACGAAATCATGGGCTAAGGCACTCATTAAAGAATATTTTAAGTGTGATGTTGTTGAAAATAACATGTGTGTTATCTTTAATTCATGAATCTTAATTAATAAACACAAATCTATTATTATCAGGTTGGAGAAAATTATAAGAAAAATCATGACTAGAACAATAAAGAGAATTGTTTTGTAATACTTGTATGTGATATTGCATATAAGGCTAGACTTAAATTGAAGAAGAATAAGGACAGGACTAGAATTTGCAATGTGCTTTACACCGCTGATATTGAATTTGAGATTGAAGAAGGGGATTTTAGACATATAATAAACTTGACTAATAGAGTTTGTAGTTGTTGAACGTTGCAGTTAAAAGACATTTCTTGCACCATGGTATTTGTTCATTGTATCATATTGAAGAGGAGCCTCAATCTTATGTAGAGCATTGGTATAAGAAGCAAACCTTCATGGAAGCTTATAGTCACTTTATCCACCTAATCTGCAATATGACTATGTCTCCTGAGGCCAACAATTTAAAGATTGAGCTTCCTGAATCTAAGAAAATGCCTGGCAGGCCTGCAAGAATAGAAGAAGAGATAAATATGAATCAAGAGAGAAATATGAAAAAACTATCAAAATAAAGGGTGAAAATAATCTCAAGTGTCATCAACAAGGTCCCAATAAAAAATATTGCAAGGTAAAACAATTCACTTTAAATTTGATTTTTTAATTTATTAACTGTTATGTTTGAGTTTATAGATTCCTGATTCAAATTCACAAACATAAAATCAAAGATTTAATTTTATCAGAGAAAGTTCACAAGAATGTTGTCAGCCTAAAAGCTCAAGCCAACCTACACCAAGAACCTTAAAAAATAAAAATCAGAACAACCTAGCTCAAGTCTAATTCAAACCAAGTTGCAATTTTAACAACAGTTTTTGGTGATACAAGCAAAATTAAAAGATTGAAAGAAGCTGCAAGATCAATCTTTTTTGGTGATACAAGAATTTCTGTTACATAAAAATCAACAATCAGCTACCTCCTAGAAGAAGAAAAAATATTGAACAGAAGAGAGGAAGAGCCACAACCACAAAAGATGTTGAAAAAGGTGGATCAAAAAGGTCAAGAAATGTTGAATTTAGAATCTACAAAAGTGTAAAGAAAAAATAAATGCTAAATGTAAGTTAACTCCAATTTTGTTTCTTTGAATAAAGTAAATATACTAATTTTTTTCCTCAAAAAATAATAGTTAGGGACATCAAGACGATCCTACAAATTGGTACAAGTTAAAGTATGCAAGCTCTAAGGGGATTGATCTGTGTTATAAGCCTAGAAGCTTGAAATAAAAAAACATAGATGTTGTCAGCATCAAACTATTACAGTTGATGATTAATTAAAAGAAGAAAAGAAAATAATTAAGAATAAGTCATTCATTTTGATGGTATGTTGTGATTTTGTTGTGTAATGTTTAGTAATAAATAATTAATTTATATTTTTATTTTAAATCGTTATTACTGCACAACAATAAAAAATTTATTTCTTTAATTTTTGAAGCTTGTTAGTAACAGATTCTTTAAGTAGCATTATATTATGTATACTTTGAGTTCAATATAAAATGTGTTTTTATGTTGATTTTTGGTGTTACTGTGAACTCAATATAAACCATATTTATGAAGTTGTTATGGGTATTACATTGAGCTAAATATGGAGCAAGTTTATGAAGTTGTTATTGGCGCTACTTTGTTGTATTATATTGCTAGTTTACTTTGACATCATTGTTTACTTTGAATTGTGTGATCACAAAATTGAGTGTACAGAGCTAAAATAGAGATTTCATTTCATCAGATTTAAGAAATGTTATAGGGCCAAAATTACATCAATAAACTACACCTAAATGCACATCAAAACAATACATCTATACTATCATTAAAATAATATTTTTGGTCATTTGTAGCATCAAATCAACAGCAATGACACCATAAAAATTTAAGGATCAAACTTCAATAACTAGGCTTTATTGTTCATATTCTCCACAACACCAAATCAGTAGCAATGACACTGATAAGAAAGTATCTTCTCACTTGATTTTAGTTCTCTTCAAAGGCCTTTACTTTCTTCAACAAGTCCCACATCATCTTATTTGCTTGTGAAGGATGTCATCATTCGTCATACCAATCAAAATAATTAAAGACGCCCAATTTCTATAAAATCAACTATAGATCATAATTAACCAACTAATTAAATAAAAAAATTACCTTTGAACTTCTACAAGTAAAAAATCTATGATCTGAATTTTATTGAGTACGAGAAGTCTTCAATAATGTTTCATGACCACATTTACAATAGCAACAATCTTTTTCTAACAAAATCATGAAAGAGCACGACATTGTCCAATTCAGTTAGAAAAAAGATAAAAAAATACACTTTCGAGAAATTGAAGAATAAATTTTTCCTTCAAAAATAAATACGAAATTAATTGAAATAAGGATGAGAGATTTTTTTTTCCAAGAAATTGAGCTTTTATGATTAAAATTTGGAGCAGCAATGAGGAAGAAGATGGGTATATATAAGGGTGGGGGCTATATTATCGTTGGGGCTATTTGTATGCCACATCAGCAAATATGGAGCTTGGATGCTCCCTTGAAGTGTGTTCCATACGCGTTTTGCCATCAAAATAAAAGGCACTAAAGTGTCACAGTTTATGGCTACTTTAAGTGTTTAAAATAAACATCGATCATTTTAGATGTCAAAATGAAAGGTTGTGCTAAGTTGAGGGACTTGTCGATGTATTTTTCCATTCAAAAATAATAAAATATTTCTTTTTCTCTATAAAAAAAATTGAAAAATTAGAAGAACAAAAAATGTTTTAAAAAAGGAGCAACAATTTTCTTTTTCAAAGAAAAAACATAGTGAAAAAATAGCAATGGTTTTCTTTTTCTAAAGACTAAAAATATGTTGCAGCAATTTTTCTTATTTTTTTTTAAAACAGCAAGAAAGTTTTTTTTTTTTTTTTTTAAATCTTTAAAACAATGCAAAATAAATAGCTAAATAAAAAGATGGAAATGAAAGACAAGTGGCCATTAGCAGTAATTCTTTGGCCGAATGGCCATATTTAACTTAACAGACATTTTTTGTAATTTGCTTTTAATTAATGCGCAATTTATCAAATAATTGACTGTTTTTTAACTTTTAACCTTTAAAATGAAACTTATGCATAGCGAGATATGTGTTCTTTAAGGGTGTGAGTACATAAGACAAACAAAGCCCGTTAGCCAAGCTTATCCTTTTCGTAAATCCTATTTATAACATATAAAATTTAAGTCATCGATGGTGAAATATCTATAGCTCTTAAATTGGCAACTGTTATCGAGGAAGTACTTGCTTAAAAGGAATCAATGTATCCCTGGCTGGAGTAATACTGAGAAGGCAATATTTTACCCAATATTTATTGACAAATTAAATGAGGAATCCTTGGCCTCAGAATTTTCATATACATTAAGATTAAATTTTGTTTCTCTGTATTATTTCTTTTTCTTTTTGGCAAATTTATACCACTAGACAACACACTAATGACCTTTCAAATTGAATAAGTACGGGGGATAGACTTTATCGTACCAGTTCTGACGAGCTAACGAAAGCTTGTGAGAAATAATTTCATAATGACAACACTTTGTAACGCATGATAAAAACTTTTCCTCTAGGCTTATTATTTTTCTGTGTGGATAAATGTCAAAATCATGCCTATAGCTAGCTGTATATGAAGTCTTAATTAATCTATCCTCTTGAGTCACTAAGAAGGAAAATCTCTACAGATCAGGAAGGGAAATTTTGCATGTCAAATATACTAATGTGTGTATACAAATATACAAAAATAATATGTATTCTTTGACACCACTCTAAAGTATGTTCTACAACAACAGTTGGTCTAACCATAGATACCTTACAATCAACCTATTCACTTTTCTCTTCAATTCATGATCCTTTCTTTCTTTTTCTTTTTTTAAAAAATAATCAATCAAGCATCTCTATATATACACATGACTTCCATGCACATAATAGAACAACAGCAGCAAGTTAAGTTTGTATCATAATAAAAAGCAGAGAGATTTAAGTTTCTGTGCAAAAATGGGTGCTATTGGAATTTTTCTCGTCTCTTTGATGATTGCGTTGTGTCTCCTCCACAGCGTTTCCGCTGCGACCAGACATTATAAATTTGAAGTATGTATATATTACATAGTTCCCTAGTTGATTTTTTCCCTTTTTGGCTTGAATTATTTGTATTATATTTTTATTCCGTTTTATGTTTCAGATCGAAATGCAAAATGTGACACGGCGATGTCACACGAAGAGTATGGTTACAGTGAATGGACAATTCCCTGGACCTCGCATTGTGGCAAGGGAAGGTGATCGTCTTGAAATTGAAGTAGTCAATCGTGTTCAGAACAACATCTCCATCCATTGGTAAATCAAAATAACTCTTACTTTCGTGTAACACCAGGTTCAACAAGCAATATATTTGATATTTCATGATTAGTGTGTGGTCTTCTTTTAACAAATAACCTTAATTCAAAAAACTCTTCTAAGCTGAATAATATTTTTGTTATGCGTATAATAGGCATGGAATTCAACAAATTCGTAGTGGATGGGCTGATGGACCAGCATATGTAACACAATGTCCCATTCAAACTGGCCAGAGTTATGTGTATAATTTTACTATATATAATTGGCCAAAGAGGAACTTTTTGGTGGCATGCACATATTTCATGGTTGAGATCAACTCTCTATGGTCCTATGATCATACTTCCTAAGAAAAATACTGCTTATCCATTTGCCAAACCTTACAAAGAAGTTCCCATCATCTTTGGTAATTATTAAGTTATGATGAATTGAATCTATAATCCTTAGCTAATTAGTCTATAAGAAATTATTAGAATACTAATGATGAACAAATATATATTACACAGGAGAATGGTTCAACGCTGACACCGAAGCTATAATTTCCCAAGCTTTGCAAATAGGTGGAGGTCCTAATGTTTCTGATGCCTATACTATCAATGGGCTTCCTGGACCTTTGTATAATGTAAATTGCTCCACAAAAGGTAGTAAACATTATTTTATATAGTTACAATGATATTTTTTTATTCTATTACACAAGTAAGAAAAAAAATATCCGACGTGACGTTAAGAAAAAAAATATCCGACGTGACGTTAAGAAAAAAAATATCCGACGTGACGTTACAAATAATCATTTTTTAATAGTGTTGATTAACACTTTTGAATGTGCTTCACAGATACTTTTAAGTTGAAGGTGAAGCCCGGAAAGACGTGCCTTCTTCGATTGATCAATGCTGCACTTAATGATGAGCTTTTCTTCAGCATTGCAATTCATACCCTCCAAGTATGGCTGTCAAGTGGGCCGGTTCCGTGTTGGGGTCTAAGTGGGCTGCGCCGGGTTGGGCCCAACAGAAAGTTAAAACCCATCCTAACCCCGCCCACTTAACCCAACCCGATCAAACCCACCAAAACTCGGTCCAACTCGGTTAAAAAATCGGTCAAACTCGGTCAAAAATATAAAAAAAAAAACTTCTTTCAATATACATTACATATACTGTAACACCCCATATTCAAGTACATATATTGGCGTATTCAAGTACGTGTATTGGTCTTATTTATATGGAATTAATTTTATTTTATTTTATTTATACCGGAATTTGCCCGTCGATGGTTCCATACGAAGGTTATTGAATAAGCTTTCCAACGATATAAAGATTTCCAAAAACGGATAGGTTTCGGATATAATCGAGCACGTTCGAAACTATAAAACGGTGGCTGGGATATTGGGAATAGTAAATGTGCAGGAAAATTTCCTGCACACAAACTATTGAGGTCAGCCTTTTTTTGGGTCAACTTTGAACGATCATAACTCCCTTAATATAATGAATTGGGAGAGATGCCACCTATGAAAAGAAAGATCTTTGAGTCTTCTTTCCAATGCAATTGGTTTCATCCAAATCTGACATCTGAGTAATGAGTTATACTCGTTTTACTTCAGCCTCTCAAAATAGATTTTTAGGGTCAACTTCAAACGATCATAACTCCTTGTACAGGACGAACTAGGTGGCCTACTTTATATTAAATGAAATCCCTTTGAATTATCTTTTCAATGATACCAATTTCACCCAAATCCAATATCGGAGCAAAGAGTTATGGTCGATTTACTTTAGCCTATCAAAACAGTCCACCATGGACAGATTCGGATTTACTTAAATTTTAAGGGCAATATGGTCATTTTCCATCACCTCATGGACGAAAATTGGTCATTATATACATATACTTAGCCTCATATCCATCATTTATCATCCAAATTATTGAAGAATAAGAAACCCTAGCCTAAGTTCAACTCCAATTATCTTGTGATTCAACCGTAGAAAATCCAAATTGATTCTGTAGTTGTGTTCACCGTCTCGAGGGCTTCGAGAAGCACCCCTTATTTGTGCCAACAGGACTTCAAAATCAAAAGGGCCATTTTATGGTAAGGATGTAAATTATGTTGGTGTTATTTATATGGATATGTATATATTTATGCATGTGAGCATAAGAAGTATGTTATTTGATTGTTGTTGAAAGATGATTGGAAATGATGTTGGATTATTCTTGTGCATAGTTGGATTATGTTGAATTATGAAGGGATTTGGTGTGATGATGTGATATTGAAATGATGATTATATATATATATACACATAAACCGATTGTTCAAGTTGGTTTTTGGAATGCTTTGCAAATATTGGTTGTATGGAATTATGGAAGAGAATTGTGGTGTTGGGTTGCTAATACTAGATGCCAAACATTTCATTGTAGATAAGTGATTTGTAAAGGCGGGAAGTTGTGTTGAATTGGTATCCGAATCTACAACGAGGTATGTAAAGCATACTCTAACGATGTTCTTTGACATGAAAACATCAATGTTCCATCAAGTAAGATTCCGAGGTTGTCCAAAAACATGTATTGTTCTACATTACCAACGAAGTTGTTTTCATTCTATAAAGTGTCAAAATGTTTCATTGATATACCGAAAGGCTCCTTTTTCATTGTTGTGATATTGATGATTCCGAAACACATTGTTGATGTACCAATGAGTCTTTATTACATCGTTATTGTATAGAAAGTCTATTACTTGGTTCCTATTGATGTATCATTATTCCAAAGGTACTATATTGGCATGAACACTAATGTAATAATCTCAAAAGCTTTTGAACTAAGTTATTGGAAAGACCTCTTATGTGTGTTACTTGATATACGTGTGGGTGGTAGCTCAGGGGCTTAAGCCTAGCATGGGCCGATCCCGATATTTGATATGATTACAGTTGATATGTACTGGGGGCAGCCTAATGGTCACAGTACGGTACAATATTGATTATTGTTAGGTGGTTGGAGGTTTGGGAGGAGGAGGTAATGGCGAATGATAATTGTAAAGAATGAAATGAACAAATGTATACCGTTCCACAAATGTGTTTGAATTCAAGAACCCAATTCAGATTAATGATAAGATAATGTACATGATCCTAAAAGTGTTTATGAAGTGTGGTTCACTTCTATTATGATTTATTCACTTGCGTCTGATTTTCTTGATCCCCCATACCACATATGATTATTTACAGCTTTACATACTCAGTACATATTTCGTACTGACGTCCCTCACGGGGGACCTGCATTTCATGCTGCAGGCACAGGTGCTTCAGCTCATTCACAGCATAGATAGGAGCCAGGTCATACAGCTATTGTTGGTGAGCTCCAGTTTGCTTCGGAGCTTTCCGAGTCGGTCCCTTATGTTTTATTATTGTACAAGAGTCATGTGTGGGCGGGGGTTTGTCCCGACCCTAGTTATGTCATGTATATCCTAGAGGCTTTGTAGACATAAGGAAGGGTAAAGTCATGGAAGTTTATATAGTGATGTTATATTTGTATATGTGGTGGCCCCGACGGCCAAGTATTATATATATATATATATATTTGTGCGTGTTGTGCTGATACAGGTAATTAGACCCTTCTATATGCAACGAAGTGCTGTCCAAATTTTTGGTGACATGTAAGTGAAAGTACAGGTATTTGAACGGGTTCTCCCGGGCCTTCTCGGCTTCGGGTGCCAGTCCGGCCCGATGGGATTTTGGGGCGTGACATATACCCACCTATATACATTATAAATATGTTAAATAATATATATACACTATATATATAGTATATATTACATTAGAATTTTAAAACTATATACACATATACACAATTAGTCAATTACTCATATATACGCACCATTCAATGTATATATACTACTACTTACAAAATATACTACAATATATATATATATATATATATATTACAATATATATAGATATACTTATCTACTCATACCTTAACACAATAACATCAACAATGTAGTATTTAAAGAGTTTCTTTTAGGGAGACATTTTTCTAATAGGTTTAATATTTTTCGATATTAGATTTTTAATATGTAGGTCTCTTGACCAAAACATATCAATAATATTATGTTTTTAGTTTAGTTTTTTTTGTCATCTGATTTATATCTCTATTGCTTGCAAACTTTAAGCTTACGTATGACGCCCTCTCGATTTCGAACCCAAGAGAAGTAACTATCAATTTTTTAAAGCTAATGTAGTCCTATGGACGTTATTTATTTTATCACAAATTCAAGCCTCTTTAAAGCTAAGAAAACAAATCTTATACTGTCTCCGTTTTTAAAAGAATGACCTACTTTGACTTGACACAAAAGTTAAAAGAATAAAAAATATTTTTGAATGTTATAGCCTTAAATTAAAGTTGTGTCAAATGTATCAAAATGTCTTTTAATCTTGTGGTTCTAAACATGTCATGTTGAAAATTGAAATTAAAATATTATAAAAAAAAAGAAAGGAATTATTATTTTTGATACGGATCAAAAAGAAAAGTATGCTGTTATTTTTGAGACGGAGGAAGTAGGAAATTCAAACAGGGAACAGGGGAGCATACTATTATATTCTTTTAGAACTGATTAGTATACTAATTGATTCTCATAAACAGAACAATTGAAATACACTATTAAGAATAAGACTATCCTAAGATGTACTCATATGGTATACTATTGTTAAATTCAATAATCTAAAGCAAAATTGAAGTGCAGATCACACAATGTCAAAATACTAGAACTAGCAGAAGTTGTAAAAACAATAGCCATTTTTTTCTTTTTTTGTGAAAATGAGAAGTAATAAACAAAAACTTAGAGGATAAAATCCTATAAAACTTCTACAATAGATAATTGAATTTAAAACCTGCTTTCTTTTTACCCAAACAAATCATGCATCATTAAGAAAAATTAAAAACAATATAACAGATGTATTTCTTGATACGATCTATATCACTTAGGCTGCATTTGTTTTTTATTAAGATTCAGACGTCCGAATCTGAATGGACATCTGAATGATTGAGATGTTATCTCTAGATTTGAAAACTGAATGATTAAGACTGTTTGTTTTTCAACATAATGTATAATTTTTTTTTATTTGTATATAGAATAAAATAAAAAATACTATTTAAATAAAAAAATAATTATATATCAGAAAAATATGTAATTTAATACAATAAAATTATTATTTGATTGTAAAAAATATTTATGTTTGTTAGTGATAGTGGAGATGGTTTATAATGGTAGTTACGGATGATTGATGTTAGTGGTGATAGTTGTGATGATTGATATTGTAGTGACTGTTATGATGGTGACAGTGGATAGTGGTGGTGGTGGTTGGGTAATACCCCGTATGTTTCTAAGCTAGGAAATGAACCATTGTTCCTATGTATGAAACCTCCTATCCTGTGATTCATATTTTAGTACATGACTTACAATGAGTATCCTAGTGATAAGATAACTTATGATGTGTTAAGCATGTTCATATGAGTCACTTAGAGTAAGGCAAGCTAAGAGCTTTTGAATCCATAAGTTTTAGTGTTTGATTTTGCAAGAGTAATATTTGAACAAGAATAACTTGATTTATATGTGGTATTTTGGTAGATTTAGACCCACCAAATTGTATAGAATCGAATTAGCTTTCCAACGATATCAATTTTACCAAAATCCGACACCTGAGCAAGAAGTTATGGCTTTGCGAAGTGGAGTGTGTCGCCTAAGAAATCACATAAGGCTACTGGAATGGGTATGCCATAGGTTGTGAGACACAGTGTGCCATAAGGTGTGCGGCGCATACCTTAGCTTGTGCCATAAGATGTGCGGCACACACCCTAACTTACGCAATAAGGTGTGCGACGCATACTTAGGATTCCAGTGACAAAATCACTTCGTTTTAAAGTTATTTTGAGGGCAACTAAGTATTTTGACACTCCTTACACGCCCCTAAACTTAACCTTACAAAATTTATAGCTCCTAATCACTTTACAACCCTATTAACATCTTAATTTCTATATCCAACAGCACAATAGGAGAAAAAAAACTAGGGTTGCACCATCTAGCTTGAAGGTCCAATCTTTCAACAATTTCATCACTATTAAGGTATGGATAGTGTTCATCTATGGATCCCTTTCATTCATAGAGCTTAAGAACCATGTTTTAAATATTATTTTGTGATTGGCTTGTTGTGATATGAACATGTACATGTTGATGATTTGTTGTTTAAATTTCAAGATGATATCTAAAGGTGTTTTCATGAAGTATATGTGTTTTTTAGTTGAAACCCATGAATTTTAGGTGGTTTAATATGGTGAGATTCATGAACACACCTAAGCCAAAAGAATGCATGCAAAGTGTTTGATAAAATGCCTAGGATGATAGGATTTATGTCCTATGATCTAATATTGCTTAAATGACAAGTCCATGCTCTATGCTTTATGATTCCACATGAATTCCACGTTATTGATATGTGTTGTTGTTGTGACATAGATTGAGCACGGTATTGAAGCTATGCAAGTATATACATGTTGTATGCATTTCCTTTTCGTGTACAAGATCTTGAGAACTATGCTTAGTGTGAAATCCCCTACTTATGATATTGTAAATCGTGGACTCTACTCTTATGATCAAGTCAGTCATGTGTGTCAGTTTCCTTCCATCGAGTCCTAGGGGTACTTGTACCAAAAAAATATAGTTGTTTGCCTAGATCCATGTTATGTTATCACGATACTCTCAGTCAAGCCATGATCTATAGAACTCAGTCAGTCATGTCACCCAAGAAATCTCAGAAATCTCATGATCTCAGTTAATTCTCAGATAGTAGTACTATTCCGTCAGTCAATGGAAGTCAGTTACTCAGTCCATGTACAGTCAGTTAATCATGTTCAGTCTTTTTATATGGGAGTATAAGTTAGCACCGAGTGAATCCAAGGATGAGAACACACTGTCAGATGAGGGTGTAATTCTTAGCAGTCATCCTTGCGTTCCAAAACTATGTAGCCAACATAGGTTGAGACATCAATACCTGTTAGTTGAGGGCAGATGAGGTGGCTTAACCTTTCAGATTAGGGTCCCACTGTTCTCATTAGAGTACCTACCAGATGAGGGTCACTTACAACTTGTCTTTACCAGTGGTGCAGTACTGACACCCTTCTAATCAGGGTACAGATTGGACCCCAGCTCAGCTATTATAGCGCATTTGAGGCATGTCAGATAAACAACTACCTCCCATAATTTCATTCTCAATCTCAGTGAAAGAACTCAGATAGTTTTTCAAATTTCAGTACAAGGACTGTCAGATATAGTCAATTCAGTTACAGTACGGAACTCAGACGGTTCCACCAGATTCAGGACTATCAGACACAGTCATCTATGTTATCAGAATTTTAGTATCAGTCATGTTAGATATCAGTAAACCATGATTAGCGTACAGATCTAGATATCACTCATTCAGGATCTCAGTTATTATGTATGCATGTTTGCACTCTCATGTTCATATTAGTTAGTCAGTTAGCATTGCTCATACATGTAAGCCCTTTTGCATTTAGCCTATCTCACTTGTATAATCAGTACTTTCAGTTATACTAACGCATTTGCGCTATGGTGCTTTCTTTAATGTTACACCATAGGTTCAGAGACACGAGTTCCGGATCAGCAGTAGCAGTCGCACTTCAGTATACAGAGTTGCAGTGAGTCCTCTTCATTCGAGGACGATATGATTTGATTTTACTTATTATTTCTGTTAGCTTTCAGTTTACGAAGTTAGTTGGAGACATGTTCCTTTAACTCCTTACTCAGACAGTACTTAGAGGCTTTCAAATTTTAGATTCAGCTTTCAGTTATTTTGGGTATTCGTTACCCCATATGGATGTTATTGTTTATCAGATATTCTAGTCAGTTGAACCTTATGGACTATTGTTCATTTTTTTTTGCATTTTACACGTATATTATGCAGTTCATCGGTACAGATATCAGTCATAGGTTAACTTGTAGTCCTTCAAGGTCATAAGCACCGTGTAGTGTTCTGGTTTAGCAAATTGGGGCATTACAGGTTATGATATGAAGTTGCTTGTTGTTAATAGTTAGAGGTATTTCTTGTGATGGTAAAAAATGAATGCATGATGGTTGACGATGTGTTGGTGCTAGTTGGAGATGTTGTTAGTTATGATGGTGAAGATGGTTATTAGTAGAGATAAATTATAGCGATGTTAGTGATTGAAGTGATGGTAGAGGTGGCGTTACTAGTGACAATGGTGGTGGCCGCCAAAGAATGTATGGAGGTTGTGATGTATTAGTGGTAGTTAACGGTGGTGCTAGTTATGATAAATGAATTAGTCGATAGTAAGGACTAACCGATAGTGGTTGATGATGGTGGTACTATTGACGACGGTAAATATAATTAGAAAAATAAAGGCAGTAGGTGTGGTAGTAGTTGCCAATAGTAGTTGGTAGAGATATTTATTGTCGATGGTGGTTGTGATGGTGGAGGTGGTTAGTGGTGGTTGACAATAATGGCGGTGGCAGAGGTGGTGACTGATGATTATGAGTAGAGTGTCGGTGAATATTATCCAATACCAGAATACCTTTTCAGACCTATTAAGACTTGATTCTAGGTCTGAATGATTAAGACCTATTAAGAGCTAAAATCTTAATAAAAAACAAATGCACTTAATGGTGTAAAGTATGACCCATTCAGATTCAGACCTCCATTAATTTCAAACAAATGAGCCCTTACTCTGGCTAGTTATCTGAAAAGCTTTTAGAAATCTAACGGTATCTGCTCCCAAAATTTCATAATGGGTAACTGCCTCTCATTCCTTCTACATCTTCTTAAGGTTATTTGTTCCATTGGTTTTAGACACCTCAGAGTCAACTCTTGTCTCTTAGATCACTGTATCTGACTCTATTTATGAAGGTAGTCATTCACCTCTTCGTTCCTTAGCTCCATTTTAGCCACTTAAATCCTTTTTCATTGATGGTTCATCAACTCTTGAGCTTAGCAAAATATTACATTTCATGCTTTTAGTCACTTCAATCTAGCTATGGCTACCTTGCAATCCCTTCCATTTGATTTGCTTAGAAGTTTCTTGAGCTCCAACTGCCATTTGAGCAAAGATTCGAGTTCTCCTCCTCATGGGTGCCCACGTTAGCTAAACTTGCATTAAGAGAGAAATAAACCTTTTTTTTCTCTCCACTATGGTAAATTAACTTGTTAATTAGAACCAAGTTCATATGCTGGGTAAATATGAACTTACATAATTTAAATCACAGTAAAATTTGTGGAAAAATGGGTTAAAATATGCTTTTTATTTTTGATCTTTGATGTTGGTAAGTACTTCCTCCGTTTCAAAAAGAATGACCTAGTTTGACTTGGCACGGAGTTTAAAAAAATAAAGAAGACTTTTGAATCTTGTGGTGTTAAATTAAAGATATGTCAAATGTACCAAAATGCCCTTCAATCTTGTGGCCTTAAACATGCCATGTGGAAAGTTGAAATTAAAAAGTTGCTAAAAAAGGAAAGTGGTCATTCTTTTTGAAATGGACTAAAAGGGAAAGTAGGTCATTCTTTTTGAAATAGAGAGAGTAATATTTTGATGCACCTAGCTTGAAAAACAGGTCAAGAAGATCACTTTAATTAGTGAAACTCAATATTTACTGAGTTATGAGTAGTACTTGTAGAAATTAAGAGAGTGGTGGAGTAATGATAATAGAGATCATCGAGCTTCATACATTGAAGCAATTAGAGAAAGAACTAGAGAAGAAGAAAGATGAGAAATGACGATGATAATGATGAAGAAAATGAATGAGTAACTGATTTAGAGACTAAATTGAATTTGTATCCAATAACTTGTGTCTCATCTATACACAAGTGATGTATATGTAACTAAGCTAAGCAGCTTCTAGGTTTAACTGATTTCAGGCTCATAACTAATGTTTCACAAGGTTAGTTCTGAATAGTACTCAATTGTACTTAACTAACTGTGCTAATACCTTATTACTTGTTCATATCAACACTTCCACTCAAGCTAGGTGGTGAGAAAATGTTAAGCATTCCTATCTTGGAACTTAGATGAACATATCACTCTTTAGTCAGCCCTTTAGTAAGCAAATCAACTAGTTGCTCTTTGGTGTAGATATACTCTATCTTTACAATACCTTGTTGTGGCTTATTCCTTATAAAATAAAGATCTATTTCTATGTGTTTAGTTATCTCATGAAAAGATGGATTAGCAGTAATTTGAAGTGCAAATTTACTATCACAATAGGTTGTACTAGGTTGTTTGAGCTCAAAACCAATTTATTTCAAGATTCCAATTAGCCAAACTAGCTCTGAAATCGTTGAGGTCAAACTCCTGTATTCTGATTCAGCTGAACTTCTTGAGATTGTAGTTTGTTTCTTAGACCTATAGGCTACTAATGATTCTCCAACTTTACTAAGAAACCAGTAACAGATCTTCTTGTTTGTGAAATGCTGCCCAATCAGCATCACAAAATGCTGTAATGTGATCTTAAAGCCCGCTTGATAGTAGTAAACCTTTTCCTGGTTGTTCCTTGATGTACTAAACTATTTTTTTAATCTGATTCTAAGTACAATTTTTTAGGCTGTCGTAAATACTGACTCAAATTTTAAACACTATAAACAATATTAGGTCTTGTGACAATAAAGTATAAGAGCTTTCCAATTAATCTTTGATATGGACCTTGATCAGGTAGGACTTCATATTTCTTCAGTAGTTCCCCTCATATATGTTCATCATACTCCCTAGTTTTGATCTTCTGAATTATATCAATAGGTGTTTTTGAGGGTTTAGGTCCTGATAATCCTAATTCAAAGATTAACTATAGTGCATACTTCCTTTGATGTATGAGTATGTCTTGTTCTGATATTGCAAATTCAATCCTTAAAAACTACTTGAGTTCACCTAGATCCTTTATTTTGAATTCCTGTTGCAAATGTATCTTAGTGTTTTCAATAAGTTTCAACCTATCACCTGTTATCAGTATGTCATCCACATATATAAGAACAATAACCATGCCCTGGTCTGTCTTCTTAATGAATAGAGAGTGATCATATTGACTTTGCTGAAATAGAGAATTGATTATGGCTTGCACTACTAGAAAATATTATTTTTCCGATGGCTAAAATAGTCGGAATGTAGTCGAAAAATAAGGTAGTTCTGACTGTTTTATGATAGTCGAAATATAGCTTGTCGGAAAAATATTTTCGACTACTGTAGTCGGAAATTTCTGACTACTTTAGTCAGAACGTAGTCGGATATTTAATAAATATTTATTTAATCTATAATATATTAAAAGTGTAAAGACCCTTAGAAAAGTGATTTGAACTTTTTGCCCTTCATTAAAATACTTTACAATAGACAAAATTGTCTTTTCACCTATTTTTTTAAAGTATTATACTATTATTTTTACAATATTTAATTAAGAAATCCTAAATTATATGATAAGAGAAAATATATTTCAAAATTATAGAGTCCTAAAATAAATGGTACGAGAAGAATATATGGTAAAATATAAAAGAAAAAGTCACTTGATTATATTTTGTAGTAATTATATAAATAAGTTATTAATGATTTTTTGATAATATCATATAGAAAATCACGTTAAAATTGGAATTGCATAAACCATTCCATATACTATATATGGAAGACTTGTGCAATGTAATTGTTGCGATTCCACTATGGGAATTAAGGTTTTCAACAAGGAAATTTAATATAATGCCCTGCAAAATCCTTTTTCAGTCTGAGCCTTAGAGCGTATTTGGTAAAGCGAAAATCCGAGTCAAAATATTGAAGAAATATCCTCTCAAGTATGAAATACTTTGAAATCATGTGTGAATCTTTTTGAGCATGAATTAAGATTATAGAGGTCCCCTAACTCATGAACGAGTTGAAAACTTTCCTATTGTTCTAGTGACTGTCAAAATTTGGATCAACTTCAATCGACCATAACTCATTGTATATGAAGAACTGGGTGGCTTTCTATATATTAAATGAACGATCTTTGAATTAGCTTTCCAAAGATACCAATTTCGCCAAAATTCGATATCGGAGCAAAGAGTTATAGATATTTTACTTCAGCATATCAATCTGGAAAAGGTTGACGACGTTTCTGACGGGCTGTTATGTTTTTTACGACATTTCTGATGACGTCGTCACTTTCTGACAACATTTCTGATGACATCGTCAGCCTTAGGCAGAAAATTAAAAATTCGATCCTTTTGTGACGACATTTCGTGACGGCCTATCACGGGTCTAATAGCCTGTGACGGATGTCGTCAGCCATCTTTTTTCAGCAATTAAGGAGCATTTTTAAAAGAGTATTTTGGTCTTTTCCACCCATTTTGACCCTCTATATATATCCAAGTAAAGAAGAAAACTTCATTCTTCTTCCAATTCTCTCAAGAATATCTAGAGTTCCATTAAAGAACCCTAATCTTCCAAAATTCATCCATAAATTCTTCAAGAATTTATTTATTTCAAGTGTGGATAAAGTTTCAAGCACTAAAGTTCATCCAATTTCAAAGGTTAAGGCATGTAGATGTTGATTCTTGGGTCCCTTTCATCCAAGAAGCTCAAGAACCCCTTTTAAAACTAAAAGATTTTTATGTTTATGAGTTGTTAATAATTTTTATGAGTTGAAATGGATGTTTAATGTGTTGTTGAGTTTTGATTTATGTTTGCCTACAAAAGTTATAAGCTTTGACCCTAGTATGTGGAATTCATGTGATGTTTGTGATAGACCCTCTTGAAGTTATTTTTTCATGTGATGTGTTCATGACTTTTGGGTGTAGAAATGGTTGAATAAGTGAAGAACGTTCCCCATATGTTTGATAAAGAGCTTAGGTGAAGCATAAGGGCCACTATAGTATGTTGAATAGGAAACCCCATATTGTGAACTAGTCCATGCATGCCTTAGTGAGTGAAATGTGCCAAGATAGCATGAAATCCCCAAGTAGGTGTAAAATCGGTCGTGTCTAAAGACCCTAGTGAACAAGTTGAGATATGATGATTGTATATTTCCCGATTTTGTGCTCTTTGATATATGCTAATCTTTTAATACATGTCAAGTGCTTAGAAAGTAAATAGTGACGTGTTAGTATGAAGTTTCCCCCAAATCAAGTGATATCCAAATACATAACAAGACCGATATAGGTATGAAGTACTTGATGTAAGATCTCGTTGAATGGGGTATAATCTAATAGTATATCTTCCCTAGGCTAGTATATGATAGTGAACCAATGTTGATGATCCTTAAAGGTTTGGAGTGACCCTTTGGTGGTTGTGATGAAGAATAGAGGTCTATGTTTCCTAAACGCTTAATGCGATGTCCTAAGGATTTTGAGAGGAAAAGTATGTTATGATGCTCAACTACTTAAAGTGATTATTTAACGATTGTGATAATACATGAATGATTCTAATGATGAATGAATACTTGTAATGATGAATAAATGATTGTAGTGATGAATGAATGACCGTGATGACGTATGAATGATTTGTGATGAAGAATGATTATGTCTTACTTTTATATTGTCGAGTCCTGGGGCTATTTATACCCAAAAATAGAGTTGTTGTATAGAGCCCGTGTCAGTTTCTCAATAATTCCAATAGAGCCATGATTCTCAGAACTCAGTGAACTATAAAACTCTGTATCCTCAGACAAGTGCGAAGCTTAATAAAGCTCAGTAATCTCAGTTATCTCTGTATCGCTAGTAATCTAGCCTCAGACCTATAATCAACTCAGTTCTAATAGTATTCAAGTCATTCAATCCTAATCTCAGAAGTGATTCGAGTAATCTATTCAAGCTCTGTATCATCAGTTAGATACCATGATTCGATATCTTTTCCATCAGATACGAAACCAAGTAATCTCAGCGTAATTCAGTCAGACCTTTTGAGTAATATGATCAGTGTCAGATTCAGTTCAGCCAGTGTTCAGTTGAGAATTTAGTTCTGAGTCTTTTATTTGGGAGTAGAAACTAGCACCGAGTGAGCTCAAGGATGGGATCTCACCTACTAATAGAGGGTGTGGTTCTTAGTAGAAATCCTTGTTCTCCAGAACACGTAGCCAGCGTAGGTTAAGACATCACACCTGTTAGTTGAGGGTGGATAAGAGACATCATACCTACTAGATGAGGGTAGATGAGGTGGCTTGACCAGCTAGATGAGGGCTCCACTATTCTCGTTTGAGGACCTGCTAGATGAGGGTCACATAGAGTTGTCTTTACTAGTGGAGCGGTAATGACACCCTTCCAACTGGGGCACAGGTTGGACCTCACCTGTGGTAGGTCGGACCTCACCTGTGGTAGGTCGGGGCATGTCGGTTAAGTGACTACTTCCCACAGTCTCAATTTCAGAATCAATCTTCAGAAATCTAGACTTTCAGGTACAATCATCTATCACTGTGAGGAACTCAGATAGTTTCATTGATTTATGGACTATCCCATCAGATAGACTTGGTCTCACATATAGTTATTTGTTATCATATTTAGAGATATGCCATCAGACATGATTGATCATAGTATCAGATTTCTATTGAGTATTCTGGTTATCAGATTCAGATATAATCACATTTCTTATCATTGATTAAGCTTCCGAAATCATCCGTTAGAAAGGTTGATCTTTAATCCTGTCAGTCGAAAGTAGTAAGTCTAAGAATTCAGTCATTGATGTAAGCATATCCAGATCCTCAGTTATCAGTATCAAATAAGTCAGTGATTCAGTATCTCAGTGTCAGTAGTGAGTTCAGTCTGCAGTAAAGTGGTATCTGAGTTTCAGTATCTAGAGTTGCGATAATTGTGTTCATGTTTTGTGCATTCATGTATGTGTTCTCACGCGGCATTTTCATGATTCAGTTTAGATATTGCGCATACATAAACCCTTGCATTAGCCTACCCCATCTACATACTCGGTACATTTTTATACTGACGCATTTGCGCTATGGTGTTTTATTTGACACCATAGGTTCAGAGGCACAGGATCCAGTTTATCCTTAGCAGTTTGGTCCCAGTCAGCAGCAGTAGCAGTGAATCCTCTTCTTTTGAGGATGAGTCTCAGTTTACTACTATTGTTTCAGACTTTGTTTATTTTCTATTGACGGAGTTGGTTGGGGACATGTCCTATCAACTCCACAGTTCAGACAGTTAGAGGCTTTTCAAACGGATGTATTAGTATTCAATTTTTTCAGTTTTGAGTATGTATCAATGTGTAAACCTTATGGCAAGTTTCCGCATTTATTTCAGATATTACCACAGTGTACAGGTACAAATATCAGAAAAGGGTTAGCTTATGGTCCTTTGGGTCTATAAGCACCGTGTGACGTCTCGGGATGGGATCGCGGGGCGTTACATTTAATATTTAGAATTTTAGAATTTATTAAAATTTTATTAATTTCCTTATTGAATTAGGTAGGAAATCCTAATATTTATGAACTTTTCATTAAAATTTACCTTATATAAATTATTTTCCCTATTTAAACTATATCACATAATTATAAATTTTTTTAATGCCCAATTTTCTCTTAGACCGGTTCACATATTTCTCAATTTTCTTCCTAAATATATGAGAAGTAAAATTTCTAAATATATGACAAGTTAAATATGATTTATTCATATTTAAAAATATAATATAATTGCAGACAAACTTAATTAATTAATAGTGAATTGGAGAATAACAATTAATTGCAGAATGTATCTATTGCTCAAATAAAGTGATTTTAAATTGCAGAATCCTAATTTTACATGTAAAAATGATTAAATATAGAATTTTTGTAGATGTATAACTCTGTGATGTTTTTAACAGGCTAAAGCAAATTGTTTTCCTTCCCTATTTTTTTTCAATATATACATATACGTGTAGACAGAGGGTTTCGGATTTATTAGTTTAGTTAATTTGTTTTGCTTCCCTATTTCAATACGTACACCTAATATATTTTGTAAATTTATTCATGTTTTTGTTTAGATTTCAATTTTTAGGCAGACGGTTTAGGATTTGGTAAGATTAATTAATTTGTTTTCTTTTAATATGAATGTCGTTTAGATTTATCGAAAAGTGTTTATTTTCTACTGACATGATTTTTATTTATGTTGCAGTGTATTTATGGGCGTACTTCATCAACTCTATCTATCTTTCGGAGAAAATTAACAAAGAATTATATTTAAGCTTTGATATTAAATCATTAGATAAACATATTTTTGCATCCCCGTGCTTGTCAAGATAGATTGTACTACTGAAGATTATGGAGATTTTATTATAGAGGATTGCAGATTTCATCTTCATATCAATAGGTATGTAGTTTCTTTTTTTTTTTTTTTCTAGCAAAGGAGTAACTAAATAAATATACATTTTTTTTTTTTGGCTAAATTGAAATAGGTTCGCCAAAAATATTAATATTCAAGGTAAGTTGATATAACATAATTAATTAATAGTCAAAAAGAAAAGAGAAGATGTTTTCCAATCCCCAAAACTATTATAGCTTGCTTGTGTGTGGATTACAAAGTTGTTCTTATATGTTCTTTTTTATGATGTTTGGATTTTTCAAAAATATTGATGGGCGTGTATTGAATCCTTCAATATTAATATATTTTTAGAGGATTCTACGCGAGTATGACATCAATTTTGGAGAGTTTGAGCCACATAGTCCCTTTTACAAGACATTTTATCTTTATACATAACATTTTTTTTTAAAAAAAGCTAATGTTTCTATTCACTTTACAACAACCATAATATTTTTTGAGGATTCAACACGAGTATGACATCAATTTTGGAGAATTTGAGCCATATAGTCCCTTTTATTACAAGATATTTTTATCTTTATACTTAAGAATTTCATTAAGAGAGTT
Organism: Capsicum annuum; assembly: GCF_002878395.1. NCBI lineage: Eukaryota > Viridiplantae > Streptophyta > Magnoliopsida > Solanales > Solanaceae > Capsicum > Capsicum annuum. The sequence continues at coordinate 37,188,478 of NC_061119.1, read as the reverse complement.
CAAAATTTAATATATACATATAGTTGTATAAAATAAATAAATTACAATAAAATATAAAATACCAAAAATGTGCATGTCCTCAATAATATAAATATTTAATTTTGAAAGTTAACAATGGGAAAAAGTTAAATGATTGCATGTTCCTGTTATTACATATTTGTTTTAATATACAATAATATTTTCGTGATGTTGTTAGCTTTTTATTCTTAAATTTAGTGACGGAATTTATATCATTTCATCAGATGCTACATGCTACATTGTCTTAGTTATGTTTTACATATTTCATTATTTTATATTTTTGCAATTAAATGACTAAAAATTAATCAAGTTATGATATTAGCAGACGCGGTCGTGTTTGTAATTGAAATCATACTTTTTAGTTTTTTTTTTTTTAAAAGTAAATGTAAGCTCTCTATATAACACATTAATCTATATTAAACATGTAGAAATTTTATATAGTATGGGATAAATGTGCCATACTAGAAGCCAACTGTATTAGAAGTGATCAAAATTAATGACAACTAATACTTGTTTTTATTAATTTAAGAATTCTAAATTACCTAAAATTTATTTTAAGTAGGTTTAAAAAATCTAGAAATAAATATGAAAGAGTTAGAATAAGAAAAAATATAAGAAATATCAATTTTTTTAAATTTTTAAATAAGTAATCAAAAATTTTCTTAAGATTTAGCATCAAAATAAGAAAAGATTTTAGTATAAAAAAAAATCGTACTAAAAATATAATTCAAATCGACGCATCTCTCTTTACCTCTAACAACAAGTAAAAGAGGTACTGCATGACATAACAAAAGTGACATCCATTAACCATTTGAAACTTCTGGTGGTAAAGTATATATGAGATTACAATAAAATATATGTTAAACTGTGAAGGATCTTTGAAAAGTGATTTGAAATTTTTGTACTTCATTAAAAATGTTTGCAATAGATAAATCGTCTAAATCTTAAATAATCAAAAGTTACACGTGCGAGGCATGTGCGATTAAACTAGTAATTATAAATATTTCGATGACTCTAGTCAGAAATTTAATAAATAATTATAAATTTTGACTGGGGTAGTCAGAAATTTAATAAATAATTATTTAATAAATATAATTATTCCGACTACTGTAGTCGGAAATTTAATAAATAATTATTTAATAATTATAATTATTATGACTACTGTAGTTGAAAATTTAATAAATAATTATTTAATAATTATAATTATTTCGACTACTGTAGAAGAAAATTTAATAAATAATTATTTAATAATTATAATTATTCTGACTGCTGTGGTAAAAAAATTAATAAATAATTATTTTTTAAAATTATTATTATTTAATAAATAATTATTTAGTAATTATTATATTGCATTAGCTTACACTGCTCTTAGATTATAAACATTATAACTAATGTATTTTTCATAATAGGATCAAACACGACAAAAATTTATAAATACAACCACTTTAAAACATTAAAACAAACATCAAATCAAATAGTTTAAACATCTAAATGTCACAACCAAAAACAAGAACAATAACTACAATCTAATTATCATCAGATCCACTATCTTCCTCATCATGAAATACTTGTGGCATGTGCTTCTTAACCAACTCCTCAAATTTAGCAAACTTAGCATCGTTAGCTGCACATTTCTGCGTCAATTCCACAATTTGTTTTTTCATCGCTTCCATTTCTTCCATAGTTTGCAAAGTAGAAGAGGAACTAGAAAATAACGAAGGACTATTCGAGGATTGGAGAACCCCTGTCCCGTAGGTTCTACCTTTCTTTGGACCACCTGCCACAACTGTCCACATATTAGTCATATCTCCAGGTGATGGTTGGACCATGGTACCATTTCTGAAGTAGGTTGGGTTTGACGCCACTCTTATATGTTTTTTTGAAATTCTTCCTGAAAGAAAAATTATTTGTCAGTATGTAAACAAGCAAAGTTGAGTAATAATAAAACAATGTATGTAAAAGTTATTATCTTACATATGCATTCTTAGCATGCGTTTTGACCCAATCTCCTCTTGTACCGTCCTTGATTTTCTTCCAATGCATCTCTTCGTAGGCCTTAAGAAAAGGGCGCTCTTTTCCCCCATTTTTATATTCCAGCAAAATTTTAGAAAAAGAGATAATACAAGTATGAAGACAAGTTCGGGCAGCATAGACCAAAACATCTTAAGACTAATACAAATCCAACAGAAGTAGTAGTTTAGGAGAGTTGAAATATAGCTTGGTGCTATATAAGAAGTAGTAGTTTAGCAGAATCATGCGTTTGCTGTACTTAATTGTCTCTTTTTCTCTTATTCCTGTTGTTCCGCAATATGGAGTCTGGACAAAACAGTACAAGCAGTTTTATGCTAAAACAGGCAGTGGCTTCACTGAAACTCAATGACACTTGCCCCTGTTGTTCTTGCTAGTATTTATAGAGATCTGAACTTGCTTAACTAATTGATTGTATCTTCAGCTAAGCACACTGAACATAGTAGTAATTCTAGATGTATAGAAGACAATTCGGAACATATCCTTCGCGCTCCTTTTCATTTTGTTCAGATATGGGCTTGGGAGAGATTCCCCAGTTTACAGCCTAAGCCTAGTGTTATTTACTGTGGAGAGCCAAGAGTGGCTAGATGGAATAAGGTGAAAAAACTAGTACATGTAGATTTTAGGAGTGAAATTGATTCTGCAGTAGAATATTTCTGTGGCATCCTTATGCTATTGATACTGTGAAGAATTGGGGCATCAAGAAATTCTACAAGGAAAGAGAGAAATATGTGGTGATTAGACCAAATATGGGAAGAGAAATCTTACTATTAGCTCGACTTGTTTGAGCTTCTGAACTAGTTGGGATGGATTGTGAAGAACTGTACAACCCACATAGAGTATCAATGAAATTTGGACTCGATCAAGATGTGCCTAGTTGTCTGAATCATGTTTGGAGAAACTATGACAGACCAATTAAAGATGTCAATATCTATATACCTTTTAGGCTGTTTGAGTTGGATGTTAGCAAATGATACCTTGAGAATTCATAAGTGTGTTCCTTTATTTGAATGAAGTTTTGATATGAAAGAATAAGATATTATGAATTAATTCAGCAATTGGAATTCCTATGGGTTTATCTCTAAACTAAAAAAAGTTGGACAATTGGAAATTTAACTATAGTATGACCCAAGAAAGATAGTGGTGATCTTGTTCAGATTAATACCTCAACTGATATCGATGGATTCTAGACTTTTGAAGAAGCCAATCGCTTGTCTTAAGAGCATTAAGTTTGGGAAAAGGAAGCTTGTAAAGTGAGTAGTGGCTCTTCTTTATCTTGCATCTTTCAAGTATGGTGTCCTCTAAAAAAAGTTTCCTGCAATAAAGTGGTTTGTTGCTTGGGGCAAATAGAATTATCGTAAGATATATTAACAAATGTGATAGTTTGAAACATGAACTTAATTATATATATGAGTTGTAAAATTCTTATATGAGATATAACGTGTAACTGTTACATGTTTCTATATTATGACTAAGTTCTTAACTATGTTTTCTCACCTATATATTTCAAATTGTCAATATATTCGTATATATGATGGAAACTAGGTCTTCTAGAGGAGCTTCAGATGTAGATGCTGATTCAGTTTGAGCTTAGTTCATAGGTATTGTGTAAGAACAAAAATTTTATAGAAAAATAGAGGATGCACTAAATGGTGGAAGAGCAATAATAATGCACTAGAGGATGCAGTTAAGCGTGTAACGAAGGGACAACAGTCTAAAACCCATGGAAGGATACCAAGATCGCCATGGGGACACAAGGAAAAAATAAATGCCTCAGTTTGTTGTGAATTTGCACTGAAAAGCGATAAGGTCAGAACAGATGGAAATTATATTTGGGGTTATTAAACCAAAGTTGTAGAATCGCCATTTGATGATGAAGATGACTATTTAATGATTTTAGAATTTTTAAGCCGGAGGAGGCTCCTAAAAGAAGGAATTACTGTACCAGATAATCAAGAAATCCTACCTAGAACCCATAACCAATCTTCTTCAGCTTTGAATGATAGATCTCGAACTCCTACAGAAAGGGAGGCCTTAATGGAATAAAAACCACTAAAAGAAACACTTGAGACTTCAAATGTAAAATCGAAATAATTAGATGGAGATGATGCATATGTAGTTAGCCAAATGGTGCAACTAAAGAGCAATGACAACAATGACAAAGGTGTCTATAAACTCAATTTTCCTGATAGTTTAGAACTTGCAAGTGAGAGTCCAAAAGCAACTAGGAGCAATGGTAGATTTGTAGAATTTTCAGGTACTGATATTGCTAAAATGAGTTTGCAGATTAGCAATGATTTAGTGGATACACATAAGGTAACTACAAATATGCTGATCAACAGGACTGAAGGAAATATGCAGATGCAGAATATTGAAATGATAGATATTCCGAAACTTGAGAAGAGGATTAGAAACCTTGAAAATAACATTGTTGGAAAGTTAGATCGATTCCAACTTTCAGAAAGATCATGCATTCTACTAAGCCATAAGCACCACCATTTCGTTAAATAGAGAGAATGTGACCCTAATCAACACCAAATTGCTATATTTTAGTAATTAAGCAACAACAATCGGAGGGTAGAGTGTACACAATCCACTAATTCTCTTCATCTTACTTTCTAAAACCATCACACAGTGTGATACAAGATCAAGTTCACAATAAAAGAAACAAGCAACAATAAGAGCAACAAGATGTCAACAATAATGCTAGTGACTCGAAATAGGCCATACACAGTTTCACTAGATTTCAAGATGAACAACAACAAGAAGATAACAACAATAGTGAATTGAAAGAGCCCTACATGGCGTCACTATGTCATGATTTAGAACATTGAACTAAACCAAACAAATAAAAAATTTAAGCTAATATTACCAGTCTTCGTCGGTGGGTAGCGAACTCATCGAACCTCCAGTGTGCAATAAGCCACCCATTTGAGACGCTCTATTTGCCTTTGCTCGTTCCCTCCTCACCCTATATTCAGGAGTATTTTATTTTTCTAAGAACTGGACCCACATATTAGCATTTAGCCAACCAGGTTTTTCCAAGTTTCTCCAAGCCTCATAAAAGTGGTCTTTGATCCGTAGAGCTACTTTCAACTTGAAAATGCATTGTATTTCTTTTTCATGACAAGAATTTCATGCACACTTTATCTGCAAAATAGTTTAATATAAAGTCATGATATGATTTGACGAATACAAAGGTAAATTCATCATTGATAGCATACTGAAATGGTAAATTCTTTGATTTTGATTATACCATAAATTGGTTCCATATAAGAATTCTAACGTCGAGTTGAATCTCATTCCAACTATCCCACGGCTCCATGTAAAATAGTTTAATTGCTTTTATAACTATATGTCCACTACAATATGCGGGAATGAACTTTCAATAAAATTATATTAAATTATCTTAGCTTTAAATTTTTTTAAAAATTATGGGAAAACATAAGGTTTACTTACCCATTACCATCAGGGGCGATAATTAGCCTCCCGTTGTTGTCATATTCTACTACCTCTTTAAATTTCAGAATCTGAGAAGCAACTGCTGTAGCATTAGATGCTATAGCACTATCAATGGATGGTGATGTTGAAGTGCTAGGACCTCTAATTCTAAATCTAGAAAGGCTAGGTGTGGATGATGTTGAAGGTACAAATGAAAAGCTACTATGCAGACTATTATAGGGAGAAAAGGGCTAGAGCTGGTGGTGTGGTGGGGGCATGGAAAAAGAATTTGGTAGTGAAAAAGTTTCCCTTGGAGGAGGAAGAATATTTTTATTAGTTGGTTGAAGAGTTGTGGTAACAGGTGGTGGTGGTGGTGTTGTATATTGACCTGCAGGAAGATTTTTAGGTCCTTTCTTACCTTTCTTACGTCGTCTATTACTATGACCTTTTGATGCCATTGATTTTCTTTATTAACCACCTGGAAAAAAACCCACCAAATGGAGTTAGTCTGTGTTATGCTGCCTAGATATGTTTCTTAGATCAAAAGAAAATTAAATTCTGCATTCCTTGTAGTACTGAGTGAAAGAAAGCCTCTTCTTATCTCGAATAGTGAGATGCTAAGTATCTGTCCTTTTATTTGTCAATATGATCAGATAATTATTACATTCAATATATGTTATCTATTTTTTTAAGGTGTTTGCATACACGTTAATAAATACATATACAAACCTTAATCATAAGAGTATTTGTCTAAACTACTTTGTATCCCTCAAACATCTCAATTTGTTACCACTCCACTAACTAAAGCAGTTAAGATGAATTTGAAAAATAATTAATTCCATAAAATATTCCGGTGTATCTCATCTAGTAAATAAACAACCTTTTAAAGAATACATAGATAAAAACTCCAGATACTACTAATGTAACCTTACTCAAACAACAAGAATAAATTAGCTCTTATAATTTTAGTATTCGATATTTGAATCCAAGGTTAACACCATTCAAATGATCCTGGTTTAACTGGAAAACTGCCATAGCAGAAACCACATAACTAGATAAGTTTGAATGAAACGGAAGACAACACTAAGGAAATCATAAATAGGAAAGACTTAGCCACCGGATAAATTCTGGACTACACCAAAAACTTCACAAATAAATAGCTTGCTTTATGCAGAGGAACTAAAGAAGTAAGATTTAAGAAAATGCAACAAGATAAGCAAATCATGCATAGTACAAGTAGTTTTACCATTGCTATTTAATCAAATAACCAGAAATGTTCTTACTGGCACTACAAATGTTAACAAAGAAAAGACACTAATTGTCAAGACAAATAGTAAAAAGCAGCAGCTAAAATAAAATTCAAGACCTTATTACAACACATTACTACTATTAATAACAACTCAATTCTTGTCACTTGTTTCATAGTCATTCATCAAATCTTCCTCATCACTAGTTTCATATTCATTCATCGAGTCTTCCTCATCACTTATTTCATTTTCATCAAGTAACTCTTCCTCGTTTATTTCATTTTCATCAGTTGGATCTTCCTCGTCATTTGAACTAGATGTTCCTTCTACATAATCATGAACATTCAATCTAAGTTCAAAAGGATCAAATTCTTCATGTAGTCCTTCGTTATGCTGCAACTCACCTGCTAATTCATCATCCATCCTTTCTTCAACACTTGAAATATCATTTTGATACGCTACATCCAATGCATCCTCTACTTCAACTCTACCTATAGGATTTGTTTTAATAACTACCCGCTATGCAAATTTATTCTTACGCAAAGGATAAGGAGCGTAATACACTTGTTTCACATTTTGGGCAATGAAAAATGGATCATAGAGTCCTTACTCCCTGTACGCTTAATTTCAACTATTTTGTACTGAGGGTGCACCTTTATACCTAACCTAGGCGTAGGATCATACCACTTACACCGAAAGAGAACTAATTTTTTCTTTGTCCAACCAATATGATAATCAAGTTCTAAAATCTTGTGAAGCACACCATAATAATCAACACCGCCCTCACCTTTCACCCAAACCCCACTATTGTTGGTTTTCTTGCCCTTAGAGAACTCTTCTGTATGAAATCTGTACCTATTGATAGAGTACTTAGAAAATTTTCTGACTTTAGCATCAGGTTCCCAAGATATATCACGTAAAAATTGGCCATTTGGGTCATAATTAACTGGATTATGAACCTATAAAAAGTTCAAAAAAAAGTTAGAATTTAAATACACATAAGATTGAACAAAAGTGTAAATCACATTAAATATTTAAAATAAACTTACATATTCTCTAAACCACACTGAAAACATAGGATAAACAACAACATCTCCGTGTAAAGCCACGAAGTAGCTGTCCGAAAAAGTTATGACTTTCATTAGTTAAAGCTTAGATAGACCTTGAATAATTGTCCTTAATATAAATATACTAACTTATAAAAAGGCAGGACCTCGGGACAATTTAATAATACATGTGTTGTAGCTGATTTAAACTCCACCTTATTCATATATCAAAGTGGACCACCTTTCGGACTTCCTTTACCTGGTTGATTGAATATTGAAAATGGTGGTGCTGAAGGATCTGTATTGTCTCCACCAATATGCCTATTAGGTCGGTTTCTCAAAAATGGTACATCATGTTCAAAATAATATGAACGAAAATAAGAGGTTTCTTTATCTAAATAAGCCTCATATATTGATCTCTCAATTCGAGATCTGTTTTTTATGGTCCGCTTCCATTTGCCAATAGTCCTGCATAGTATGATCTTTTAGATGAAATAATGTTCAATTAAAACAAATGAAGGTAAATGTTAAAAGTCAATAACTCTCAAAGGGATACATTCATCTACACTGAACAGTCCCTCCAATCGTGCCTCTTGAACAAGGTGAATAGGAAGATGCTCCATAACATAAAAAAAATAAGAGGAAATTTTTTTGCCAACTTGTTTAACTTTAAGTAAATGTTGATATCCATCAAAGATAGGTTCTCCTCTATTAATATATTAGAACATAAATCTTTGAAAAATAAGCTTATCTCTTTTATGGGCTTCCAGATTCTATCGGGCAATGCATAGAATGCAATAGGCATCAATAACTCTATGATAATGTGATAGTCATAGCTCTTCATAGAGGTCAATTTTCCTTTATTCATATCAACACACCTAGACAAATTTGATGCATATCCATCTGACATTTTCAAATTGTTAACCTAATCACAAATCACTCTTATATCCTCCAAAGTGAATATGTAACTGGCCTTGGGCTTCTAAATCTTATTGTTTGAGTATGTCAAGTACAACTCACTACACTGACAATACTCCTTTAAGTCCATCCTGGCCTTCAAGTTATATTTTGTTTTGTTACTTATATCCATCACAGTATTAAACAAGTTGTCAGAGAAGTTTTTCTCAATATGCATGGGACCCAGATTATGTGGCAGAAGATTATCCTTTCAGTAATCTAACTCCCAAAATATGCTTCGTTTAGTCTAGTTATATGTAACCCATAACCAGGTATCCTGGATGGTGGAAACTCTGTTAGCTTAGGCAGATTCTTCACTCTATCCCAAATTTCTTCTCGCAACAAAATTGGCAGTGGCTCTTCAAAATCAGTCTTATTCTTCATAAAATCACTAGTATTTTCCTAAACTCATGTTGCATTAGAGAGAATCGACGGTGAAAATCAAACCATGAGTTTTTACCCCCATGTTTCAAAGTGAATGCTTTTGTGTCTTCCATACAACAAGGGCAAACTAACTTGCCCGCAGTCGACCACCCAGACATCATTCCATAAGCAGAAAAGTCATTTATAGTCCACATCAAAGTAGCACGTAATCTAAAGTTTTGTTTTATTGATACATCATATGCTTCCTCACCTTCATGCCACAATAAGTTCATCTCATCATTCAGTGGCTGCATATATACATCAATCAAAACTTTTAGGTTGTGAGGACCTGTAATAATAAAAGTTGGAAATATATACTGACTCGTCATACATAATTCAGGCAGGAGATTATAAGGAGTCACAAACACTGGCCAACATGAATATGGTGTAGCTGAGACAAAAAATGAAGGGAATCCATCAGTAGATAATCCCAACCTAATGTTTCTTGGTTCACTATAAAAATTTGGATACACACTATCAAAATGCTTCCATTCTTCTCCATCTGACGTATGACATAAAATACCAGGTGGTCTTTTATTTTCATAGTGCCATCTCATAAGAGGGGCAGTGCTCATTGATGCATACAATCTCTTTAACCGTGGTATAAGGGTAAGTAATGCATCAACTTCACAGGAACTTTCTTCCATTTGGCCTGTGTGACTTTCTTTTAACGAAGTTGATTACAAAATTTACGATGTTCTAAATTTGCATCTTCCTTATAGAATAACATGCAACCTTTCTTGAAACAATGAATCCTCTCTGATGAAAGTCCTAACTTAGAAACCAACTTGTTTGTTGTGTAGAAATCTTTGGGTAAGTCAAATTTATTTGGGTTAAGTTCATTCATAAGTCCAATGATAGAATTCATGCCCTCTTGATAAATAGAATAATCAGACTTAATACTCAGTAACCGAATGCCAACAGATAACTTAGAATGCATTGATCCTTTATACAATGGGTGACTAGCTTCCTTTAATTGTTCATAAAAGTGCTTAGCCTTACCATTTTGTTCATTTTGAAACCCCGAGTGTGTCCCAAAATCATCCCTGACCATCTCACCTTATCGGGAACTTTCAACATTATTATCTCTTATTGGACTTTTAACATAATTCTGAAAAGTAAAATTATTAGCAGCACTACTCTCTCCATGAGTTATCCACACAGTATAATTCAACATAAAACTCTTCTTATAAAGATGTAATGTAACAACATCTGGACTCAATAACTTGCAACACTTGTAATTCCAACAAGGATATCTAATTGTCCTTTCAGTAAGAAAATCATTAAGTGTCATTGCTTTAGCAATAAAGCCAGCTACCTCAGCTTTATATTCCTCCCTCAACCCTGCACGGTTAGGATAAAGTCTATTATACATCCATGTACGATCTTTATTTTCAAACTACACAAAAATGACAACAATAATAATAGAGAAGAGAAACAAAACAATAATAGGTTTGTTTAGAGATGCTACTACGCAGTGGACACAAGAAGAAAACTAAGATATTCAATACAACATAGTAAAGCATCCAACAACAATAGAATATTTTTATTAAAAGAAGAAATTTTTTATTAGTGAAAGAAATCCAATCCATGTGATAGCTTCACAGATTCACACACCAAAGGCAATATCAACAAGAAATTTGTATGAATTGATGGGTCATTTATGGAACTCTAAATATAAGTAGCATTTTACCTCCAAGGAAACTCATTAAACTTTGTGACACCAATCGATGAAACAAGAACAATTCTTTTTAGTGGCCTAGGCAATGCTGACACAAGGTTTCTCACACCTTCCCAATCTACACAAACAAATGCATATATGTCATGAGAAAGACTACTGCACTAAAACTTAGAAATTAGATTGTAAGGATAGAGAAATGATGAAGAACCCATCAAAATTGCTTTCAGTTTTATCAGATACAAAAAATAAGAACTCATTAAATGACGAAGGCTCTATATCCTGCAATATGCTATCAGTGTTCTAGGGAAACGAAAGATTTAGAACATCCATTTCTTCATTTTTATAGAGCAAGTTCAAAAGGTGAACTGATTCACATGGTTACCAATACACAAATCCAGTCTCACTCAATAGAACTACAGAGAAGGGGCTCTATATCCTGCAGTAGATTCTTTATTTTAATAGAGCATGTTCAAAAGCCTATTTGGAGTACGATAGATAATTCCAAATAATGTGAAGGCTTGGGAGGTCAGAGAACGGCAAAGCAGCTCTAGGCTTTACAGAACACTATACTTCTGTGCACCATATGGACAATATGGAAGAAGAGGAACTACAGATGTTTTGAAGGAAAAACAATAGTACTTCATTAAAAGCTAAATCTCTACATTGTCTATTATTTCATAAAAATGAAAGATGCATATCATTACAACAGTCTTTTGGACTTCACTGACTCAGTGTATCATAGATAGAGGTGCTTAAGTCCTTCATTTTATTTATATTTGTACTGGGTAGTGCATCTTTGTGAGAAAAAATCATTACTTATAACCGGAAAGAGGACTGAACCTGCAGATTCTAGTTAGGAATCATGAATCCTATTTCCATTTTAAACTATAGTTTATTACAAAATGATATATGCAATGCGCAACTGCTCTGGAACACTTATAAGGTTCAAAGTGCTTAAGACTACTTCCCAAATTTATTTTCTCAACACCTGCAAGTATCATCTTGCTAGACTATTTTAATTCAACATCTTCTTACTAAGGCAAAGAGCCAAACACATACCATATTAAGCTTGGGGCGTTCTGAGTAACTTTTAATTTACATTATGCTCGTCATGACGCTTTTATAAATAGCAGGTGTTAATCAAGAACTACTGCACACTGTATTTCTACATTACCTTTGCCATAATTCTCGCAATTTAAATAGTTATTAATCACATTCTTGCTTACACCATAACTTATCTACACAACCTCTGAAGTCTCTTTCTTCTTCGTGTATTTCTCTAATTACTACTGAATCAAATTCTGTTGTGAGTTTATAAATTCGAAGTAATTAGCATATGTCAATGCTCAATCAATTATTTTACTTTAACCATTTGGGATCACTCTTCCATCAAAGTTCTATTCTCAACTAAATAGGAACACCAGAAGAGGCAGAATATCTGAACTGCATAGGAACAAGCTTGATATTGTACAAAGTAAAAAGGAACACACCTATCCAACACCAACATCAACAACTGTTCGGGCTCCAAATTGATTTGAGACTAAACTGACCAATGCAGAAAGAGGTTCCACCTGCTTAGACAGTTGAGAAAATTAAACCCGTAGAAGGAATCTGTATAGTTTGTTGGCCATAAACTCTTATACCACAAATGACACAACAATGAATACTTGGGCCTGCTCATCAATCAAAGGTACTAAAAATAAACCATGTCCCTAAACTCTTGTAGTAAATGAAATAAATTTTTACCTCGAATCAGTGAAGATGTGATTGAAGACCACGTCCAAAGAAATTTATTAATTGACCTTCAATACCGTCATTCAGTGAAATTGACCTTTAATACTGTCATTCACCATTGCCGTTACCACTTCACCATCGCCAATTTTTGAGAGAGAACGCTGTTAGAGAGAGAGAGAGGGCTTAGAGTGAGAGAAAGATGACTTAGAGTGAGAGAGAGAATTGGGAAAGTAGCTGTGGTGTGTTTAGGTTATATTCTATATAAATTTTTGACTACTTCAGTTGGGTAGTAATTTAATATATTTAATTATTGGAATTTTTCGACTACAATAGTCGATTATATATATGATATATTTAATTATTTATTTTTTTGACTAAATTGATCGGTTAAATAATAATATATTTATTTAACTATTTACACTTCCGACTACAATAGTTGGAAATACATAATTATTAATTTATTGAAATAATTATTTAATTTTTATATAAGGATTTGGTTATAAATTTAATAATATATTTATTTAATTATATATATATTTCCAACTACAGTAGTTAGAAATACATATTTAATAATTTATTTAAATAATTTTTTTTATAAGGGTCTGATATAAATTTAGTAATATATGTATTTAATTATTTATATTTATGACTACAGTAGTCGAAAATACATATTTAATAATTTATTGAAATATTAATTTAATTTTAGTATAAGGTTATAATTATATATTTAATAAATTCTTTGCTTAATTATTTATCTTTCCGACTACAGTAGTCGAAAATAAATATTTAATAATTTATTTAAATAATTATTTATTTTTTGTATAAGGGCCTGATTATATATTTAATAATATATTTATTTAATTATTTATATTTCTAACTACAGTGGTCGAAAATAAATATTTAATAATTTATTTAAATAATTATTTAATTTTCATGTAAAGGTCTGATTATATATTTAGTAATATATTTATTTAATTATTTTTATTTCTGACTGCAGTAGTCGAAATATACATTTTCGATAATTTACCGCCAAACATTTGACTGTTGTAGTCACAAATAGTATCAGAATAATATTTTGTACAAAAAAAGTAAATTTTCCGACCGAAGTTGTCGGAAAGTTGTGACTACTTTTTTTCCGTCAGAACTTTCAGTCAGAAATTTGCGAATTTCTGTTAGTGTTGTGTAAGCTTAGAATTCCACTATCTTGGGGCTTGTTTGAGCCCATATAAAGATTTTGTGAGTCTTTATACATTGTTCTCCCCCCCCCCCCCCCCCCCACTCACAAAACCTTAAGGCATATCCATGTAGTCTTATCTGTTAGATCATCGTATAAAAAAGCATTGTATACATTTATTTGATGTATATGTCAATGCCTTGAAGTAGCTACAGACAAAAATGATCTTAAAGTAATGATCTTAACTACCAGGGAACAAGTCTCTTGATAGTCTATCCCCTCTCTTTGGATATAGCCCTTAGTAACTATCCTGGCTCTTATCCTCTCAACCTCACCACTTGCTTTATACTTTATCTTATAAATCCACTTGCACCCACTAACACTTTTCCTATTAGGAAGCTGAACTACCTCTTAATTTTTATTATCTTGGAGTGCTTGAATTTTAGCATTCACTGCTTCTACCCATTTAGGGTCCTTTGAAGCTTCAAAATATATTTTTGGTTCAATTATGAAAGAGACAACTGAGAGAAAAGCACTATAGTTACGAGAAATGTGATCACAAGAAACATAGTTTGATAAGGGATATAGAGATTATTCCTAATGAAGGCTTAGTGATACATAGTCTTTGAGCCATATAGGTAGTTGAGTGCCTCTAGTAGACCTCATTGTTGTTACTTATTGTGATTTAACTCTTGAAGTTGTGTAATACCCCGCACTTTTTTCTAGCTTAAATTAGCTCCTAGAATGTTAAGTGTTAGCTTAACAAAATGAATAACCTTTGATATATATAGAATTTTCTAGTTCTAGACCCTCCAGTATATAAAAAATTGAATTAGCTTTCCAACGATACCAATTTCTCCTAAATTCGATACTCGATTGAGAAGTTATGGCTTTTTTAGTAATAGAGTATGGCATTTTGACAAGCACCGCGTCACGGTGAAGACCAAAATGGCAATTGTGAATTTTCAGTGGACCTTTGCGATTGGCCTATATCATTTTTAAGTCTCATTTTCCAATTGTCAATTTCCAGTAGCTCACCGCGATGGTGGCGTATCCCAGTGCTGGCCTAAATGGCATTTCAGTATCTTACCGCAATAGCTCTGTGTCACATTGATTTTCCAGTTCGCAATAGTCAATTTCCAGTGAGCCACCGCAATAGTGCCGCATCGCGGTGGCATGCCAAATTGGGAATTTTCTTTCTTTTCCAATTCTAATTAAAATTTTAAAAAGGGTAGTTTGGTCTTTTCCTAAGCCCCAATTCATGGATAACACAGGATTAAGCTCATTCTAAGCACTTTATGCATATTTTTCATCAATTCTCTCTCAAAGAAAACCCTAGAGCTCAAAACTTACTCCCCAAGAAATCAAATTTCCTCAATTCTTCTTCTAAGATAACTCAAGATTAAGGATTCCCAATTCAAGAACTTCAAGAGTTCATCTTCAAAAGCACAAATATGAATCCAAATCAAGTATTCTCATCAATTTCATTAATTAAGGTATGTGGGTTTTATGAACAAGGATATTCTTTCATCCTTGTCACCAAAACTAGTTTTTAATTACAAATTTACATGATTTTGTATGAATATACATGAGTTTTAAATTATAGTTCATACCCATTATTGTTATTTACAAGATTATGAGATTTCAAATGATTTAGAAGTTGAATTGCATGTCTATTTTCGTATTTTCATACCTATTGCTGTAAATTCCAAATTTTGGGTTGAGTTGTCAATATTTACATTATCAAGCATGAAAATTATGATGTTTTAACATAAATTTGATGCAATTGGATATTGCTATTTCAAGTTTGATTGTGCTATAAGCACCCTATGACTAGATTATTTTAAGAATTTTGATAAAGATTTGATATTTTCATCTTAACTTAGATATGAAATCCATTTTATAGTTTTAGATTACAGTTTAACTTAGCAATTATACAGTTGGTTTTCGCAATAAACCATTATACTAGATTTTAAGGTGGATTTGCAATAGAATGAGCATACAGATTAAAGGGAGTAGTATTTAGCACCGAGTTGGGTATGTTCTCATGCCCCATAACTACAAACCAACATAGGTTCAGATTATCAGATTATTCTCATTTCTATATGGATGATAGATATAGATGTGATTACTTAGATTAGGTTATACTCCTTGACAAGAGTATGACACCTCTTCCCAATGTGAGGTTTTTCCATAAGGGAACTAAACATTGGACTCCATGATAGCTCACATGGTTTTTGTTGGTTAGAAGAATCTCCCTACAGACTAAAAGCTACAGATTTTAGAACAGAATAATCCTAACAGAAAAGCTTTTAGAAACTAAGTGTAAAGGCTCACAATTTTATTCAGACATTGTTTCACAAAAGATATTAGCTATGAGATTTTAACTTTTTAGATTTCAGATACAGAAGTGAGTCCTTTCTACACTAGACATTATGATTTAAAGACATAATACTAGTACAACTTTTAGAAACTAAATGTTATGACTCTCTACATTTTTGCAACATATTTTGCTATTCTTGATTATGATTTACAGTTTTCAGATATTCTAGCTTATGTGAGTCATTTACATTTGGCATGCATTATTTTATAAATTGTGATGACGTTAAGATATTATTTTACTTACACATTCACCCCCATATACTCAGTACATTCTCAAAGTACTGATCCATATATACATTTATGTGCTACATCATCTCATAATGTAGGTTCAGGTGCTCAATTTTAACAACATGAGTGATTTTGAGCATCTCCATCTACATCCCAACAGTTGGTGAGTCCTCATAGTTTAGGGACTTAGTCTTTCAGTTTTTCAGTTTATTAGTATAAATGATTCAGATAGTTCAAGTCAGCTGGGGGTTTGTCCCAGTGACTCTCTAGTTATTAGTAGTAGAGGCTTGTCAGGCTGCTAGATATGATTTCAGATTATTTAGTATTGATTGTTCAGACTATTGAGGCTAGTAATTTACAGAGATTATATTCAGGTATTCTCTATTAGCTTAGATAAATTTTTGCATTCTAGTTTTGATATTATATCTATATTCCCTTGTTATGAGATTTAGACTTAGTAAAAGGCAGATAGGGTTAAATTAAGGCTGCTCATAGTCTTGTACACCGTGTGATGTCTTGGGACCCATTTCAAGGTGTTACAAACTTGGTATCAGAGCCTAAGGTTCTATAATAGTCCTAGGGAGTCAGACAAGCCGCGTTACATAGAGTCTTAATCATGAGTGTGAAGCATGCCATATTTATGAGCAAGAGGCTATAGGACATTTTTAGGAAATTATCTCTTTCTTTCATGATCTATTGTTCTTATAGTATATCTATCTACTTTTAACTTATGCTTTTACGTTACAGTTGAGTATGCCTCCACGTCGAGCTAATGCCCATAGAAATGATAACCATCTACCCCAGCCTGCTGACCCTCTGAATAAGAATGTGTCCCATGCTAAATTTTGGGTTGATTTTCTGGTGTTTACCCAGGAAGTGACTACCAATGTTTAGGGTAACCATTAGGCGGTAGTCTCAGTTTAGTAGAATGGTGATTTAGCAGTAGCCAAAATTCGAGACTTCATGAGAATGAATCCGTCAGAGTTTTTTGGGTTAAAAGTTGGTAAAGACCCACAACTTTATTTAAATGAGGTAAAGAAGATCACCTAGATCATGCATGTTTTTGAAGAGGAGAGTGTAGAGTTGGCATCCTATATATTAAAGGACATAGCATATGATTGGGTAGTTATATTAAAGAATGGTAGAGGTGAGAATGCAGCTCCTATGAGTTGGCAAGTATTTCAAAATATATTTCTAGATAGGTTCTTTCCGCGTGAAATAAGAGAAGCTAAGATAGAGGAGTTTGTGAACCTGAAGTAGGGTTTAATGATAGTGAAGGAGTACTGCCTTAAGTTCAATTAGTTGTCTAAGTATGACCCTAATACGATGGCTGATTCTAGGACAAGTATGAGTAAGTTTGTTATTGGAGTATCTAGTTTGGTAGTCAAGGAGTGTAGGACTGCCATGCTTATTGGGGACATAGACCTTGCTAGGTTGATGATTCACGCTCAGAAGATTGAGGTAGAAAAGTTAAAAAAAAGAGAGAGGGGAAATAAAAAGGCTAGAATAGGGTAGTTTGAGTATAGCTAGACAAAGTATGGAGGGGGGAATCATTCTCAGTTTCAGAATCATTCATTTATGCCAGCCCTATCTTCAGCTAGTGCTCCTACCCTTAGAGCTAGATAGGAGCAGTGGGGTAACACTTCTATGTCCAGATCTCAAAATAGTATAAGTGGAAAACCCAGTTATTCTCCATGTACAAAGTGTGGTAAGAATCATCCTGGTGAGTGCTTATTGGGGCAGAAGGGTTGTTACGGTTGTGGTAAGTTGGGACACGGAATCAAAGAGTATCTGAATGCTAAGCTGGGAAATAGGGATGTTCTTCCCCAGATCTAGAATATTAGTACACCAGCTCCTCTAGGTCACCTTGTTCCTCCTCCGGGCGCATCATCCAGTATCGATAGCGATCAATGCAAAAATTGGTTTTATGCTTTACCATCTCGTCAAGAGTAGAAGGATTCACCAGATATTTTTACTAGTATGCTTCGTGTCTTTCATCTTAATGTTTATGTGTTTTTAGACCCTAGATTGAGTTTCTCTGATGTGATCCTATTAGTTACAGTGAATTTTAAAATAGTTCCTAAAAAGATTGACAACCTCTCTACTTCACCTGAGGTAGTGGTATGGTCTGCGTACACTCTACCCTCCTAAGATCCCACTATGTGGGAATAAATTGGGTATGTTATTGTTGTTGTTTTTGTCCTGAAAAGATCCTTGAGCCTTTCTTAGTTTCTACCCCAGTGGGTGAGTTAGTTGTTGCCAAATAGATCTATAGGAAGTGTCCTATCACTGTCCTTCATAAAATCATGTTAAAGATTTAATAGAGTTAGATATGGTTGACTTTGGCCGGATTCTTGGTATAGATTGGCTCCATTCTTGTTATGCATCCATAGATTATCGTACCTGAGTGGTAAAGTTTCAGTTTCCTGATGAGCCAATCTTTAAGTGGGAAGGTAATTCAGTGTCTCCCAAGAGTCATTTCATATCCTACCTTAAAGTTAGAAATTTGATATCCAAAGGGTGTATCTACCATTTAGTTTAAGTGAAAGACACTAATTTGAGACCTCAACAGTTCAGTCAGTTAGTGTACTCTATATCGTATGGCTCCATCCGAGATTAAAGAGTTACAAGAACATCTCTAAGATATTTTAGACAAAGGTTTCTAAGGCCAGTATTTCTCTATGGGGAGCTCCCATCCTATTCGTGCAAAATAAAGATGGTTCTTTGTGAATGTCCATTGACTATCGTCAGTTGAATAAAGTCACAGTCAAAAACAAATATTCTCTTCCTAGAATCGATGATTTATTCGATCAACTCCAAAGTGCAAGTTACTTCTCAAAGATAGACCTTAGATCCGACTATCATCAGCTTAGAGTAAGGGAATATGATATTCCAAAGACAACTTTCAAAACCTGTTATGGTCATTTCAAGGTTCTAGTCATGTCCTTCGGACTAACAAATACCCCCGCAGCCTTCATGGACCTGATGAACAAAGTGTTCAAATAGTATCTGGACATATTTGTCATAGTCTTTGTTAATGATATTCTTGTCTACTCTTGTAGTGAGGATGATCATGCAAACCATCTTAGAATTGTGTTGCAAACTCTTATAGATCACCAGTTGTTCTCTAAATTTAATAAATGTGAATTTTGTCTAAGAGTAGTAGCTTTCCTCGGTCATATTATTTCCAGTGATGGTATTAGAGTTGTTCCCCAAAAGACAAAAGTAGTAAGAAACTGGCCTAGGCCTATTTCTCTGTTAGACATTAGGAGTTTTTTGGGTTTAGCTGGCTATTATAGACGTTTTATTAAGTGTTTATCGTCTGTTGCATCTCTTATGTCTAGATTAACTCAGAAGAAGGTTAAATTTCAATGGTTAAATTTCTGCGAAAAGAGTTTTTAGGAGTTGAAGACTCAAATCACTTCAGCCCCAGTTTTAGCATTACCTGATGATACAAATGGGTTTGTTGTGTATTGTGATGATTTTAGAGTTGGTTTGGGTTATGTGTTAATGCAGAGACATAAGGTCATAGCCTATGCCTCTAGATAACTTAAGCCGCATGAAAATAACTACCCTACCCATGATCTTGAGTTAGTTGTTGTTGTGTTTGCATTGAAAATCTGGAGGTACTATCTTTTTGAGGTTCATGTTGATGTATTTAGGAATCATAAAATTTTGCAGTATGTGTTCACTCAGAGGGAGTTAAATCTTTGTCAGAGAAGGTGGTTATAATTGTTAAAAAATTATGATATGAGTGTGTTGTACCATCCAGGCAAAGTTAATGCAGTGGCAGATGCCCTTAGTAGATTGTCCATGGGCAGTGTTGTTCATGTGGAGGGTGATAAGAGAGAGTTAGTTTGGGAAGTTCATCGGTTAGCTACATTGGGTGTGGGGTTGGTTGATTCAGCTGAAGGGAATGTTTGGGTCCAGAGTAGTTTTGAATCTTCTCTAGTTTCAGAAGTGAAAGAAAAGCAGGATAAGGATCCTAGTTTGATCAAACTGAAGGGTTCAGTTAAAGACTAGAAGGTAGAGGTTTTCTCCGAAGGGGCAGATGGTATGTTGAGGTACCAGAGTAGATTGTGTGTGCCACGTGTTGATGATTTAAGGTAGTGGATTATGGCGGAAGTGCAAGGTGCAGTTACTTCATTCATCCTGGAGCCACCAAGATGTACCGCAACTTGCGGGAAGTCTATTGGTGGAGTGGTATAAATAAAGATATAGCAGAATTTGTAGCCAAGTGTTCAACTTATCAATAGTTTAAAGTAGAGCACCAAAGACATGGTGGTACATTGCAGGAGTTTGGTATCCCCACTTGAAAGTTTGAAGAGGTGAATATGGACTTTGTGATTAGATTACCTTATTCGCATCGCCAACATGATTCAATTTGGGTTATTGTAGATAGATTGACTAAGTCAGCTCATTTCTTGCCAGTTGACACATCCTACACAGCTGAAGACTATGCTAAGTTGTATATCAGATGGTTAGTCAGATTGCATGGAGTTCCTTTATATATCATCTCAGATAGGGGTACTTAGTTTAGCTCTCAGATTTAGAGAGCCTTTCAGAAGGGTTTTGGTACCCAAGTTCATCTTAGTTCAGCTTTTCATCCGCAGACAGATGGTCAGGAAGAAAGAACCATTTAGCCCTTATAGGATATGTTGAGGGAATGCGTTCTTGATTTCAAAGGCAGTTGGGATGAGCATTTACCATTGATTGAGTTTGCCTATAATAATAGTTACTATGCTAGCATTCAGATGGCCCCATTTAAGGTTCTTTATGGGAGGAGATATAGATCTCTAGAAAGTTGGTTTGAAGTGGGTGAGGCCACTTTGATTAGGACAAATATGGTCTTTTAAGCCATGGATAAAGTTTAGTTAATTCGAGAGAGATTGAAAGCAACCCAGAGTCGTCAGAAATCTTATGCAGACGTTATGAGAAGAGATCTTGAGTTTGAGGGTGATAACCTTGTTTATTTGAAAGTTTCACCCATGAAGGGAGTGCAGAGATTTGGCTAAAAGGGCAATCTTAGTACCCGTTATGTTGGCCCCTACCGGATTTTGAGTCATTTTGGGAAGGTAGCGTATGAGCTTGAGCTACCTGTAGATTTGTTCTCACTTCATCCAGTGTTCCATGTGTCCTTATTGAAGAAGTAGATTGATGATTCAACTGTTGTAGACCCTCTAGAAAGTACAGATATTTTGAATAGTCTCTCATATGAAGAATTTCCAGTAGAGATTCTTGATCATCAAATCCGTAGACTAAGGAACAAAGAAGTTCCCTTGGTCAAAGTTCTCTGGCGAAATTAGTCCGTTAAGGGCGCTACTTGAGAAGCAGAAATAGACATAAGTACCAAGTATCCTCATCTCTTCTCCACAAATTCAAATTCATCCTAAGGTAACAATCTTCCTTAATTCAGTTCTTTTCCAGTCCCAGATTCAGCTATATAGTTATCCTCATGTAAATTCATATACTCACAGATTAGCTCAGTCGTTCAGTGTGTTCTAGATTCAGTCATGCAGTTTGTTTTAGTTGTGCATGTCAGCACATAGCCTCAAATTTCTCAGTATTTTTAGTTTAGCCAGCCACATTCGAGGACGAATGTTCCCATGTGGGAGATAATGTAATACCCCACACTTTTTCCTAGCTCAATTTAGCTCCTAGAATGTCAAGGATTAGATTCAAAAATGAATAAACTTTGATACATATAGAATTTTCCAGTTCTAGACCCTCCAAGGTGTAGAAAATTGAATTATCTTTCCAACGATGCCAATTTTGCCTAAATCCGATACTCGGTTGAGAAGTTATGGCATTTTTAGTAATACAATATGACATTTCGACAAGCACCGCGTCGCGGTGAAGACCAAAATGACAATTGTCAATTTCCAGTGGACCTCTGTGATTGGACCGTGTCGTATTGAAGTCCCATTTCCCAATTGTCAATTTCAAGTAGCTCATTGTGATGGTGGTGTGTCGCGGTGCTAGCCTAAATGGTATTTCAGTGGCTTACCACGATAGCTCCGCATCACGTAGATTTTCCAGTTCGCAATAGACAATTTCTAGTGAGCCACTGCGATTGTAACATGTCGTAGTGGTATGCCAAATCAGAAATTTTCTTTTTTTTCCAGTTCCGATTAAAATTTTAAAAAGGGTAGTTTGGTTTTTTCCCAAGCCCCAATTCGAGGATAACATAGGATTAAGCTCATTCTAAGCACTTTATGCATATTTTTCATCAATTCTCTCTCAAAGAAAATCCTACAACTCAAAACTTACTCCCTAAAAAATCAAATTTTCTCCAATCTTCTTCTAAGATAACACAAGATTAAGGATTCCCAATTCAAGAACTTCAAGAATTCATCTTCAAAAGCATAAATAGGAATCCAAAATCAAGTGTTCTCATCAATTCCATCAATTAAGGTATGTGGGGTTTATGAACAAGGATATTCTTTCATCCTTGTGCCCAAAACTTGTTTTTAGTTACAAATTTACATGATTTTGTATGAATATACATGAGTTTCAAATTAGGGTTCATACCCATTATTGTTATTTGCAAGATTATGATATTTCAAGTGATTTAGAAGTTGAATTACATGTCTATTTTCATATTTTCATACGTATTACAGTAAATTCCAGATTTTGAATTGAATTATCAATATTTATATTATCAAGCATGAATGTTATGATGTTTTAACATGAATTTGATGCATGGGTCATTAAGCTCTAATTGTATATTGCTATTTCAAGTTTGATTGTGCTATAATCACCCTATGACTAGATTATTTTCAGAATTTTGATAAAGATTTGATCTTTTCATCTCAGCTTAGATATAAAATCCACTTTACTGTTTCAGATTATAGTTTAACTTAGCAATTATACAGTTGGTTTTCGTAATAAACCATTATACTAGATTTTAAAGTGGATTTTCAACAAAATGAATATACCGATTAAAGAGAGTAGTATTTAGCACCGAGTTGGGTATGTTCTCATGCCCCAGAACTATGAGCCAACATAAGTTCAGATTATCAGATTATTCCTATTTCTATATGGATAACAGATACAAATGCGATCACTTAGATTAGGTTATACTCTTTGGCAAGAGTATGACACCTCTCCCCAATGTGAGGTTTTCCCATAAGGGAACTAGACATTGGACTCCATGATAGATCACATGATTTATGTCGGTTAGAAGAATCTTCCTACAAACTACAAACTACAAATTTCAGAATAGAATAATCCTAACAGAAAAGCTTTTAGAAACTAAGTGTAAAGGCTTATAAGTTTATTCAGACATTGTTCCATAAAAGATATTAGCTATGAGATTTCAGATTTTAGATACAGAAGTGAGTCTTTTCTATACTGGACAGTATGATTTAAAGACAAAATACCAGTACATCTTTTAGAAACTAAATATTATAACTCACTAGATTTATGCAACATGTTTTGCTATTCTTGATTATGATTTATAGTTTTCAGATATTCCAGCTTATGTTAGTCATTTACATTTGGCATGCATTATGTTCTAAATTGTGATGACGTTGAGATATTATTTTACTTACACATTCACCCCCATATACTCAATACATT
Organism: Capsicum annuum; assembly: GCF_002878395.1. Classification (NCBI taxonomy): domain Eukaryota; kingdom Viridiplantae; phylum Streptophyta; class Magnoliopsida; order Solanales; family Solanaceae; genus Capsicum; species Capsicum annuum. The sequence goes on along the minus strand of NC_061119.1, from coordinate 37,164,538 downwards.
CTCAATGTATTGATCAACATATACATCTATGTGTTACATTGTCTCATAATGTAGGTTCAGGTGCTTAGTTTCAGTAGCGTGAGTGATTTTGAGCATCTCTATCTATATCCCAATAGTTGGTGAGTCCTTATAGTTCAGGAACTTAGTCTTTCAGTTTTTCAGTTTATTAGTATAAATGATTCAGATAGTTAAAGTCAGTTAGGGGTTTGTCCTAGAGACTCTCTAGTTATTAGTAGTAGAGGCTTATCAGACTGTTAGATATGATTTCAGATTATTCAGTATTGATTGTTCAAACTATTGAGTCTAGTAATTTTCAGAGATTATATTTAGATATTCTCATTTATCTTAGACAGATTTCCGCATTCTAGTTTTGATATTATATCTATATTACCTTGTTATGAGATTCAGACTTAGTAGAAGGCAGATAAGGTTAACTTAAGGCTACTCGTAGTCTTGAGCACCATGTGACATCTCGGGACCCATTTTGGGGTGTTACAAGTTGTTGGAACTACTAAAGATGTGGTTAAAAGATGTTGATGAGGGGAGGTGATCAACTCAGTACTAGATATTTGAGAAACACTAGTATTTCTTGTAAACTTATGATCTTTAACATGATATTTCATTAGATTATCCACAAAAATAGGTGTTTCTAAAAAAGATTTTTGAAAAGAAAACTCAGACTCTTGAAATGTGGCTTCTCTGTTGACATAGAAAGACTTGTTAGTCAAATCATATAGGATATATACTTTTTGAATTTTGAATAGCCCATTAATACTGTAGTCGTGAACCTTGATTCCATTTTATCATGCTCTACTAAATTCTTAGCATAACATAGACGATCTATGACTCTTAAATAACTCAAAGAAGGTGATCTATTATGCAACTTCTGATAAGATTACATGTTAAGCACTACAAAGTGCATTCTATTAATTTAATACACAAAAACTTCTACACAATAACCCTAAAATCCAAGAGGAATGTGTGATTGCAATCTAATAGCTTTAGTGACTTCAAGTATATGTGTATACTTCCTTTCAACTGTTCTATTTTTCTACGCAAAGTAAGGACATGATATTTAATGTATGATGCCTAAATTATTAAACAAATAAGTACAAGAACATTAACAAACTTAGATCCATTATCAAACCTGATTACTTTTATTTTTTATTGAATTGTGTTTTAATAAATTAAAGAATTAAAGGAATGACAACACAAACATAAAATTTCATCTTTAGTAAATAAATCCAAGTCTTTCTAGAGTAGTCATCAACTATAGTCAAAAAGTTTTTAGTTCCATCAAAGTTACATTGTAAGGTCACCATATATCCATGTGAACAAGCTCAAAGCTATCAGTAGATTGACTAGTACTAGAATGAAAGACTAATACACATTTTTTATCACATGGAAATATATCACACTTCTTGATAATGTATTCTACATTATTATGCTTGATGGGAAGCATACTAGTTAGGTTCTACTATAAATGTGGCCTAATTTCTTATGTTATAGACTTATGTCATCATCACTAACAGAGGTTGTGCTCTTAGCAGAAAAAGTAACAACATTTAGATTTTCATCAGTATTGTTGAGCAATAGATATAGTCCATTTCACTTTTTACCAATCTCCTTCACTTTTCTACTTGAGAGATCCTGAAAAACACAAAAGTTGGGTTAAAAGAAAGTAATGCAGTTTAATTTTTTTGTAGCTTGTGACACAAACAATAGGTTATATTTGAATTGTGGTAGTAGTAAAACATTGTTTAGTGTATCCTTCTTAGAAATGTAACTTGATCCAATGTGAGTTACCTGTGCATTTTCTCCATTGGGTAACTGAAAACTTATTTTATCTGTTAGTTTTCTTATTGATGCACTATTATGAATACTTATGTCAGAAACTATGTGATTTATGACACCAATGTCAATAATCAACTACTTGAGGATTTTAGACACTGAGAAGGTTTTATAACTAGATATACCTAAGCTATCTACAACATTTTTTGAGGGTCATTATCCTTGTGTACTAGTGTTATTGGAATTTAGTTGAGTTTGATTTAGAAATTGGATAATTCTATCATAGTGACTATGAGTAAATTCACAAGCTATAGTCTACACCATGTTCAACCCTTGTTTTGCATCTTGTGCCCATATAACATTGCCTTCATTCCCTTTTCATGTAAACATTATATGTAGAAGAACTTGATCCTAATATGTAGTTAGAAGATCCTATTCCCCTTTTTTTCTTGAACCTTTGCATCAGTAAGGTATCTAACTAACTTCTAGCATATGTCTTTTGCATGTCCTTTTATTTTGCAAAATTCATAAAAATAGATTATAGTTTTTAATGAATTTTGATGCTGCAATTTTTTAGTACATTATGGTTGGATCATGAGCATGAATTACAGGCATTGCAACAAGACGCCCTGCAGGTGAATTCGAGGTCATAGATTTCTATGATTCATCACTTATGATCATGGCATAAACCTAGTTTACTGAGGGTAAATGTATCATCACAAGTGTTTGACTTCTTGCTTGCACATAGTTATCATTTGATCTTAGGTGGATTGATGTACCTAAGTGTTGTTATATAGCCCGAATTAGCCTAGTTTTGAGGACTTCTTGTGTGAGTATTGAGTTAATGTTCATACAATTGAGAATATAAGTGTTGAGTTACTTGTTATTATGTTTTAAGGTGTGTTCAGATCAAAGTTGGAAGCAAAACATTTATTTAAAGTTTAAATGAGAAAACTAGTATTCTTAGCTTAAGCTCTGTGTTATTCTAGTTGTTCCTGTTGGATTCTATCATGCCGTGAGCTCTAATTCATAGTTTTATATGCTATAAGAATATTTGTGAGATGATGAACTTAATAAATGGATGATATAAAATGTAGAATTAAGGAAAAAATTACCACAAAGCAAGGAATAAAAGGCTAAACACATGGAGCAAACCATGTCAAAATATGGAAATTCTGGGCTTAGGGACATGCCACGCTCCCTAGCCACTGCATTAAGGGAATTCCATAACCTTAGTGTCAAACCAAAATGTTCAATTCCAATGAGAAGGCATGTCCTTATCACACCAATGTCATAGCGTGGCATGCTAGAGTGTCAAAATCGGGTAGCTTTCTCCAACTATTAATAGGATACTCCAATCCTTTTGTAAACACCTTGGATAAACTTGGGGAATTGGAATACACTTGAGAAGACTTATGTTGGTATTTTTATTCCCTTATTTTAATTTACTTTTGTATTATTACATGGATTCCATTATTATGATTCCTTGTAAGTCCATATGAGGCTAAACACCCTTATCTAGGGTTAAGGCCATAAACATGAGTACTTAAGCATGTTAATTGGGTTAGTTTATATTATTATCATTGTTGGTTATTCATATGTTCATACTTTAACTATTCTATGAATTCATGACCCTTAGGATAAATGCATAATTCTATTGTGAGCCCGAAGGGAGAAAAAATAGTATAGAATGTGGGATATATGGGATATGATTGTAATCATTCAATGAATTGAAGTTATGATTGATAGGGATATACCTAATTTTCTCTATTTGGTTCATAAACAAGAAGAAATAAAACTGCGTTTAGCTTAGTTCTTGCATTTTCACTCAATGATGTAGTTGTAAGGCTAAGTGAGATAGTTGATTAAAGATTCGAAGTATCGTATCATGTTATCAATATCGTGAATCAACAACCAAGATAATTAACTAAACCAATAATGTTATACAGATAATTTGGATTGTTGGTAATGCCTTAACCTTGGGTTTGTCTCCATTATTGTTCAAGTCCTTTACATTACAGTATTGTTAAGTTCACTTTTAGTTTTTGACTTTTAAATACTCTTGGTTACTTTAGCACCTTTTTAAGCTTCATAGTTAGATTAGAATTAGATAGTTGTTGAGCACAAATCCATGTGGGATCAATACTTGGCTTTTCAAGGCCATTTTACTACTTAGTGGACCATGTACACTTACGTGTGCACTTGGACACAACCAGTTTTTGGTTCCATTATTGGGGACTTATAAATTGGCAACTGATTTAGTTTTAGTTCTGCTATTTGATTTCGTGAGTGCTAATTACTTGATTTAGCTTTTGAATTTGCAGGTTAAGGTCTGAAAAGTGAGTAAACTGGAAAAAAAATGAGATTTGGTTTACCCATATCTCAAAACTGAGTGAAGCTTATACCATTTGAGGAGAGAAACAATACTTCTCTATTGGATACCTCAAATTCAGCAAGAAGAAAATACTCCTGCACCTATAGCTGAAGATCCACCAGCCCACCGAACAGTACGCAAGGTGGCAATCTCGCTTGCAACTAATTTTACATCTGCTATCCGCAAACTAGTACCTGGAGGTAGAATTGAACTAAAATAGAACATAGTACAGCTTCTGCATATCAGTGGATAATTTACTAGCTTATTTCACAAGGATCCATAGGTCCATGTGCAGAACTTTTTGGAGATAAGTGACACGTTTATTCCCACTGAGTCTATACCAAATATGTGAGGTTTACTTTATTCCCATTTTTTACTTTTTAAGGAAAGTAGAGAAGTGGTTGAATATAGAGCTCGCCAGTTCTTTCACTACATGGGATAATTTATCAAAGAAGTTCATATCCATTTCTTTCCATCTGGAAAGACTGGAAGTTCCATCATGACATGGGATAATTTATCAAAGAAGTTCATATCTATTTCTTTCCATATGGAAAGACTGCGAGGTTACATAGCAAGATATTTAGTATCAAGCAGAAGATGAATGAGAGTCTATATCATGCTTGGGAGAAGTTTAAATCTTTTCTCAGGGACTATCCACATCACCAATAGTCTAATGAGGTACTAGCTCACTTTTGTATAAAATCTTGACCATAATACGAAGATTTTGTTACATTTAGCTATAGGTGGTCAAATATTAGAGAAAGCATATGATGATCTCTATACCTTGTTAAACCGAATTGAACAACGTAATCCAGACTGGCTTGGTGACATCTTTAGAGGCATAGTGAAAAAGCTTGCGAGTATGATAGAAGTTGATAATGTCTAGCCTTAGCCGCCCAATTGTTATCTCTTCAAAATTAGATAATGGCACAAATTAGAAAATTAGATGTGAATCAATCTCAGTCTCGGGTGCATTTAGTTCAGCAGGCTCCGTCTTGGTATGAGATTTATAGAAAAAATGGCCACTACCAAATCCAGATTTTTTAAACTTTGTGGGGAATACACTAAAGTCAAATTAAGGTAATGCTTACAACCACAAGTGGAAGAGTCAGCCAAATTATGCATGGGGGAATAATCAGATTCAACTGTTTCAAAACTAGCAGAACACACATACCAGTAATATTAAGGAGACATTTAAGAAGATTCTAGCCAATAAAGAGCAAATGGCTGCTGAGATAAAGAATAAACAACTTGCTCAAAAATATTTAGAGGCACAGTTGGGGCAACTAGGTTAGGAGCAGGAAGGTGCATTGCCAAGTTACAAAAAGAATCAAAAATAGGTTTTGGAAATCACCTTGAGGAGTGATTAAGATCTCATTGATTAACCTCTTAAGAAAAATAAAGAGGTACAAGTAAAGTTAGTCCCTCATTTGATAGAGAAGAATCCAACTGATGTTGATAATGCTAAAAATTTGGGGAAGTTTGAATACCCAAAGAAAAAGAAATTTGAGCATGTGCATGAAAGACCATTACCACATTCATTTAAAGGTTCAAAAAGGCCACGGAGGATGCATGTTTTAAGAACTTCTTTGACACGTTCAATGAACTTCACATTAATCTTCCTTTATTTGATGTTTTGCAGGGTATGACTTAGTATACTAAGTACTTAAAGGATGTGTTGACTAATTAGATGAAGCTGTAGGACATTAAGACGGTGGCACTTATTGAGGAGTGTAGTTTGGTGGTTATGAGAAAGATGACCAAACAGTTGTACGACCTCATGAGTTCCACTCTCCCTATACAAATTGGTAATTATAATGTGGTCCATGCTCTAAGTTGTTGGACCTCACGAGTTCCACTCTCCCCATCAGTGTTTAATACACTTGGTTTGGGAAAGCTGAGGCCCTATTTTGTGGTGCTCCAAATAGTGGACAAAACTAGATTTCAACACAAAGAAATCATTGAGGACATGCTTATTAAGGTTGGTAATTTTATTATTACTATTGACTTTATTATTCCTTATTATGATGCGGATGATAGGGTGACAATTATATTGGTATTTCCATTCTTAGAGATGGGAGGAGCACTAATTGATATTAGAGAGGACACTCTTAAAATGAGATTGGATAATAAAGAAGTGGTCTACAAAGTATATAAATCTCTCGCTCCACCTTACAATTATAAAGGCTTATGCATGGTCACAACCATGGAAGTCGATGAGTGTGGGTTGGTGGAGACTAAACCATTAATAACCTCTCTGAATAGTATTATAGAGTTGCCCACACCACCAATTATGCTTGAAAGAGTGAAGATGAAAGAAAAGCATAAAAAGACTATTGTTGATGAAAATGTAGATGTTGAGATTACATACTCCAAAGGTCAGAAATGAGTAAAAAGATGGCCTCTCAGCAGGAGAAAGAGGACAATATAGTATAGTTGAGATGTAGTGATGTGGGTTATGCAGCAACACTAAATCAGGAGCTTTTTGGGAGGCAACCCAAGTTTAGGTAAGTATTTTCTTTTCATAGTTTAGTTTTATTTCAAATAGTTTTTGTTTTGTTGAGTCACAGGTTGAAGGAAAGTCTAAGTATCAAAAACCTGAGCTTAGGATCATGGAAAAGATTAGTTGTAGGGTCCACCCAACCTCATTAATCTATAAAGATGCTACTAGCTAGTCCTAGAGGCCTTAAGGAGTATTTCCATCCTTTTTTTTGATAAGTATACTTTGGTGACAAAGTATATTTTTAGATTTAAGGTTGGGAAATTCCCATGGTTTAGGGTGATATGATTCCCATGGTTTAGGGTGAAGTACAACTATAAAATTACATGATGCAAGTGATTTTGAATGTGAAAGCATGTTGGTGTGTTGAATGACTACTTTTGGGATACCTAGGCTCATGTGTATGACTCTTGTGCATTGTTGGCTTAATTTTGAATTCATATGATTGCATGGTTTGGAGTGTATAATGATCCCGTTCATCAATGGAATTCTTATTTATTCAAGGAGTAGTGAGGGGTATGTGCAACATTTAAGGATCGTGCTCCTGACCTTGAGAGATCATTTACTTTTATCCAAGTTCTCTAAGTGTGAGTTTTGGCTTGAGTCGGTAACATTTCTTAGACATGTGGTGTCTAAGGATGGGATTATGGCAGACCCATATAAGATTGAGACAATTCATGATTGGGCTAGACCCACATCTCTAACTAGGGTTCGTAGTTTCATAGTTTGGCCAGTTATTATAGAATATTCGTCAAGGGTTTTGCTTCTATTTCAGCCCTTGTGACCAAATTAACTCGAAAGGAGGTTCCTTTTTGGTTGTCCGAGGAGTGTAAGCTGAACTTTGGAAAGCTCAAGGACTTCCTTTAGCTCCTTTTTTAGATTTTCCTGTTGAGGGTGAGAGATTCACCGTGTTTTGTAATACTTTTGGTGTTGGTCTAGGTTTTGTATTAATGCATAAGGGTCCTGTTATTGCTTATGCTTCTAGGCATATTAAGGTGCATGAGCGCAAATACCTCACTAATGATTTGGAATTGGCGATGGTAGTTTTTGCACTTAAGATTTGGAGGCATTATCTGTGTAGTATGCATGTGAGATTTTCACCGATCATCATAACCTTCAACATCCTATGACTCAGAGAGAGTTTAATGCTCACCAACATAGATGAATGGAGTTTCATAAGGACTATGATATTTTCATCTTATATCATTCGGGAAAGGCGAATATAGTTGCAGATGCCTTGAGTCACAAGGCAGTGAGTAAGGGTAGTTTGGCTTGTATTTTAGTTTCTCAGAGGTCGTTGGCACATGGCATTTAGCCCTTGGTCAACTTGATGGTTTAACTTGATATTTCAGATATTAGTAGGATTTTGGTTAGTGTGAAGGCGAGGTCCTCGCTATTTGAATAGATTTATAATCACTATAATAAGGATATCAAGCTTTGATTCTATCGTGATCAGGTGTTGAGTGGTGAGTCCGAGATGCACATAATTAATTCTGAGGATATTTTGAGGTTTGATGGCTGTATTTGTGTTCCTTGTCTTGATGACTTAATTCAGTTGATTTTTCAAGAGTCTCAAGGCTCTAGATATTCTATTCACCATGGTACAACCAAGATGTATAGAGATTTAAGGCAACACTATTGGTAGAGTGGTATAAAGAGAGATATGGCAAAATTTGTATCTCATTGCCTTTATTGTCAGCAGGTAAAGGTTGAGCATTAGCGACCAGGTGGTTTGACTCAAAGGTTATCCAATCCAAAGAGGAAATGAGAAAGAATTTAAAACACCTTGGGTTTTGGCCCTTGAAAAATTCCTAGACCTTTGTGCTTACTATCCTTATTATGACTTACCCTACGAGTCATAGGATGACTAGATAGGTCATTGGACCTAAATCGTATGGTGTCTAATGAGTTTTGATTGAGTTAATGCCTTGGTGATGATTTGAGGTCACTAGTCATCAAGACTCATTACGGGTCATAAGGTTCCAAGTCGTAGGGAAACCAGTGTTGGTTCCCATGTTCTGGATGTGACTATGACTAGTATGCTATGAGTCATAATAGCTGAGAATGAGTCATACGGTACAACTTGTAGCCAGACTAGTATGGTTGCCCAAGGGTACTATAATGCCCCAAAACCTGGTCCCGAGACGTCATACGGTGCTTAAAACTAAGAGTAGCCTTAAGCCAACCCTGTCTGCATACTACTAAGCCTAAATCTTATATAAATAGAAGTATAGATATAAAAGTTAGGCTAGAATGCAAAAACTATCTATAATATGTGAGAATTATATCTGAAACATCAATAATAAATAATTTGAATCAAAACTGGCGATCTGACAAGCCTATTTCTAATACTAGAGAGTTACTGGGACAAACCCCCAACTAACTCGAACTGTCTCAAAGGAATGCTAAAATCTTCTTAACTGAAAAATCTGCGTAATAACTCCCCAAACTATGAGGATTCACCAAATATAAGATGTAGATGGAGATGCTCGAACTACTCACGCTGCTGCTACTAAGCACCTAAACCTACATTATGAGATAATGTAGCACATAGACGTATATGTGGATTAGTACTTTGAGGATGTACTGAGTATATGGGGTGAATGCATAAGTAAAACATCATCTTATAATCATCATTTATAAAACAATGGATGCTAACTGTAAATAACTCACATTGTAACACCCCGATTCTCGAGAACCGGAATGCCACACGGTGCTTATGATCCCAAAGGACCACAAGCTAACCCTTTTCCTAATATCTGTACCCGTTCACTGCATAATATAATAAAATACATGCGAAAACTGGCTAACACTTGCCATAAGGTTCAAACATCGAGAAATATACAATACCTTAAACCACACACTAATACATCTGTGTGAAAAGCCTCTACACTGCCTGAACTGTGGAGTTGAAGGGACAATTCCCCCAACTAACTCCGTCTACTAAAATCAAATACTGTAATAACAACATCCTCGGATGATGAGTACTCACTGCTGCACCCACTGCTGCTATACAAGTGACTTCTAAGATGCTCCAAGTTTCACTCCTCTGAACCTATGGTGCCCCAAAATAAAAGAATACCATAGCGCGAATGCGTCAGTACTAAGACGTACTGAGTATGCATGCAGGGAAGGCTAAATTCAAGGGCTTATGCATGAAAATTTAACCAACAGAATAATCATGAGAATAACAAACGAGTACACATATATGAATGCACAGTTCACAACCACTATAACAATTATAACGACTCCAGATACCATAGCTCAGATACCACTTTACTGTACTCGGAACTCACTACTGTATTGGGGTACTGCATTACTGAATCACAGGATACCAACACTGATCAATCGAATACGCTCACACCCCTGATTCCTGAAGATTTATACTGACATAGAAACCGTGGGAAGTAGTTACATAACTCACTATGACTCCTCATAAGCAACTGAATATGTTGGGGTGCACGCAATAATTTGAATAATATCTTTGATTTTGTAAAACATGCGTACGGAAAATGAAGACTCACATGGATTGAATTTCATTATCCATACTTCTCATAATATTATAGAGAGGAAAATATAAGTAAAATCCCATAAATCATCATAAAATCATCAATATTCATCATGAATTCTCGTGACTCATCATATACAACCAAACTTATCAACTCAAGACTCGGAGAGACTCGATAGTTCAATAAACAAACTCTTATGGATAGGGGAGTTTCCTATAACCGACAACCCCACGTGAGCCGCATGGAATACCAATATTTTCCCTCCTAGGGAGAGCACTCCCACTGGCGGGAGTGTTGTACTCTTGCCAGGGAGTACAACCTTAAAGCTTTCATAATCACAATTTGACTCTTTGGCCAACAGTATATCATCAACAACCCTACGGTGGCACATAGGTTTGGGGAAATACCAAATTTTCCTCTCGGTGCTAAGTAATACTCCCCGACTAGCTCAGAACGCGTTAGGAAATCCACCACAACATCACAAGGGTTTATCATAAAGACCAAATCAAATCTCTTTGGAAATCCACCACAACATAGCAAGGGTCTATCATAAAGACCAAATCAAATCTCTTTCTCATTTATCAAATGATATCAATTTGTGGATTCTTAACTCAATACATTTTAGCTCAAAATATTTTAATTTTCCTCAACATCAACATGGTATATATAACAAAACATTTTGTCTCTACGAGCTTAAAATCAATATAAATCATCCCGACTCTGGGGATGCAAATCAATATTCTCAAATGATCATTCTTTAATTCCAATATTCAAATCATGACAATAGCTTTTAAAAAGCATTTAAGATCTTCAAATCATAGTAAGATTTTGTGTGTCGTAATGTAACTCAAAGCATGGCTCTTATATCAAGAATCCTCAAAAAAATAATTTCATAGTAGTGGTAAGCAATTTATGGCATAAAATTTCAATTCAAGAAAACAAGATAATAAGGTTATTATGTATACCAATATTGGACGATTCAAAGTTTCGTAAATCATATATTGAAAGCACATGAAATATCAACTTATGGTAGAAATATGAAATTCACTATATCAAATCATAACTTGGGAATAATAAAGTAATCATGTACATCAAAGCTTAAACAATTTATATTTTTAATAACATCAGAATTCGTCATTAAAACATCTTGGGTATTTACCCACTTTACAAAATCATGAAATTCTAATGATAAAATCAATTCTTTGGGCACAAGAATGAAAAGATATTCTTGTTCAAAATCCCACATACTAAGTTCTCATGGAATTCATGTTAAGTTCTCAAATCATCGGAAATTCATCGATCATAGCACCACTAAGATTATTGCGGAATTGACTCAGCTCTAGACCAGCAGACTATTTCGGGCATACGTACCCCCAGCAATCAATAACATAAGTAATAAGTAGTATACAACAATGCATACTCACATGCCCACAGGCCATCATGCACCATGCATTCATTAACACCTCACACCAATCATTTGACGATCATATTCATATACAAGTATTGCGATCTCATGCCATTACATCGTAGATCATTCAACAAGGATGCATATGGTTAAGGAAGAATACAACATAACATAGTTCATCCAATCGGGATACACACAAATAACATACATTCGACACACCATGGTTCACTTCTCAAGGTTCTTTCGTTTAAGATCTTGATATATGCAATTCGACTCCTAATTAGACATTTCACACATAGCGTGGCCTAATGGCCTTACCATTTCCCTCAAGCATCATAGTAAACACGTAGCATGCAAGTATGGTATGAACTCATCACTTCGACCACAAGGGGTCATAAGATCTATTCTTCTTTAACTAGGCATTTCTACAATTACCTTGCATGCACCATTTAGGCATAGGTCAGTATGAAAAATTGCATGTGCTAAAACACCATCATTCATCTTAATTCCACCAACTAAATCCCTCGTCTGCACTTACAACCATATCATAAGCCTTCTACACAATATCCCTAATTTTAGACAATAACATGGAGTTCATGTTGAACGTATACATAGAAAGTAGTCTAGTCATTTAGAACTTATTATATCCTAAGAACATAAATTTATAGCCTCTTAGACAATTGCACAAACACCTTACATGCACTTTTAGGCATTTGTGAATTCGTCTAATTCTCATGTTTTCCGCCACCCCATATATCTCATCCAACACACATAATCATCACATGCATGTATCAACCAACATACACCATCACCACACATATATATATCAACAAACATGCATAATCATCACACACACACACACATATATATATATCAAGTAACATACATAATCCTCATATATATCTCAACCATCAAATATCAATCAACATATTATATATACATCATCAAAGTCTAGAATATATATATATATATATATACATAACTTGAACTTTCAAAAAGGGATTTGTGAACTCTATGGACGAAAGGAGTCCATAGATAAACACTTGTATACCTTAGATTTCGTGGCCGGAAGAGATTGACGGAAGGAATTCTTGAATCAAAGCCTCTAATTAATTTCCCCTAATTCAAAACCCTAACCCTAACTTGATATATATATATATATACACACACATATAAGAGAAATGAAAGGAAAATAATACAAGTTCTCAGCTGAATGGGGTATTTATAGTGGTTTAAAAGAGTGATGAAAGACTAAAATGCCCCTAAGAAACAAATAAAATTCAAATCTATCCTTCAGTGATCTATCTGATAGGCTGAAGTAAATTGGCCATAACTTTTTACTCCGATGTCCAAATTGGATAAAACCAATTTTATTGGAAAGAAGACTCTCAGGGATTTTCGTTGATATATAGCATCTCACACAGTTCATTATGTGCAAGGAGTTATGATCATTTGAATTTGACCAAAAAAATCGCCTGGCTGCAGTATTTTTTTTTTTGCACATTTTACTGTTCACAGTTCGATCGGAATGGTCGTAACTCATCGCTCGAGTGTCCATTTTGGGTGATACACATATAGTTGGAAATATTATTTGATGATCTACGAAATAGTGGGTCTAAATCCAAGAAATGACACACAGAAAAATAATAAATCATTCTCTAAGTTAGGATCCAATACGTTTACGCTTAAAATTTCGACGAAAAGTCTTTCGGGTATTACATCATCTCCCCCTTGGAAACATTCATCCTAGAATGTGAAGGACAAATCAAGAACACTAATCGAATGGGTTTATTCAAGACAGCAACACATCTCAAAACATAACCACACGACTGAAGCAACCAATACTCTGCGTACGTTTACTAGTCATGCACATCTATCGCATAAAACATTCAACAACCCACTCATGGATAAATTTTCACAACACACATGCATCCAAATGTACAGAATCATAACCCAACCAATCTCTTCAATACATGTTCAAATATGCCCACAATTCGAGTTCCTTTCTATTGAACGTGCATATTAAATACGAATATACCTAATATACCAAATTCTCGAAAGTATAACTAGAAATGCAACAAACGATGAGGTTAACATCATAGAAAGAGCATGGAGATGCAATTATTATAACATTATGGGGTATCTCCCCCTTGGGACCCAAGGTCCCTCTAGACATATTTCACTGAAATAAGAATGGGTCAGGAACTGTCTCCCTTTACTGCTTTTCCATACCTATTGGCACCACTACCAGATTCTGAGGGCCTAACTTGTCACTTTCTCTATCATCCTTCTCTCAGCTTTAAGTCATCGTCAGACACTTTTGAACACTTGGCTAAACCCCGAAATGAACTACAACCAATGTACTCTAGAGTCTGAGGCACAACGGTGCACAAAATGATAACTTAATTCATCCAGAAAGACTACACTTGAAAACATAAACTCAATACCAATGCTACTTCTAGAATACAACTCTTATCTTTCCTTAGTCTCTACAATCATCATAATATACATACACTCTTTTCAACACTTACTTGTCTCACTAAACACATTATCTGCTTCGATTTCTTCATAGGTTATTAATACCACACTCACATCTTAATACTTAGTTTGGAATCCACAAACTCACATTCTTCAAAGATTCAAGCTTAGCTTCTAAAACATAACATGAATATCCACAAATCTTTAATAAACATACTATTCTCATTCTAGCCTTCAAATATCACATCTCTTAAACTTATACTTCTCCACACCATGAGAATCGCAGCTATATCTCTATTAATCAACACATATAATTCCGAACTTCCACACTTAGATTCTTACATATATAATTTCAAGCCTATTCATTCACCATATAAACAGCTAACCCCATAAGGCATACTTCTTCACTTTAGAGAACACTGTCCCGAAACTATCTGCGGGGACCGTCAGAGAAAGTTCTATCTGAAAGACTTTGGCTTCACTACTTCTATTACCTTAAGAGTAAGGTAAATCTGACATAAGTAGATAATTACAAGAGTCTACATAACTCTCTTGGAAAATCTTGCTATAGCACGATCTGGATTATGAATGAACGGATACTCTTCTAAACATCCCATAACCTCCCATACATGAATGTGGTGCGCAACACACTCATGTACAAAACTCTACTAGATGCGGTTTTTCAAACTCCCTAGGACACTTTTGAACCTTAGGCTCTGATACCAAGTTTGTAACGCCCCGATTCCCGAGAATGGAAATGCCACACGGTGCTTATGATCCCGAAGGACCACAAGCTAACCTTTTTTCTGATATCTGTACCTGTTCACTGCATAATATAATAAAATACATGCAAAAACTGGCTAACACTTTCCATAAGGTTCAAACATCTAGAAATATATAATACCTTAAACCACACACTAATACATCTATCTGAAAAGCCTCTACACTGCCTGAACTGTGGAGTTGAAGGGACAATTCCCCCAACTAACTCCGTCTACTAAAATCAAATACTGTAATAACAACATCCTCGGATGATGAGGACTCACTGCTGTACCCACTGCTACTATACAAGTGACTTCTAAGATGCTCCAAGTTTCACTCCTCTGAACCTATGGTGCCCCAAAATAAAAGAACACCATAGCGCGAACGCGTCAGTACTAAGATATACTGAGTATGCAAGCAGGGAAGGCTAAATGCAAGGGCTTATGCATGAACATTTAACCAACAGAATAATCATGAGAATAATGAACGAGTACACATATATGAATACACAGTTCACAACCACTATAAAAATTATAACGACTCCAGATACCACAGCTCGAATACCACTTTACTGTCCTCAGAACTCACTACTGTACTGGGGTACTGCATTACTGAACCACAGGATACCAACACAGATCAATCGATTACACTCACACCCCTGACTCCTAAAGATTTATATTGACACAGAAACCGTGGAAAGTAGTTACATAACTAACCATGACTCCTCATAAGCAACTGAATATGTGGGGGTGCATGCAATAATTTGAATAATATCTTTGATTTTGTAAAACATGCGTACGGAAAATGAAGACTCACATGGATTGAATTTCATTATCCATACTTCTCATAATATTATAGAGAGGAAAACATAAGTAAAATCCCATAAATCACCATAAAATCATCAATATTCATCATAAATTCTCATGACTCATCGTATATAACCAAACTCATCAACTCAAGACTCGGAGCGACTCGATAGTTCAAGAAACATACCCTTATGGATAGGGGAGTTTCCAATAACCGATAACCCCACGTGACCCACGTGGAATACCAACATTTGCCCTCCTAGGGAGAGCACTCCTATTGGCGGGAGTGATGTACTCTTACCAGGGAGTACAACCTTAAAGCTTGGATAATCACAATTCGGCTCTCTGGCCAACAATATCATCATAAACAACCCTACGGTGGCACATAGGTTTGGGGAAATACTAAATTTCCCTCTCAGTGCTAAGTAATACTCCCCGACTAGCTCAGAACGCATTAGGAAATCCACCACAACATCACAAGGGTCTATCATAAAAACCAAACCAAATCTCTATGGAAATCCACCACAACATCACAAGGGTCTATCATAAAGACCAAATCAAATCTCTTTCTCATTTATCAAATCATATCAATTTGTGGATTCCTAACTCAACACATTTTAGCTCAAAACAATTTAATTTTCCTCAACATCAACATGGTATCAATAACACAACATTTCATCTGTACGAGCTTAAAATCAAAATAAATCATCCCGACTCTACAGATGCAAATCAATATTCTCAAATGATCACTCTTTCATTCCAATATTCAAATCATGACAATAGCTTTTGAAAATCATTTAAGATCTTCAAATCATAGTAAGATTTTGTATGTCATAATGTAACTCAAATCATGGCTCTTATATCAAGAATCCTCAAAAAAATAATTTCATAGTAGTGGTATGCAATTTATGGCATAAAATCTCAATTCAAGAAAACAAGATAATAAGGTTATTATGGATACCAATATTGGACGATTCAAAGTTCCATAAATCTTATCTTGAAAGCACTTGAAATATCAACTCATGGCAGAAATATGAAATTCACCATATCAAATCATAACTTGGGAATAATAAAGTAATCATGTACATCAAAGCTTAAACAATTTATATTTTTCATAACCTCATAATTCGTCATTAAAACATCTTGGGTATTTAACCACTTTACAAAATCATGAAATTCCAATGATAAAATCAATTCTTTGGGCACAAGAATGAAAAGATATTCTTGTTCAAAACCCCATATACTAAGTTCTCACGAAATTCATGTTAAGTTCTCAAATCATCGGAAATTCATCGATCGTAGCACGAATAAGATTATCGCGGAACTGACTCAGCTCTAGACCAGCAGACTATTTCGGGCATACGTACCCCCAGCAATCAATAACATAAGTAATACGTAGTATACAACAATGCATACTCACATGCCCACAGGCCATCATGCACCATGCATTCATTAACACCTCACACCAATTATTTGAAGATCATATTCATATACAAGTATTCGGATCTCATGCCATTACATCGTAGATCATTCAATAAGGATGCATATGGTTAAGGAAGAATACAACATAACATAGTTCATCCAATCGGGATACACACAAATAATATACATTCAACACATCATGGTTCACTTCTCAAGGTTCTTTCCTTTAAGATCTTGATATATGCAATTCGACCCATAATTAGACATTTCACACATAGCGTGGCCTAATGGACTTACCATTTCCCTCAAGCATTATAGTAAACACGTAGCATACAAGTATGGTATGAACTCATCAGTTCGACCATAAGGGGTCATACGATCCATTCTTCTTCAACTAGGCATTTCTATAATTACCTTGCATGCACCATTTAGGCATAGGTAAGTATGAACAATTACATGTGCTACAACACCATCATTCATCTTAATTTCACCAACTAAATCCATCGTTCGCACTTACAACCAAATCATAAGCCTTCCATACAACATCCTCAATTTTAGACAATAACATGGAGTTCATGTTGAACGTATACACAGAAAGTAGTCTAGTCATTTAGAACTTATTATATCCTAAGAACATAAATTTATAGCCTCTTAGACAATTCCACAAACACCTTACATGAACTTTTAGGCATTTGGTGAATTCGTCAAATTCTCATGTTTTTCGCCACCCCATATATCTTATCCAACACACATAATCATCACATGCATGTATCAACCAACATACACCATCACCACACATATATATATATATCAACCAATATATATAATCATCATATATATATATATATCAAGTAACATACATAATCCTCATATATATATCTCAACCATCAAATATCAATCAACATATATATATATACATCATCAAAGTCTAGAAAAAAAAAATATATATATATATACATAACTTGAACTTTCAAAAAGGGATTTGTGAACTCTCTGAACGAAAAGAGTCCATAGATAAACACTTGCATACCTTAGATTTCGTGGCCGGAAGAGATTGACGGAAGGAATTCTTGAATCAAAGCCTCCAATTAATTTCCCCCAATTCAAAACCCTAACCCTAACTTGATATATATATATATATATATATACACACATATAAGAGAAATAAGAGGAAAATAATACAAGTTCTCAGCTGAATGGGGTATTTATAGAGGTTTAAAAGAGTGGTGAAAGACCAAAATGCCCCTAAGAAACAAATAAAATCCAAATTTGTCCTTCAGTGATCTATCCGATAAGCTGAAGTAAATTGGCCATAACTTTTTACTCCGATGTCCAAATTGGATGAAAGAAATTTTGTTGGTAAGAAGACTCTCAGGGCTTTCCGTTGATATATAATAGCTCACACAGTTTATTATGTACAAGGAGTTATGATCATTTAAAGTTAACAAAAACAAAATTGCCTGGCTGTAGTATTTTTTTTCCTGCACATTTTACTTTTCACAGTTCAATCGAAATGGTCGTAGTTTGATCGGAATGGTTGTAACTTATCATTCGAGTGTCTATTTTGGGTGATCCACATATCGTTGGAAAACTTATTCGATGCTCTACAAAAGCTTTTCTGTTATTTTATTCTATTAGAGAAAATACTTAATCTTAAGGCTTATCTGTAACAGAGGTTCTTCTAACCGACATAAAATATGCGAGCTAGATGGAGTCCAACATCTCGTATCCTAAGGAAGAAAACTCACATTGGGGAGAGGTGTCATACTCTAGCTAGGGAGTATAACCTTATCTCAAGTGATCAAATCTCAGCCCACTATGGAAACTTAATCTCAATTCTATGGTGGCACAGAGTTCTTGTGTATGAGACCTTAGAATCATACCCATCTCGGTGCTAAATACTAGTACCTTCTTATTTGCTACACTCATCTTGTTGGAAATCCACTTTAAAACTAGCATAAGGGTTTATTATGAAACCAATTATGCATTTATCTGAATCAATCTATAAATAAAGCTATTTTGCTTTTTGTAGTCTATAGTAAATCTATAAAATAGATTCTAAAACTTATCTAAGGATTAGAATATCAAAACTTTATTGTAAATTTGGTACAATCATCCCATAAGATGCTTAAAGCATCGTCTTTCTCAAAATCTCAACATATAAACTTGGGGCTTAATAACCTATGTATCAAAATCATGTCAAAACATCATAATAATCATGCTTGATAATGAAAACAATGATAATTCATCTCAAAATCTATAATTTTCTGCAATAGGCATGAAAATATGAAAATAGACATGCAATTCATCTTTGAAATATCTCAAAAAATTATAACTTTGCAAAGAGAAATAGTGGGTATGAACCCTAACACAAAACTCATGTAATATCATTCAAAATCATATGAATTTAATGTAAAAGCTTGGTTTTGGGCACAAGGATGGAAGAAGATCCTTGTTCATAAACCCCACATACCTTGATAGATGATTAAATGAAGAATCTTGAATTATGGATTTCTATTTGAGTTCTTGATTATCTTGCCTTGGGAATCCTTAATTTATAGCTTTCTTGGAGAATCTATAGAGGATTGTAATTTTTTAGAGAAGAAGCTTTGGAGCTTTAGGGTTTTGCTTTGGGAGAGAATGGATGAAATTGGCCATAAAGTACATAGAATGGGTTTAATTCCTTGTTTTGGACGAATTGAGGCCTTGTGAATAGACCAAAATGCCTTCTTTAAACTTCTGGATGGAACTGAAAATGTAATATTTTTTTTATTTGGGTGGCCACCGCGATGCGCCACTATTCCGGTGGCTTGTTAGAAAATGGATGAGTGGGAACAAGACATTTTTTCCAATATGCCACCATCACGGTGCCCTTTTGAACTGCCATTTTAGTCACTGGCGTGACTCACCAATATCATATTGGGCTACTAGAAATCGACAATTAGGAAATTGGCCCTCTCTGCAATGCGCCAATATCCCATCGGTCTACTAGAATGGGACAATTAGAAATTTGAACTTCTCCGTGATGCGGGGCTATTGCAGAGGGCCACTGGAATTTGACAATTATTATTTTACCCTCCTCCACGATGCGCCGAGATCCCAGGTGGCTCACTATCAACTTAAAAATGTCATAAGTCCTTCACCGAGTGTCAGATTTAGGCAAACTTGGTATCAATGGAAAGCTTATTCAATTTTCCATATAATATAAATCCTAAATCTGGAAAATTCTATATGAAATAAATGTTAGTCATTTTGGAAGCTATCCCTTAACATTCTAAGGATGAATTCAAGCTAGAAAAAGTATGGGGTATTATAGGTATTGTCCAGAATACAACAGAACTAAATGAGTTGTAGGGTGACCCTATGAGTTGTAAGGTCACACGTAGCAATAGGGTGATGTTTTCAGTCTTTTTATTATATGTATTTTAGATATTTCCCTCTTTCCCTAAACATAAACAATAACCTAAAAACCCTATTAAGACTTCTCATCAAATCAAATGATCGCCTCTATAAAAAATTCTCTCAAGCAATAATACTTAGGATTTCGAAGAAGTGGGTCAACTAGAGCTTCCAAGGGAAAATTTTCTCCATAATATTGGGTATTTAAGGCATGTGACTCTACCCTAAAACTTGTTTTCCTTAAAGAATGATATTTAAATAATTATTGATATGAAAGTAAATGTGGGTTTTGACATGGGTTGAGTTCAACATGGTTGGTTTTAAATTATTTTTTGATGGATTGTCATGCATTGTTTATGCTTTAATAATGATTTTGAACTTGTGGGTACATGGGTATGGTGAATATACTAGGGGATAGTGATTTCCCCCAACTTGTGACTTTTGAAATGGTAATGGCCTCAACCCAATATTGTATAATTAGTTTTGAGCGTGAAAAATATGTATATTAAATAATCTTTAAAACTAGTTACACGACATAAGAGGCCTATTGAAACATAAATGGTTTTTAGTCCCAAATTGATTAAATGGGTTTGAGTCCCAAATGACTAACTATTTTAAAGTCTTTTCAGCCGATGGGTTAGAGTCCCAGATGGCTAAGTAAATGACATAACATGATAATGAACTTGCACATGATGTTGGTATGACGATACCAATGAAATAACTTAATGCATAATTAGTTTACTTAATTGGGAATATGTGTTAAATATTTTAATTGGGCTTAAAAGAGGGTTGTGTAGCTGGGCCATAAAAGTGGCGGTCCCGAGGGACTAATATTGAAAATCAGATTTGCCAGCTAGGGGGACTAAATGGCCTAGGGATCAAGTCCCCTTGCTTATGATCGGGGATGTTTGAGTCCCCATTATTACATTATTAGGAGGTTTGAGTCCTCCATATCCCATTACATGATCAGGTGCTTAAGTCACCTTAGTATATAATTGGGAGGTTTGAGTTCCCCATGTATATAAATAAGATTATCCTCCAGTTCATGCAGCTACACGCACTGAGGCTTGACCAAGGGGTGAGATCTAAGGCCCATATAGCCTGTGGGTACTATGTTATGATGGTTAATCTACACACTCCAAATTAAGGTTTTAAAGTACCACTAGAATATGATAAAGGAGAAAACTGTATATGTAATGATAATAAAAAAGGCAACAATGTATCAAGAGTTACAAGATTTATTAGTAGTAGAAGAAATAGAAAAAGACTATACTTTAACAGGAATGGTTATAGAATTATACAATTTTAAGAAAGGTATACAACAAATAGGAGTAATAAAAGATCAAAAAAACTTAGAGAAAAAATACAAATCCTAGATAAGCTAGAGATAATCGGAGAAAAATCCCTGCAATATTGGGACTCCAATCAAATCACCTGAAAATTAGAAATAATTAATCCAGAATATACTATAAAGACAGCATCCATAGAGGCAACAAATGAAGACCTTAAAGATTTTGAAATACAAATAAAAGAACTATTAGAACTAGGAATAATTAGAAGATCTACATCAAGACATAGGTCAGCAGCTTTCATAGTAAGAAACCATAGTGACATAGTAAGAGGAAAAGCTATAATGGTAACAAATTACAAAATACTAAATGATAATACCGTAATGGATGGATATAAGTTACCAGACAAAACGGAATTAATAAACAGAATATAAGGAAGAAAAATATTTAGTAAATTTGATTGTAAATCTGGATATTGACAGATTAAAATGCATGAATATAGTATAGAATGGACAGCTTTCACATGTCTAGAAGGACATTTTGAATGGTTGGTCCTGCCATTCAGATTAAAGACGGCTCCTCTAATTTTTCAAAGAAAAATGGATAGTATTTTTAGAGACTATAAAAAATTTGTATTAGTTTACGTAGATGATATTCTAGTTTTTAGTAATAATATGAGAGAACATTTAGGAAACTTACAAAAAAAATTTTAATTATTTGTAGATAATGGAATAATAATAAGTAGAAAGAAAATGGAATTATGTAAAAATAGTATTAATTTTTTAGGAGTAGTTATTGGAGATGGTAGAATAAAATTACAACCACACATAGCTAAAAATGTCTTAGAAATGTCAGATAACTTAGACAAAATTAAAGATTTACAAAAATTCATAGGATTAATAAATTATGCTAGATCTTTTATTAAAGATTTAGAAAAAGTAGCAGGACCACTATACTCTAAAACAGGATCGACAGGCCAAAAATTCTTTAATACTGAAGACATAAAATTAGTCCAACAACTTAAGTGCATAATATAAGACATTCCATACTTAACATTACCATTAGAAACGGATTATTTAATAGTCGAGACAGATGGAAGCCTTCAAGGATGGGGAGCAGTATTAAAAGCAAAACCTAACAAATATAGTGATAAAAAGGATGAAAAAAATTGTGCTTATTCAAGTGAAAAATTATAAAGAAAAGTGAAAATTAAACAGCATATATGCGGAGAGATTAGCAGTAATTTACGGTTTGAATAGTTTTAAACTTTATATATTAAACAAACCCGAAATACTAGTAAGAACTGACTGCGAGGCTACAATAAAGTTTTATCAGAAAATAAAAAATAAGAATAGTAATAAAAGGAGATGGTTAAATTTCCTATATGCTACTTCAATCTATAATATTGTTTTAGAACATATTAAAGGAAAAGATAATAACTTAGCAGATAAACTAAGTAGATTAATTAAAGAAGACAACTAATGATTTTTGTTTCAGTATGAATGCAGGGAAAGGAAAAGGCAAGGAAGGGGCCTCATCATCCCAATACTATCTAAAGACACTAATAAGAAACACTCATTTCAGACCATTTACGATGCTAGAACAACCAAAATTACATAGAATAACTTTTGGACCTCACAATTTGGTATGTTACAAACCATCCAACTTAACTTTCAGACAGAAGCCAGATGTGCAAGTGGATAGGCCTCAAATATGTCTATTAGATAATTTATGGATAGCATATAATAGAAGAAACATTAATTATTTTATTTCAGTTCTAAATGCATTAAGTTACTATTTTACGGAGAAAATACTACTAACAGGTTTAAATTCTATGTTGTTCTTAGAGGACAGCAGCGACACGTGTTTCAGACTTGGATAGAGGTAATGGACTCCATAAAAGATTATAAAACGCCTCTTTATAAAGGTTTTTATGACCTCTCAGAGACTCTAGACTATGCCCGGAGAAATCTGGGATCAAATTATTTTATTACTCCAGCTTTAAGATCAGAAACACAAAAAAATCCTCAATATAATATTAATAAAGACACAGATAAAATTATATTTTGTGATCATTGTTCCTCTATGACCAAAACTTTTAAAAGACTGAATCAAGCCAATAAAGTTTTAAGACAAGATAATGATTACTTTGTAAAAGAAAAAGGTCAAATGTTAGAACATATAAATATTTTACAAGACCGTACAAAAATCCTTCATTTTGAACTTTCACAACAGACTTAGCCAATTTATGAGACCCAGCCAAAGAGTTCTCCATCTTCTTTAAAAATGGAAAAACCCACTATATCAGGTAATGATATAACTAGTCCAGCTCAAACGGTAGTTGGTAAAGACTTCTCAAATTCATTAATGGGTGTGCGTTTCCCAATGAATGCAGAAAGACCTATTGTATCGGGTAATGATACAGCTAGTCCAGATCAAACGGTAGCTGTTAAATACTTATCAAATCTGTTGACGGCTGACACTTTGCCAAAAAGTGTAGAGAGAATACTCGCAGCTAGTTTTAAAACCACAGGTACTCGTACAACATATGAAGGAAGTTCTTCTCAGAATAAGAAGGGATTTTCATTAAGAAAAAGAAAAATAAAAAAAGAAATATAGAAAAAATTGTAATAGACTCAATTAAAGAGTTGTTAGCTGAACAATTACCTAAGGAGATAGAAATGAATCCAAAACCACCAGAGCAAAGACCCAAAATTTCTTTAATTTCAAGAGAAGAAACAAGATCACCTAGAACTGGAACAAGACTAGGATTATCAGACGGAGACAGTGACGAGTATGAACGAAAATACAACTCAGCCATGGATCAATTTGTCCAAGACCCAAATACAAATGATGATTCAGGAATGAAGTTTGACTCAGAAATTTTACATAATTTGGACACATAAGCAATGGCGATATCTACAAAAAAATAAAATAACAGACGTATGTAATATCAGATAAATAAATGGACGTGGGAGAATTAAAGAAAGACATTAGCCGTCGGGCCCACCCAACTTGCCAAAAATCTTATCTAGCATATTATGTAAGGATTTGAAGTCCACAAAGTCTAAGAATTTGGAGTCCAAGGATGCCTATAAATACCCCCTTTATGGAAGACTTAAACATGTACCAAAAAGAGAGAAAAATCAAGAGTGAGAAAGTTCTCTAGTTTTCTTAAGTTCTTTAAGTTTCTTAGCTTCTAAAGTTTATAAGTTTCTTCAAAAAAATAAAAAAATCAAAAAAGAGAATGTGCGAAAAGTGTGAAAAATTTTCTTAGTTCTTTATTTTTTGGTAGCTGTCAAGTTTTCAGGGGACTCCCGAAAGGGAAACCTCACTTCTCCCAAGTTTGTAAATTATGTTTGAATAAGTTTATATTTCCTTCACATGTGCTTTATTATTATTAAGATCTGGATCGCCGGCGGTTTTTTACTAATTTTCTGATCTTATAAAATTTGTAAATTACTTATAAAAATACCCTCAGTACATGATTATTCTCTCAGTTTTTTAGTAATAACAACGGATTAATCTGTAAATTTCTAGGGACTTGAAAAGTCCGAAGAAGATGAAAAAAGGACTGTTGTTATTCTCCCCAGGTTTGACTAAAGAAGATATTGCTAAAATACCTAAAACTGGAGAGAAAGGGATGAACAGGGTATAAAAAATTTTAAAAAAATAAAAAAAGCAAAAAATGCAAAAATAATATAGATTGGGAGAAAATATACTTAGATCTTTATGACTTGGACACTTACACTGAACTAAGAACAACGAAGGGGTGTACTGAGTAGGACTTTACACCATATTAAAACACAACCGCAATAATTCTTCTTTAATATCTTAATATTACTTACCTGCTTTAACAACTTGTTATAATAATTTGTTTGTTATATTTATCTGTCTATAGTATTATACTAACTATATAATCTACGATATATTATAATACATATACTAAAAAATATATATATACATATATAAGTAATATATATTCTTGCTTATTATTATTACTAGTAGTAGTATAACTTGTCTATATATAAGACTATAATATATACATCCTT